>NC_083240.1:24022123-24325154 GCF_032191835.1 Heteronotia binoei
AGCTGGTCCTGGTCCACTGAGCTTCTTACCACAGGCCTCATGCTGTGAGCCATGGGCCAAGAGCCCTTTAGAACATAAGAGAAGCCATGTTGGATCAGGCCAGTGGTCCATCTAGTCCAACAGTCTGTGTCCTACAGTGGGCAAATCCCAGGTGCCATCAGGAGGACCAGAAGCCCTCCCACTGTTGCCCCCCCAAGCACCAGGAACACAGAACATCACTGCTCCAGACTGTATTGCCTGGACCTTGTGGCTAAGAGCCACTGGTGGACCTTTGTTCCATATGTTTATTCAGTCCCATCTTGAAGTCATCTATGCTTGTAGCTACCACCACTTCCAACAACAGTGAATTCCTTAGGTTAACTACTCTTTGGGTGATGAAGTACCTTCCTTTTATCAGTGATTAGGAGTAGCAGACTGATTCCCCACTCCTCCACATGCAGCCAGCTATAGTTCTCTCAGAGCTGTTCTTTCAAAATCAAGTCTCTCAGAGCTCTTGCAGCCCCACCTGCCTCACAGGGTGTCTGTTGTGGAGAGAAGAAGGGAAGGAGATTGTAAGCCGCTCTGAGACTCTGTACGAAAAGCTGGGTATAAATCTAACTCTTCTCTTTCTCCTGGAGAGACAGTTTGGTGTAGTGGTTAGGAGCACAGACTCTAATCTGGGAGAGCCAGGTTTGATTTCCCCACTCTTCTACATGCAGTGGCTGGTGTGACCTTAGGTCAGTCACAAGTTCTTTCAGAGCTGTTGTCTCAAGAGCAGTTCTTTCAGAGCTCTCTCAGCCTCACCTACCTCACAGGGTGTCTGTTGTGGGGAGGGGAAAGGAGATTGTAATCACTCCAAGTGAAGGGCAGGGTATACATTCAATCTGTTATTATTATTAATGATTTCATTAAGTGCCCCTGAGTTCTTGGTTCACTCCCAAGGACTCCTACCTCTGGATACACTCAGGCTAAGTACCTGCAAGGAGAGAACAAACTCAAGCCAGATGGAATGGAAGATTTAATTCCCAGTGATTTCTTTCTCCAGAGATTCCTCATAGACTTTCAGTGCATTTTGGAGGGATTCGTTTAAGAATCTGGGGCCATTCTGGATCTGGCCTTGTTGACGGAGAAGCTGGTCAGTTGAGAGGAAAAATTTCACTGAGTTCACGCTCATGGCTGATCTAGCTGCACTGATCTGAGGCTAGACTACTGTGATGGGCTATATGTGGGACTGCCTTGGAGACAACTCAGAAACTGACCAGTACATGATGCAAATATCTGGCTGCTGATGGAAGCTAATGAATTTGACCATATTACTGAGATATTGAAGCATCTTTATTGGCTGCCAATTTGTTTCCAAAATCAGTTCAAAGTGCTGGTTTTAAGCATTACAGCTCACAATGGCTTGAGAGCTACATACCTCCTGGACTACTTCTCACAATGAACTTAGGCAGATGGTGAGAGGGAAGGCAGGAAGGGATGAGCCAGCCCTTGGCTTTCATGGCCTGGGGTACTGCTGATTAAGAAGATGAGAAGAAGATACTGGATTTATATCCCACCCTATACTCTGAATCTCAGAGTGGTCACAATCTCCTTTACCTCCCCCCGCCCCACAACAGACACTCTGTGAGGTAGGTGGGGCTTAGAGAGCTCTCCCAGAAGCTGCCCTTTCAAGGACAACTCTTGTGAGAGCTATGGCTGACATAGCTAAGGCCATTCCAGCAGCTGCAAATGGAGGAGTGGGGAATCAAACCCAGTTCTCCCAGATAAGAATCCACACACTTAACCGCTACACTACACCATTTTGAGGTCAGGAAAGAATTTTGTTCCAAGCAAGATTGGTCCAGGGAACCTGGTGTGTGTGTGTGGGGGGGTGTTTTGCCTTCCTCTGGGCATAGAGCAAGGGTCACTGTGTGTGTGTTGGGGGAGGCAGCTGTGAATTTCCTGTATTGTGCAGAGGATTGGACTAAATGACCCTTGAGGTACCTTCTAGCTTTATGTTTCTTAGCCGGAGTCCTCAAGAACATTCTTTTTGTCTCAACAAGGGCTGCTTACAGTCCCAGTGCTGAGGGGGTCAGGATGGTTTCAGTTCATGCTTTTCCACTGGCAGCCCCAGTCCTTAGAAAGGGGTTGTTTCGAGAAGTGTGATCTCTATCAATTTTTAAGCAGAAAATAATGCAGACCAAACTTTCTAAAAGCATCTTTGGAAATTAACTTCTGCTTGTGCTGTTTTAATCTAATGTTGCTTTTCATATTTATGATGTTATCCATATATCTGGACATTGCTTTGAGTGTATAAGAGAACAGCAGTATATCAGTATTTTAAGTGAAAGTGGCATCCAAGATAGAGTTATATCTTCAAAGCCCATTGGCTTCAAGGGTGTAACTGTTTAGGATGGCACTGTAAAACAGTTAATAATAATTTATCATGTATGCATAATCCGTTCTCTCGCTGTATTTTATTAACAGATCTACTTATATCTAATGCACTGTCTGCATTTCTTTCCCAGTTGTTGTGCCCGTCTGGATTTTCAGCCATCATCGAAAATAAAATTTTACAAAAATCCAAAAGGCATTCTCCTGCCCATAATGGACAACAGACCTTGACCATACCTGTTCCTGTACAGGCAAAAGCTGACACCCACCCCCCCACACACACACACAGAGTCTTGGCATAGCACAAATTGTGTACATCTGTTGAACTCTGTGATCAGTGTTGGAGCACATTTCCAGCTTCTGCCTCCCCTTCGAAGGGGGAAAAGACCCAAGAATCTCTATCCATCTCCAGCATAGAATCGAAAGCATGTCCTTCCAGGCAAAAGGGAGCGCTCTCTGGGCACATCTATGCTGTAGCCACAGGGGGGAAACTGTTATCTCATTTTCAGCTCCATTTAAGGCTTAGGGTCACAGCCGTGGCCTACACTACTGAGCTTGTGGGAGGAAATATTAAATGTAATTTGATCAGCGGGTCATAGCAGCAAATAAGTTCAGTTGATTAAGGGAGAGAGGAGAAACTGCGAGGTGACATGATAGAGGTTTACAAGATAATGTATGGGATGGAGAAAGTAGAGAAAGAAGTACTTTTCTCCCTTTCTCACAATACAAGAACTCGTGGGCATTCGATGAAATTGCTGAGCAGACAGGTTAAAATGGATAAAAGGAAGTACTTCTTCACCCAAAGGGTGATTAACATGTGGAATTCACTGCCACAGGAGGTGGT
Organism: Heteronotia binoei; assembly: GCF_032191835.1. Lineage (NCBI taxonomy): Eukaryota > Metazoa > Chordata > Lepidosauria > Squamata > Gekkonidae > Heteronotia > Heteronotia binoei. Next base: position 24,025,323 of record NC_083240.1, read on the forward strand.
GGCGGCCACAAGCATAGCCACCTTCAAGAGGGGTTTAGATAAAAATATGGAGCAGAGGTCCATCAGTGGCTATTAGCCACAGTGTGTGTGTGTAAAATTTTATAATTTTATATATAAAATTTTTTTGCCACTGTGTGACACAGAGTGTTGGACTGGATGGGCCATTGGCCTGATCTAACATGGCTTCTCTTATGTTCTTATGAAATGAAATATTAGGGAAAGAACGTTGAAAAAAACAGAACTCTCTCAAATGCCCCCTTTCCTCTCCGTACCCTTTAGAGCTGGAATCCCCAGCTTTGTTGAGCCCACAGGCTTTTCTGGAAGTTTGAGAAAGGTGTCACTACAAAATGGCTGCCGTGGAGGACAGACAGTTGGAGGATGGTTACAAGCAGCTGAGAGGTCCCAGCCTTTGAGGATACCACTGTTTCTGAATGAGTACTCCTTGCAGACTCAAAGGTGATTGGGTCCTAGGCCTTTGTTTCTGAAGAGCATCCTGTTTTGGTGAAGCAGAGGAAAGACAGGACTGGCTTTTTGCTTTGGAAGAGAAGCAAGTGGGTACCAGGGCGTACACTAATGGGCATTGTGGCACCATGTTGAGGAGCATTGATCGAACACAGCATGTCACCGTGCTGTGCCCCAACCTGTTCTTTCTCCACATCATTGCTGCCCCTAGCAGGGCCAAATTGGTTAAGCAGCTGAGCCGCAGAAAAATTCCAAAGCAGAAGTCACACAAATTCCTTTTATTGGGACCAGCCAAAACAGTGAGCAAATTTTTGAGCCCTCTGGGGCCATGTTAGGCTGGAAGATGTACATGGGGATGACAAAGACCAGGCTTTCTTCTAGTTCTTTGTTTTTCCTGAAGGGCTAGCTTTAACTGCCTGACCTGCAAGGCCCAGGCTAGCCTGATCTCGTGATATCTCAGAAGGTAATCAGAATTTGCTCTGGTTAGTATTTGAATGGAAACCCTCAAGGAAATCCAGGGTCTTATGCAGTGGCAGGCAGGGCAGCCACCTCTGTTCCTCTCTTGCCTTAATTATCCTGTGGGGGATCACCATAAATTGGCTGTGACTTGTCAGCACTTTACAAATGCACCATGAAGCACAAACCACCCCTGGAGCTGTTTCCAGTCAAGGGAACCCACTGCTTGGCACACGAGGCCAGTCTGAACAAGGAGCATAGCAAGCGAAGGTTTTCAGCAGCTTTTGACAGCTAGAGATGATGAAGCATGAAGTCAGGAGGAAAAGTGCCTTGAAGGTGGTATTTTCCCTCTTTCTTGGCTGGGCTATTTGTTGTCATATCCTACCACAGCAGCAGACAAGCTTGACATTTCACACACATAAACGTCACGAAGTGCCAACATTTTTTTTTTTTAAATGAAAAGCAGATATTGCAGTTTTGAGCACGGGCAGCTGGGCAATGCAGCCCCCTGCTGACTGTTTTCTGGTCAAAAGGCCCCTCCCAAGTTGCTCCCCACCCAGTGGAATGGACTAATTAAGGCCATGATGGGGAAAGCAGCAGGGGGGATTTTGAAAAGCACAAAAATGAACAAGGCAGAGAAGGAATGAACCGGGTACTCATTCCCCTTCTTTCCAAACTGCAGCCTCTGAGGCTGCTTTTCATTTAAAAGCAACAGCTCAGTGGTAGCTTCCTTACAGCATTTTGTGTCGTGTACTTTGCTGTAGCCTGAATGCAACAGGCGGCCAGTTTGTCTTCTGCTTTCCAACCCTTGTTAACAGCAGAAACCTGAGCCTAACCAAAATCATCTCTGATACTGGCTTAACCACGAAGGATTTCCCTTAAGGCCAGTCAGTGTCCCACCTTAACCTAATACTTTGGGGTTCAGATGAGAAACTTCAGGAGTAGGAAGTCTCATAGGAAGGTGGATTATTGCCACAGGAGCTTTCGCCTGCTAAGAAAGAGGCTTTTTGGTAGGCCCCCCAGGGGATGGAACTCCACCCCCCAGTCCTGTTTTCCTGGCAACCATCAGCTTTCAAGGGTCAAAGTAAATCCATCCTATTTGCTCAGGTCTTTATTAGTATCATTGGTATTGATTTGCCCTGATTAGGATAGCCAAGATTAGCCCAATCTCATAAGATCTTAGAAGCTAAGCAGGATTGGCTCTGGTTAGCATCTGGATGCGAGACCACTAAGTTGCTACACAGAGGCAGGGTGATGGCAGGCTACCTCTGGATATCTCTTTCCCTTGGAAACCCTACAGGGTCACCATAAGTAAGCTGTGATTGGACAGCATTTTTGACCACCAGTATTCATATGCTTAAGAGCCCTGTGGTGCAGAGTGGTAAAGCTGCAGTACTGCAGTCGGAGCCCTCTGCTCACAACTTGAGTTCGATCCCAGCGAAAGCTGGTTCAGGTAGCCGGCTCCAGGTTGACTCAGCCTTCCATCCTTCTGAGGTCGGTAAAATGAGTACCCAGCTTGCGGGGGGGGGGGGGGAGTTGGTCGTGAAAACGTTGTGAAAGCAACGTCACCTCAGAGTCGGAAATGACTGGTGCTTGCACAGGGGACTACCTTTACCTTTTTATTCATATGTTTATAAATGCTGCTGGTTTTGTTCATTTGTAATGACTTGCTAGATGATGATTTTTAAAAAATAATTTATATATATATTTTAATGAGCCTGTGAAAATGCAATTGTAATGTTTATAATTGAGCCCTGATGGCCATTGCAGCAGAAAAATGAGGGAATAGCATTTTTGTTAAAAGGGAACTAGACAAGAAAGGAAAACACTGGGCATCATTTGTCCTCCTTGAATTAAACACTTGAGACCTTGATGGGAGGGGCAGCCAACATCACCTGCTGAACTGAGGTGGGTCACAATGTCTAGGATGGTTCTAGAGTGGCTCTGTGGAGCCAGGGCTGCTTCAGAAGGAATGGCCTTCACTGGAGGAGAACAAAAGCCTTCCAGACAAAATGGGTTCAAAGGACCTGAGGTGCATTTTTGACCCACTGAAGCCTAGGCTCACCAAAGTGACTACAGTTCTTGGAGACATTTTCAAAAGGATATTAGGAGACCTGGAGATCACAGCCAGTTTTTTCTTTCTCCATTACCATTGAGGGTCTCCTTGAAGCCATCTCAGAAAGGCAAACATCCCACAGGCTCCCGAGTGTGTCTCTGTTTTGAGGATTACCACTTTTGTGGCCAACATCATCGCTGACAACATTCTTGACCTACTGCGTTCTACTACTAAAGTCAAGTGATATACTCTGACCTCCCATCATTACTAATTGTTGGTTCTTTTAAATATCTGTAACCTCTTCAAAGAAACTACCATTTACGTTTGGTGGTCTGTAAGAGACTCCAAGGAAAAAATGTTTTTAATTTCTTTTTTTTAAACCCAGAAGTTCTCCGTGGGGCAACCCAGATGTTCACCCCTCTGGAATTTCTGCCTAAATGTACACATTTTTTGACTCATGGTGTGAATCCGCCTCCCTTTCTGTTGCACCTTTTTGAACAAGTGATATCCTTTGATAGCTCCATTCCAAATCTCAAAATAATTCCATCCCACCAAATTTCAGTGATGCCAATTCAGTCATATCTACCTTTCCATACAAGAAGTTCAAGTTCATCTTATTTATTTGTCATACTCTGGGTGTTAATGTCCAGGCGTCAAGAGCCATGGGAATTATTCTCCCCAAAAGTGTGCTCTGAGCAACAGCCTCCCTTTCTTTTCTTGCTGTCTCCCTAATTGGTTACGCTGACAGGAAGTACACTCCCACCTACCCCCAAGTCCAAAAGACAGCAGACCAGTGCATGTCAAGCTATACAAGAGGCCACATTTCTTTTCCAGGGCCCCCTCTTCTTTGCTTCTTTTCATGCAGGCCAGCAGGGTCCCATAGTCCCAAGGCTCCCTGTTCTGTCAACAGAAGAACCAACCGGAAAGTGAGGGCCACTTTTGGCGTCTGCTGGCCAAGCTTCTTGGCCTCACCTGCCGTCCTTTCACTTGCCATTTCTGCCCAATGGTGTCGATGGCTTCCATGGCAACAACCTCAATGGCAGCAGTGCAGTGGTCACCACACAAGGAGTGTAGATCTGTGGAAACGGAAGAGACCCTGAAGGATGCAGCAGAAGCTGAGCATTTCCTGCTGATGGGCTCTGGAGTATTCTGGGCCACTTGCATCTGTGGAACTGTCACCCACTTGATGCAGCCCTTGATCATAAGCAGGAGAAATTTTTCATATTTCCTTTTAACGGCTTTTTTGGTAGAAAAAGCCCAGCAGGAACTCATTTGCATATTAGACCACACACCCCTGACACCACCATTGTTTCACGCAGGCCCTTTTTATAAAAAAAGCCCAGCAGGGACTCATTTGCATATTAGGCCACACCCGCTGAAGCCAAGTCAGCTGGAACTGCATTTCTGTGCTTTCCTGTTAAAAAAAAGCCCTGTCTCTTAACTGGAGATGCTGGGGATTGAACCAAGGACCTTCTGCATGCCCGGCAGATGCTCTGGCCACTGAGCCACAGCCCCTGCCCATCAGACCACTAGTCCATCAAGGTCCCTATTGTCTATTCAGACTGGCAGCAGCTCTCCAGGATATTAGGTGGAGGGTCTTTTACTTTATCAACCATCTTGATCCTTAACTAGACTTGGGGAATGGAGCTTGGGACCTTCTACATACCAAGCAGATGCCCTGCCACTGAGCCCATCCTAACTAGCAGAAGAACCTCCTTGAGATCCTGTCGACTCTTCCACAGCCCTTGTTCCCTCTTCCCCCACTGCATGGTCAGAGGGCTTTAGGTGCACCACTCACGTTGCAAGAGTGGCCTCAGATCCAGCCGCCTGAGCTGCCACATGTCCATGTTCTGTGGCAGGATTCCTTGAATGAAGAAGGGAAAATCCAGGACTCATTTCAGGTCTGGGATCACCAACGTGAGGCTTTCCTTGCATGGGACCCTCCAGTAAGGGCTCTGCTGGGATGGGGGGGGGGACATCTGGAACCCTTGTTGCTTCTCCCCTTGGATTACTCTGTGCCTTCAGCTTCTTCCTCCCACCCGAACTTACCCAATACTGACCTGCCAGTTTGCATGCTGCGATCTGGATTTCTTCCCAGGGACACTGCATATACTTGGGCACCTCTGCAGTCAGAACTTCCAGAAGTGCCTGGTCTGTCTGGGCCTGAGAGTGACCAAAGATAAGACTGTCCCTCCTGGACGGGAAAGCGCTAGCCCCTCTGCTTCCATTTCCCACCCACACACAAGATGACTGCAACAAACAAGTATATATAAACAAATGCAACCCATTGAGAATCATTTTTTAAAACTTTTTGGTGTTCAAAAAACAAGTTTCTAGAGCTCAGTGCTAAGGGGAGACGGGTGTGGTTTTAGCACCTTGTTCCCTCCCCTTAGCCTAGCAGAACAGAAAGGAAGAATTGTGCAAAGTAAGTAAACCTGATGTTTTATTCAGCTTATATGACCTTATTTGATCCTGGCCACAGAAAGCATGGCTGTGCAAACATAAAGGGAAGGTGAAGACTGACTCTCTCTCTCTCTGTGTAGACATATCCCCCACCCCCACGAAGGGACAAAATCCATAGTTACTTGCCAGCAGCAACCCAGACATGTTGAGGTACCGCATTCTCTTGGCTACTCACTCACCAGCTGCTGGCAAACCCTGCCCATCAGTTGAGAGTGCTGTGTCCCAGACACATCCATCAACGCTGCAGGATCCATGTCCAAAGTGAGCTCTCGGAGGCTCAGGAAAGGGGCACAGAAGATGAAGGCTGTGCAGCAGGCCTGGCAGGAGAGATGGGCAAAGCCACAGTACAGTTGCCATCTAGCTTGGGGCTCTGGGGCCCTCCACACTCTGGGCATGAAGTGGAGCCACTTCCCTCACCCACCCTTCTCAGCCCCATTCACACAAACTGAAATGGTTTCATTGCGGGGAGCTTAAATTCTCAGGACGGATCTCAATCGCAAGAGCTTGGGCAGCCAGGAGGACCCACAAACTAGACTCCTCCCTCTGGGGATCAGTCAAATCTCTTATTTCAGGAATTTGGCAGACTGCCTAGTCCTGTGCGAGTGGGGGGGGGTCTGTGGTCCAATCCAGTTGCAGGAAGCCCCACCCCTGACAGGTCTAGGCAGCTGTCAAGAGGAGAGTGCATCTTCTATGAGGAGCCCTTGCTGCTTGAAATGGGAAGTCAAGGATTTGGGGATGCCTAATGTCAAGAAAAGGGCCAAGTGGGATTTGCTCAGGCTGTTTTCAGGGCACCTGAGGATTGCTCAAGCCCAGGATACAAGGAGCCCTGCCTTAGAGAGTGTGCACTGCATCCCTTTTTGCTTACCTTGCCCACAGCAGGGCTTGGATCCTGGAAGTGCAACAAGAGGGCAGTGGAAACATCTCTCACCTCCTTGGCAAAGCCCCTGATGTGCTTTTCTTGAGCTATCTCAGCCAGGTGGCCAAACAGCTCAAAGGCTGCAGCCCGCAGGGCATCATCTGCCTGAGAAACAGGAGCCACTGTTAGAGAGAACACAGCAAGAAAGGAAGGGACCGTGGCTCAGTGGAAAAGCATCTGCTTGGCAGGCAGAAGGTCCCAGGTTCAGTCCCTGGCATCTCCGGTGAAAAAGGTGAGGTAGGAGGTGATATGAAAGACCCTGGCGGGCAGCTGCCAGTCTGAATAGACAACGATCTCGACAGACCCATGGTCTGATTTGATATAACAAAGCCGAATACAGAGGAAGCCATGAAAGTGGTACACCAAAGGCAAAAAAAACACGGCTAGAATTATTATACAAAAATTACCACAATTTATCAAAAACTTTCCCAAGTCTATCAAAAATTTCAAACAAATTACATGTGAAAATACCATTCCTCTACAATTTTGTAACCTCTTCAATAGACATATGCACTAATTAAACAGAAGTTTCTAATGCCTGACTTGAAAAAGCCACCCATACTTCAAATTGCGGTAGCTCAGCCGAACCTCTGTAGAATAGCATCCATTGATATTTGCGGATGCCTTTCAAAATTCCACATGGAGCCTTGCTCCTTTCTTCAATGTACACTTCCAATGCTGTAAATGTGCCCCCTAGTCCTCAGCAACGTGGCTGCTAGCTGGGACAGCTGTTTCACTGATTGCTTCTTCAAGCTTCAGATTGGGGGCTTGCACCAAATGCCATCCTTAGAAATATTTACAATGACACATTGAGTCTAGGTAATGCTGGTACCTCCAGGAGGCTCCTGGAGCGTAATGCCCAACCACAGGGCCAGTTCTGCCTGTGTACAAAGACTCAGAAGAACAAGAGAGGAATCCTGCTGGATCACACCAATGATCCATCTAGTCTAGCTTCTTGTTTGCTGCAGTGGCCAACAAGATACAGTCAGAAGGTATATAAGCAGGGGTGGAATTCTAGCAGGAGCTCCTTTGCATATTAGGCCACACACCCGATGTAGCCAATCCTCCAAGAGCTTACAAAAAAGAGCCTTGTAAACTCTTGGAGGATTGGCTACATGAGGAATGTGTGGCCTAATATGCAAAGGAGCTCCTGCTAGAATTCCCCTCCCCCCCCGTATATAAGCAAGATACAGAAGCCCAAGCTCCCCCCTACTGCTGCTCTCCACCAGTTGGCCTTCAGAGGCACCCTGCCTCTGAACATGGGGGTTCCATTCAGCCCTCATGAAAATCTGAAGCTGCCTTATACTGAATCAGTCCATTTGTTCATCAGAGTCAGGATTATCTACCCAGAATGGCAACAGCTCTCCAGATTCTCAGGCCGAGGTCTTTCAACATCACCTACAGCCTGATCCTTCCTGAAGATGCTGAGGATTGAACCTGGGAACTTCTGCATGCCAAGTGAATGCTCTGCCACTGAGCCACAACTCTGCCCAGTGCCTGTTACTCATGATCAATGGTTGTTCCTCTTTTAAAGCCTTAGGCTGTGGTGTTTGTGTCGTGCAGTTTTGATTAACCTGGTTGGTGATGCTGAAGAGGAGCCCCTGAATAATTAATTAATATCCCCAATAATAATAATATTTGTCATATTGAGTAAAAATATGCTTTGTCTTCAAACTAAGGGGTCTGTTGTAAAACTGCCGTTAGAAACTGACTACTGCCCAGCGGGTGTGAGCTCCAGCTGTAAGATTAAATAAGGGAACAGCCTCCTACAGGCAACTTGCTGTATATAGATAAGGAAACTTAGTCATGGAATTTTACCAGGGGGGACTTAGTGGAGGTGGGACCCTTTGAAATCAGATAAGCGTGTGTGCCTGCCTGCTGGTTTTCTGTGTGAATAAAACTGTCTGTATGCAGAATGATTTTAACTCAGTCATTTTGGAGGCCCATGCCCAACTAGGCTCTGCTTATGGTACCATAAAGTAAACCTCGCTTCAAACCAGAAAATCTGTGCAGACCTCGTTATTTCTCTGCTTCAGTGCGGTGGCCGGAGAGTCAGACTAGGATCTTGGAAACACAGGTTTGAATCTTCCCTGTGTCACAGAAACTCACTGGGGAACTTTGGAAGAGTCATGTACTCTCAGTCTAACTTTCCTCACAGGTTGGTTGTGAAGATAAAATTGAAGGGGGGTTAGAATGGTGTAGGAAGCCACTTCTGGTGCCCATTGGGGAGAATAAATGGGCTTTTTTGTAAAAGGAACTCCTTTGGATATTAGGCCACAGACCCCTGATGTAGCCAATCCTCCAAGAGCTGACAGGGCCTACAGTAAGTTCCAGGAGGACTGGCTGCATCAGGGGTGTGCGGCCTAATATGCAAAGGAATCCCTGGGTATAAAAAAAAGCCCTGAGTATAAATAAATTAAAACAGATTTGACATCAACCCAATCTGAGTAGCTGAAGAAGCCATAAAATTGAGGACGTGAAGCGCATGAGGGTCTGGGGGGTGGGGAAAGAAGGTCATCTGAATGCTCAGTTTCATGCAGACTGTCCTTGTGGGTGGGGTAATTTCAGCAGGAGCATAAATCAATGTCCCTCACAAATGTGCCCATTTCCAAAGAGCACCCTGAACATAATCCCAAGGACTGACTGACTTCGGCTGGGTGTCTGCTTTTCTTTTTTGCAAATGCTCCATGTCAAATATGTCGCCTCTTCCAGAAAGGGTGTAAAGAGGACAGGAATGTGGGTTGTCCAGACGTTGCAGAACCTGCTCCCCCTCAAGTTAAGCTCCCACCAGCCTGAGCCATCCTGCAAGACCACCTTCCACAGATTTCCTTTCCACGGCTTTCAAAGACTCTTGTAGCAAGCATCGTGTCTGCCATTCTGGGATTGCCATTTGCAGCATGGGAAGAGGGGAGCAGGACTACGCTGGGGGCGTTTGGGCTCGAGACAGAAGCCTCCCTCCTAACTGCACACTTGATGGACAGGAAAGAGCCAATTAGTCCTTTTGCAGGCCCTGCAACAGGCTCCTGGGTGAGCTGAGACCCTTTCAGTTTGGGGTGCAGGAGCAGGAAATGCCCTGCTGGAGCCCCAGGGATAACTCACCTGTTGGAGGTGTGCAGAGGCCCGGCGGGCCACAGCCTGAAGAGTGCGACCCAGATGGCTTCCCCCAAAGCAGCCCAACGCCTTGATCAATGCATGCAGGCCTTCCCAGGCCACTTCGAGGCTGGTTGCTTCCCCTGAGGCCTCCAGCAGGGTGGCCAGCAGAGCCTTCTGCTGCTTCTTGGCCTGTGGAGTGGTCCTTGTGTCAGTCAGTGGCAGGGCTGGTCCCACCATCTGCTCCTGATACTTAGGCTGACTGCAGGCTGCAAGCTGAAGCCCTTGATCAAAAGCACCCTCTCCTCTCTTGCCCATTCTCCTTCGGACTTGTTCTTCCTTACTCGGGATCAGGTTCAGGTTACCAAACCCAAGGTGGGGCTTGGAGATGATCTCCAGGCTACAGGAATCAGTTTCCCCCGAAGAAATGGCAGCTCTGGAGAAAGACCCTCACCATTGCATCCCCACTGGGCTTCCTCTCCAAACTCTTGCCTCTCCAAGCATCACCCACAATCCTGCAGGAATTTCCTTAGCTGGAGTTGGCAACTCCAGGTATTCCTGCATCCCTCATTTCCCATGATCTGTGAGCTTCTTCAGCCACCTCTGCCTTTTTTGCCAAGCACCGGCTTCTTCTCTTTGCCCTTTCTCTAAGACCCGGTTAACTTTCTGCCTGCCCAACTCTCTACGACAACAGAACAAACAACCAATCACAGCCAGGCACTTCACCATTACCCTTGGCCAAGCAATTCCTTAGTGAAATGTGATCTGTAGTTTCCTCTTTCCATCTTTCCCATTCAAAAGCTCTGAATTCAGCTATAACCCAAATTGATTTCCCTGCCTCCCCCATGGTTTCTTTGTTTGTTCAAGGGCAACTCAGAGGTTCAAGGGATGAGCTAGAAATGCCAAAGCAAGGCAAGCATCTCCCTTCTCCAAAAAGCCTGAACACCCAAAGCGCCAAATAGCTAAGAGTTAGGGGTTATGCATACATGCACTCCTGCTCCACCATCTGCTCCCTGGCCTACCTCTTCTGGAGCACACTTTGCCACGGTCCCCAGTCCTCGTACTGCCAAGAGGCGCACGGTGGCGTTCCCATCACGAGACTTGCTCAGCAATTGTTGCAGGAGGAGATGGAGCATCTGCGGTTTGTGCAGCGAAGGGTGGCCTGTTAACTGCGGCAGACAAAGAACTTTTACTAAGCTCCCAATCTGGGCATTTGGAATGACAACCTCCAGAGCGGGCAGAGCCAGGAAAACTCTGTGCCCACCTCAAACAACGGCCGAGAAACTAAGCTCAGGTAAGTATGGAAGGAAGATCCTATGATTCATTAAGGTTATCTGTGCCGAGCTCTTCCTCCCATCCACATATACAACCTGTTTCTTTTTCTGGAGGTGTCCTTCCTCCTCCGTATCTTACCTCTGCACAGAAGACCAGGCTGAGGTCCCTGCTGGTTGTGCTGGAAGAGCCCAGAGATGGCAGGAGGAGGCGGAGAAGCCCATCGAGGAGAGAGTGCCCTGAGCACCCCAAGGCCCTGGGGTGGAAAGCAAGGATGGGTCAAACAATAGAGAGCCCAGGCCCCAGCCTGACTAAACATTAGCAAGAACTTCCTGACAGTCAGAGCGGTTCCACAGTGGAACAGGCTTTCTCAGGAGGTGGTGGGCTCTCCTTCTTTGGAGGTTTTTAAACAGAGGCTAGATGGCCGTCTGACAGCAATGCAGATTTTGTGAACTTAGGCAGATCATGAGAAGGACGGCAGGAAGGATTACATCAGTGCTTAGTTCTGGTGGCCCCTTCTTATATGACCAGGGAAAGGCCAGTTTGGCCAGGGATCCTGGAGTGGTTTTTTTTTTTTTGGCCATCTTCTGGGCTTGCAGCAGGGGCCAATGTGTGTATGTGTGTAGGGGGGAGGCACTTGTGAATTTCCTGCATTGTACAGGGGGTTGGACTAGATAATCTTGGAGGTCCTTTCCAACTCTATGATTCTAAGTGGGTATCTAGAGGTTATCCAGCCAACCCATCCATAGAACCCATCCTTTTCTCTGTGTTAGAAACCTTAGTCGGGGGTCTGAATAAGCCTATAAAATTTATATTGTTATAAAATCTAGCAATATGATCAGTTGGCCCCAAAACACTGATTACTTACTACAACTCTTCAATGGGATAACTGATCTACATTGTTTATTTATTTGTGAGATGGTTTTATTTATTTGGGTGGGCTTTATAACAGTTGAGAGGTTCAGAGTGGGAAAATTACACCAATGAGAAGCAGAGAAAATACACCAGTGAACTAACATGGTTAAGATTAGGGGGAGAGGGAGAAACAACAAGGTCTGTCAGTCTTTTGGTGCTTTTATTTCCAGTGGGCATTCCCAGGTGCTGTGCCTTTAGTTCCAGGCTAAAGTTAGGACTCCAGAGGGAAACAGAACTAGGGAGCTGTAAGGAGTCGGATGACTATATGTTGTCGAAGGCTTTCATAGCTGGAGTTCATTAGTTGTTGTCAATTTACTGGGCCACGGCCATACAGCCCGGAAAATCTACAACAACTAAAGTCAGATGTCTATTTAACTGAGAATTGCATTTTGAGTAATAGTAGCACGAAATGACTTTGTCTCTCCTTTAGATCTAGCCCACCCAATCTTCTTTTCTTCTCTTTCTTTAGCTTCTGAGGGGAAAAAAACCCTTAACTGAACTTAGTCTTGCTATTGGGTGTTTGTTCTGTACCTGTTCTGAAACTTCTGCCCAAAGTGGCCATCAAGACAAAGCATGGGGTCCTCTTCTCCCCCTGCCCCGCAAACTCCTCTCTGGGGAGTTCAAACAGCTTACTCTCCAAGGGCTGCAGGTTGTTTCCATGTTCATCCTGCTAGCTGAACACAGATGTTGGCAGCATCCTGAGATCCCCCCCCCCTTCCTTTGGTTTTCAAGGGACTTTCAAGGGACGGTGATCCACACCCAAGTGACTCATGCACACATCTAGAGCTCTGCTAATTTATCCAAGAGATTCCTAATTCTAACCCCAACTTTCCAACCCCTTTCTTTTAAAAAGTGGATTTTCCAATGTTCCATAAGGAGCAAGTCATGAAGCAAAAGTCATTGGCAAGTTAAGGGAAGCCTTCGCCAAATTCTTGCAAGACCTCAGCTCCTCTGCAAATGATGTCAGATACACTTTGCAAACCCAGAGTTGCTATTGAGCTCAGCAGGCAGATTGGGCCTTGTTTTACCAGCAATCTAAGCCCAAGATCAGAAGAGAAGGCAAAGCTCTTTTTAAAAAATTGTCCTCATTTCCTCGATTGGACTGCTGTCAAGGGTCAAACAGGGAACTGAGGTCACAAAAAGGTGCTTGAATCTCCCCGGGACTTTCCAAAGTTAGTAGAAATACTCCCCTCACCTGGCCAACTGGGCAACACCTTTGAGGAAGCTGCAGGGCTCTGCCAGGAAGTACCAGGCATCTCCTGCATCCAGTTCCCTTGCAGCTTCTGGCAAGGCTTTGTTGAATACCGCCTGCAACACTCCAACAGCCAGCCTGGAAAGCAAAAGTGCTTGGCTGAGAAGGGTCTGGCATAGAGAAGAGGAGGAGAAAGAAGAGGCCTAGCAACACCCTCTCCCCAATCCCAGTAGCCTATTCAAAGAATCACAAAGGGGCTGTGGAAGGTGAGGGGGAATACTCTTCACGGACAGGGGTGGGACTGATAAACCTTGGCGCAGAAATGGGAACAACAGGAAGTATATACCTTTATTCCTGGACAAGGAAATTCCTGGACAAGGAAATTTAAAAGGGGTTGATACTGAATTAACTACCAGAAGATGTGGTGATCGTTGCTAGATTAAAATGTCATTCAAAGAGGCAGAGCCGGATTAACAATTAGGCCAAGTAGGCACTGGCCTATGGGCCCCTCCACCTTTAGGGGCCCTGGGTTTGCTTTCCTCCCCCCCCAATCTTCCCCCTGCTTGCAGCCCTCCCAGCCTGTGTGCTCAGCCAGCAACTGAGCCGCTTTTTGCCCAACTTGCCTGGTGCGGCTGCTACTAGTGGCGTTGCCAAGTTTGCCTCTCTCTGCCTCTCCCCCATAGCTTTGTCAAAGGGGCTTTTGGGGAAGTGCTTGTAGGCTGCAGCGGGGGCTGCAGGTGGCAGGGCAGGTAATTTGCAAGGGGGCCTCCAAGATTTTGACTGCCTAAGGGCCTCCACAGGGTTTAATCCGGCACTGTAAAGAGGTTTGGTGTGAAGGGCTGTCCCATTTTGTTATCATCCATTGTGAGGAGGTATACTGCTTCAGAATATGGAGGTTCTTTGGTTGATAAGATATTGATAGATTCCACCCACGAATTTGTCACATCATCTGAATAATTCTTAAAGGCTTTTAATCTAGCAACGGTCACCACATCTTCTGGTAGTTAATTCAGCATCATGTCAAAGGTTTCTGAGGTTGACTTGACAGACCAGGGTGGGGGGTCCTGGGGTGCAGGAACTAGGCCTTTCATTTGTCCTGAGCATGGTAAGGTTGTGGAAGGAGTTAGCCAACCCAGATGTGATGGAGGGATGGAACATCACCTGTGGGGTGTCGCAATGTCCTCGTTTCTTTCCAGAAGAGGAGCTGAAATCAGCATCTCTGCATCTGGGTCTCTGCTGAGTTGGCACAGGAGAAAGTAGCACAGCTCTGGGAGTAGCAGGAGAATCTCATTACTGTCATTCAGGCCTATGATCACCTCCTGAAGGGCAGCAAGCACCTGGAAAAGAGACCACAGATTCGGGGGGGGGGGGGGTCACAGCACCTGGTCAACTGGGTATCGCCAAAGAATACACAGGGCTTTTTTTGTAGCAGGAACTCCTTTGCATATTAGGCCACACACCCCTGACGTAGCCAATCCTCCAAGAGCTTACAGTAAGCCCTATATGAAGAGCCCTGTAAGCACTTAGAGGATTGGCTACATCAGGAGTGTGTGGCCTAATATGCAAAGGAGTTCCTGCTACAAAAAAGGCCCTGAGAATACACATTCTCTGTGTGCAAACGTATGACTAGGGTTGTGGCTCAGTTGGTAGAGCATCTGCATGGCATGCCGAAGCTCAGGTTTAATTCCCCACATCTCCAGGGGAAAGGATCAGGAGGTGTGAAAGACCTCAGACAAAACTCTGGAGAGCAGCTGCCAGTTTGTATCGACAATACTGACCAAGGCTTTTTTTTTAGCAGGAACTCCTTTGCATATTAGGCTGCACCCCCCTGATATAGCCAATCCTCCTGGAACTTACGGTAGGCCCTGTATGAAGAGCCCTGTAAGCTCTTGGAGGACTGGCTACATCTGGCTGGTGTAGCCTAATTATGCAAAGGCGTTCCTGCTAAAAAAAAAAAAAAAGCACTGATACTGACCGTGATGGACCAAGGATCTGATTCAGTATAAGGCAGCTTCATTTCTCCTTGTGTGAGTGCATGTGTCCTTGTGTGTGTGCATGGGTGTGCCAAGCTACATCTGTTAGACACAGAAGGCAGGAGGAACCTCCTGCTTTCTCACCTAGGAGCAGGTGGAACCCCACAGGAGCAACAGAGGTTGAGCAGAACATACAAACAATATAGATTCAGGTGGGTACTAGTCATGTTGGTCTGAAGAAACAGAGCAAAGTTAGTGAAGAAGTGTGTGTGCACACTAAAGCTAATACCCAGAATTAAATTTTGTTGGTCCCTGGACTCAAACATAGTTCTATATGAGCAAAATGGAGGAGGGGCTGCAGCTCAGCGGTAGAACAACCGCACTGCCAACAGAAGGACCCTGGCTCAAGCCCTCTGGCACCTCCAGCTAAAAGGATTTCTGGTAGCAAGTGATGGGGAAGATCTTGGGCCAGCTGAGAGCCCAGAAAGCCACTGCCTGTCAAAATAGAACACTCAGAAATAGAAGGATCAGCCTTAAAGGACCTAGTTTCAATTCCCAGTCTCTTCAGTTTGTAATTTGAGATCCAGTTGCGGTATAGTGACTAGCAGTGTTCCATCTTAAGCTGAGTTAGTGTGAGCTAGCTTTCAGATTTTTTACCCTCCAGCTCACCGATTTTTGTCTGCGCTCAGGAAGAACGACCCCAGAGCACACTAATTTATGCAGTAGCTCACAACTTTAATGCCAGTAGCTCACAAAGTAGAGTTTTTGCTCACAAGACTCTGCAGCTTAGAGGGAACACAGGTGGCTAGAGTGTTGGACTAAGATCAGGGAAATCCAGGTGGGAATCACAATTGACCATGGAAACTCAGTGGGTGACCCTGGGTCGTTCATTCTCCCATAGCCTAACCTTTTGGGCCCCTTCGTTGTTCAAAATGTGTTATAATTTCAAATTCAAAACTATAAAGTAACAAAGCCAAAAAAACAACGGATCCCCCTGAGTGGCCAGTGGGGTGCAAGAAGCAAGTATGAAACCTACAGGGAGCAATGCTTGATGTCTGCAGAGTAATTCCAGTAATAAACACCCTCTTCACTCTCCCTTTCCACTCTTAAATGGCTGAAGCTCAGATCCCAGGATGTCTCCCAGTCTTGGAAATCTTGGTGCAGAAGGGCTCTTGCCTCCCCCTCCCCTGCCCCCAGCCCAGAAGCCAGAATTCTCACCAGTCCTTGGCTATTGCTGCCACCTGCCTCACCAGTCCTTCCTTCTGCTTTCAGCTCTCTCAGCAAACACCGCAGGATGGGAACGCTGCTCTCACTGCGAGTCACAAGCACTGTCCAGAGTTCCTTCCTTGCCCTGAGGATGACACAGATGGTGGCAACCCACTCAGTAGAAGGACAGGTTTATGACACATGGTTATATTCATATTAGGGCAGTAAATGAACCAGGGCGGTGGTGCTTTTACACAGTACCAGTACCCTCACCCAGACAGCCCAGGATAGCCCAATCTAATATCTCAGAAGCTGAGCAGGGTTGGCCCTGATTAGTACTCGGCTGGGAGGAAGTCCCAGGGTTGCTATGAGGAAGTCCAGGGTTGCTATGCAGAAGCAGGCAATGGCAAACTACCTCTGAATGTCTCTTGCCTTGAAAACCCTCTGGGGTCTCTGTAAGTTGACTGAGACTTGAGGGCAAAAAATAATAATCAGGGCTTTTTTTCTGGGGGAACACAGCAGAACAGAGTTCTAGAAATGAAATTCTCAAAACATGTTTAAAAGTTCATGAGGGGCACCCGTGTGTTTCTCCTTCATTTCCCTCTTGAAAGGTCCAGCAGCTCTTTTCCCAGAAAAAAGCCCTGACAATAATACTAAAAAAGATAACAATGCCTTACCCAAATATAAATCAAAAGGAAAAAAACTAGACTAGCTTCCCCACTTGAATTACTAGTAAATTGTACAAAACATCCACTGATATCCTATGAGAAATCACTCTGACTGATGGCAGTTTTCATTGGTGGGACATGTGGAGGCAAGGGATGGGAGCCATGGTTTTGAAAACAAATAGCCATAGAATCACATTCATTTCTCTGTGTACAGCATAGCTCAGTATCTTGAGGAGGCGTGGCTTAGTGGTAGAGCATCTGCTTTGCACACAGAAGGTCCTAAGTTCAATCTTCAGCATCCCCAGTGAAAAGGACCAGATAAAAGGTGATGTGAAAGACTTCAGCTTGAGACCCTGGAGAACCTGAATAGTCTGAACAGACAATACTGACTTCAGACCTTGAGAGACCGATGGTGTTATTCAGTATAAGGCAGAGTTCATACGTTGCGTGCTTTGTGGGATGAAAGTCCGTTTGTGTCTGGGGGAGCTGAACTCTGGGTTTTCCACTCTCAGGAGTTCCTTTAAGCTGGAGGGGTGGGAATCTATGTCCCAAATGAATCTTCTGACCCCAGATGGCCTAGCACAGACCTGTTCTGGAGCAAGGGCTGCTTCAGGAGGGAGGCACAGACCATCTTGAGATGGTACTTGGACAGTGTGGCCACAGCCCGGGCCAGAGACAGGCGGTGAGCAGGGTCCTCAGAACGCTGAAGGCTGGAGCAGATGAAGGCCACCAGGTCACAGACCTAGAAAAGAAAGGCAGGAGCCAGCTGCCATCACTGAGGTCACACAAACTAAGCTGGGATGAAGGGATGTGCCCCACTTTCACTATGTACTGGGTTTCACTTCACAAGGGCAAATCATAATGCATTGCAAACAAGGGCTTTACTCTGCCACAGTATACAGAAGCTCACAGGTAGCATTCAACTTTCCCAACATTAATTTTTAGCCCGGGGTCCCCAGACTTTTTGATCCTGGACCTGGAGACACCTTTGGAATTCTGACACAGGGTGGTGAGTACAACCACAAAATGGCTGCATGGGGGAAACAGACAACCACAAAATGGCTGCCATGGAGGGCAGCCAAACTCCATGTGGTGACTGGAGTTACATTTGTTGGCATAAAATACATTTCAGACAGCAGAACATTAATAGAGGTACTATTATAGTTAAAACACTTGTTAGTATAAAATACAATATCATAAAATTAACCTAAAATTAATTTAAGGATGTTATTACGTAAATAAACAGCTGCTTGAAGAAACCTGGACCCAGTTTCAGTGACATTTATTTCAGAATTAAGAAAAAAATAATACTTTGTTAGAATCAGGTGAATCAAAGATGCCTCTTAAAATAGGAGATAAAATACTCTGCCAAATGTTAGAATAATAAGGGCATTCCATTAAAACGTGCAAAACTGTTTCTGTGGATCCACTTAGACAGGGGCATTGTCTATTAGAAAAGGGAATGCCTCTAAACCTTCCAGTTAAAATTTCTGAGGGAAGGGCACCTGGTATTACAATTGATTTCCAGGTTACAGAAATCACCTGGAGAAAATGGCCACTGTGGAAAATGGACTCTATGGCATTCTACCCCCATTGAAGCCCCTCCCCTCCCCAAACCCTGCCCTTTTCAGGTTCCACCCCCAAAATCTCCAGGTATTCCCCAACCCAGAGCTGGCAACCCTACTGCCATGGGATACGGAGCCAGTCAAACATACACACAGAACAGGGAATAAAAAGAGCATTTAAAAATTTTTATTCCCAAGACCAGGGAATAAAAAGAGAAATTTTTAAAAATACACTGGGACAGAGAACTGAAATAAAACCAACAATTGCAGCAGCTGCTGCTGAAATAACGCTATATTAATCCACACAACCTATCAGATTTCCAATGGCCAGGCAGAAGCCCTACTGGGCAGGAAGAGTTCCTGCCCTCCCTCTCTCACTTTCTAAAAAGACTTGGCAAGTGCTAGGAAAGGGGCCATGGCATGCCAGGATGAGGACCCCATTCTAGACTTTCTGCACCTGCCAAGAGTAGACCAAACAGCCATTCACAAGCTCAGAGTTAATTTCACAGGTGCTTTGGAGGCTCTTGCAGTCAACAACACAACAGCAGCACATGCCTTTCCACATCACATCACTGCTCAAGGCACAGCCGGCTGTCAACAGCCTGCTTCAGTTTGGTTGCAATCTCTTACCTTCCCTTTCAGGTTCCGTTCCCTCACCATCGCTTCAAACCACTGGAGGGCAGCCCGGTCACAAGCAACACTCACAGTTCCCAGCTGTTCCAGCAAGGAGCTCACAAAGGTCAAAATCTCTTCGTAGGGAATGGTAGAGCTGACGATCTAAGGGAGGGAGAATGTTAGAAGGTAGCCCTATCCACCTTCCTTGGACAAAGATCACAAAAATGGTGCCACTGGGATTTCTGGAAGGGTCCCCTTTACATTTTGGGAAGACAGGCTGGTTAGGCAGGGCTCTAATCTATGCAGCCCTCAGAGGGATAGTAATTCAACAGGTGCAGCTTTCTTCCAGCAAACGGATGCAGTGATACTACCAATAAAGGAGTAGTAGTTAGAGGCAGTCAACGAGGTATATACAAGTACTTAACCTGACAGCTTTGCATGCAGAAGGTCCCAGGTTCAGTCCCTGGTATCTCCAGTTAAAAGATCTGGCAGTAAGTGATGCAAAAGACCTCAGCCTGAAAACTTGGAGAGCCACTGCCAGTCTGAGTAGACAGTACTAACTCTGATGGACCAGGGGTCTGATTCAGGATAAGGCAGCTTCATGTGTTCATGCAAGAACAAGGGAGCCATGGCAGGGAAGACGTTTCTCTGAGGGAATACTATGGGATATATTTTGGCAATCTTAGTAACAGAAAAATTTGTCTACATTTAATTGCATGTATAGATCTGCTTGATAGTAATATATTTTTAAAAGGTGAAGCAATGGGAAAAGTCTGTGGCAGGGGTGGCCAAACTTGCTTAATGTATAAGCGTCAGATGTTTGAGAGCCGCAAGATGTGAAAGTCAGATGTTTGAGAGCCACAAGACAGGAAGGCAGGCAGGCAAATAGATGGGGTAGAGAAGTGGAGGTGGAAAGGAAGCAAGTTTAACTTTAAATGCATTCTCTAAGCTGCCAGAAGGCTTGGTGAAGTGATTTAAATAGACAAATGCCTTCTTCAAGCTGGCCAATGGGGCAGTGGGGGCTTCGAGAGCCACACAATATGTGTGAAAGAGCCACATGTGGCTCCTGAGCCACAGTTTGGCCACCCCTGGTCTGTGATATTACTGCGTTGTTTTGCTTGGGTAGTGCTGCAAAATTTCTGTCCTTTGTGCTATTAGGGAACAGGTGCTCTATTAAGAGGCAAAAGCAGCAGCCATGCATTCCATTCATTTAACACTATGCTGCTTTGTCCAGGTTAACACATTCCTTCAAACCCCTTTGCTGTTTCCCACTCCAAAAGACCCAATATATTAAGATGAGGATCAGGGCCCTGGTCATGAGAGCCTGTCCTTGGGCCGGAATTTCCTCCAGTATCACCCTCCAGAAACTTTCACACACACCCCTTACTTTGGCCAGCTGGAAAGAGGCCATGTGCACCTCTCGCCGGCACTCGCTCTGGAGATCTTGCTGGATGCATTGCAGCTTCCAATCTTCACGGCGACCCTTTGGTGTCTGTGGTGTGACTACGCCTGGAAAAGATGTCCACAAGGCCAACAACAGGGCTGGCATCAGGGCTCCAGCCCCACAAGGTGATGGCAGAATTCACATTACTAGATTTACAGTGGGAGAACCGGGTTTGATTCCCCACTCCTTCACTTGCAGCTGCTGGAATGGCCTTGGGTTAGCCACAGCTCTCGCAGAGGTTGTCCTTGAAAGGGCAGTTTCTGGGAGAGCCCTCTCAGCCCCACCCACCTCACAGGGTATTTGTTGTGGGGGAGAAAGAGAAAGGAGATTGTAAGTGGGGAAGGGCAGGGTATAAACCTACAGTCTACAGCAGGGCACATCCACTCTACAAGGTTAATGAGGTTTAATACACTAGCCCCTCTTTGGAAGAGGAAAGAATTATCAGCAGCCTCATCATACTGTGGTTCCCAAGACTTTGGCGGGGGGGGGGGGGATGGGGGGGAGGCAGGGAGAAAAAAACGGGTCTGAAACCAGTGTAGACATGCAGTTGGCAATATAAAAAAGTTGGAGAGCAGACTGAACAGTATTGGTAAGCTGACATTAAACACTGCTTCTGGAAACATTTATCAATGAGTTCAATGGAATGTTAGCACGCTGGGCATACCTTCCCGCCCCCACGCACCCCAAAATTGTTCCGAGCAAAGTTTTAGCCCTGGCCAGTCACAGAAAGGCTGCCCTTGCCCTGCCGAGGAATGGACTTCAGGGAGAGTGTGACCCACAGGGACTCTTGGCAGTGAATGGAGAAAGAGCGAGAATGAGGGACTGAGATAGTCTAGAACAGGGGTGGCCAACGGTAGCTCTCCAGATGTTTTTTGCCTACAACTCCTATCAGCCCCAGCCATAGGCAAAAAACATCTGGAGAGCTACCGTCTAGAACAGGGGTGGCCAAACTTGCTTAATGTAGGAGCTGCATAGAATAAATGTCAGATGTTTGAGAGCTGCAAGATGGATGGATGGAAGGAAGGAAGGAAGGAAGGAAGGAAGGAAGGAAGGAAGGAAGGAAGGAAGGAAGGAAGGAAGAAAGAAAGAAAGAAAGAAAGAAAGAAAGAAAGAAAGAAAGAAAGAAAGAAAGAAAGAAAGAAAGAAAGAAAGAAAGAAAGAAAGAAAGAAAGAAAGAAAGAAAGAAAGAAAACAGATAGGGGAAGGAAGAGAGGGAGAGGTGGAAAGAAAACAATGTTAACTTTCAAGCCACTGACTTGCTTGGCTTGAAGAAGTGATTTAAAGAGAGAAATGCCTCTTCTCCAAGCTGGATGACAGGGCGGTGAGAACTTCAAGAGACACACAATATGTGTGAAAGAACCATATGAGGCTCCTGAGCCACAGTTGGGCCACCCCTGGTCTAGAAAGTAGTGGTGGAGATAGAATGGGCAGAGCAAGGATTCATCTCATGCGCCGACTTACAAGAAAAATCAATTTCACACCATTGCTTATTGCAGCTTTACCCCAACAACCAAAAGGACACCTCTCGCTGCCTTAATCTGCATAGCCTTTGCTGCTGCTCAGCACAAAAACAGCAATTACAGTTTGGAGCAGCCTGAGTCTGAGTCCCCGACTCAACTCACAGCAGCTGCAAGGACTGTCTTTTTAACGATCTGGTGGGAGCATTTTTCTGCTTGAAATTATGGCCTGCCTCCCCACCATGTGGTTTCAGAAGCTGAAATGGCCCAGCAGGAGTTATTTACATCACTGTGGCTCAGAATACTCCATGTACTGCTCCAAAGTTATTTGCATAACTTCTTGCCCAGGCTATTTCAGCTTACAAAAACTGGAGAGGAGCTCTCCTCCCCACACAGTGCTGTTCTGAGCTGAAAAGAGCTCTCTCTGCTCTTTAAAATGACATTCCCTGCAGCTACTTTGCAGCTGCAGGGAATGCAAGCTCCCCCAACCTAAGAAAAACACAACACGAAGTTTGGCCCTAAGTGCCACTTGACGGGTTAAGTGGAGGTAGATGAATCAGTCGGCCACGTACTCAAATGACTGCCCTCCCTAAGTTCCCTCACCTTGGATGTTCAGCAAGGTCCTGATGCAGTCGGCAGCAGCCAGGCGGACAGTGACTGGTGTGTCGCAAGTGAAAAGCCCCAGTGCTCCAACCAGATGGCTGTATTGCTCGAAGGAAATCCCGGGCTGAGTGGGAGAGGAAGAAGAGCAGCATGGCTTGTGATATGGCATGGAGAAAACCCAGAATGTTCTTACAGGGGTGCAACTTTCCTCTTTGCCTGTCTCTCCTCCTTTGTCCCAATTAATACACTTTGCCCTGGCTTCTGAAGCAACATAGTTGAGCACGATCTTGCTTGTGATAGTTTCCTTCTTTAAAACTGAAGACTATTGTTGGAGCTCTATGTCTGGGGCAAGTGATGCTCTGTGCTTAGTGCTTGGGAGGGGCAACAGTGTGAGGGTTTCTAGTGTCCTGGCCCCACTGCTGGACCTCCTGATGGCACCTGGGTTTTTTGGCCACTGTTTGAACATATGAAGCTGCCTTATACTGAATCAGACTCTTGGTCCATCAAAGTCAGTATTGTCTTCTCAGACTGGCAGCGGTTCTCCAGGGTCTCAAGCTGAGGTTTTCCACACCTATTTGCCTGGACCCTTTTTGGAGATGCCAGGGATTGAACCTGGGACCTTCTGCTTACAAAGCAGATGCTCTACCACTGAAATTGCCAATTCAAGTTTAATACGGTCATAGACCAGTCAAATTAAATACAAATAACTTAATAAAATACTATCAGGTAAAACAATAATCAGAATAAAACATACACAGTATGATATAATTTCCCTCCAGAATACTAGTTAGGTTCCATAGCCAAGGCATTCAGTTGGATATTTCCCTTAGGAACTGCTTCCAGAGACTTATAGCTCGCGAAGCAAATTTTGCCACACATAAAGTGGTTCTTTTATTCCTATCCGCCAATAATTTGTCTAGCTGATATCTAATATTTCTCCCAGGGACACTGGAACAGATCGGGAGTATATAGTCAGCCCTAATACACTGATATAATTTACATTGGAATAATACATGTTCCCTATCTTCCGGTTTCTTGTCCCCACAAATACACAATCTCTCCTCGTATGGTTGTCCTGTGTATCTGCCTTCAATAATAGCTGACGGTAACATATCAAGTCTGAGAAGGGTAAATGCTCTCCTATACTCAACTTTATCAAGATTATGCAAGTATGGCATCGGTGTTATTTTATGTAGCTTCTCTATGCCTGGTAAATAACCTTTAAGCTGATTCAAATCATGCTGTCTTTCGACATCCAAGATTCTCTGTTTAAGAAAGGGTTTAACCAGGTTGTACTCCATGTTGAGCAAATATTGTTGCTCTACCACTGAGCCACCGTCCCTCACCCAAGGTGTGTCACAGAGTGTTGGGCTGGATGACCCATTGGCCGGATCCAACATGGCTTCTCTTATGTTCTGTTAAGTAGAACATCTAATTCCTTAGAACATTTTTAGCCTGCCTTTCTCTGAAACCAGACGCAAATACAGATAAACAGTTCTAATTAATGAAGGTATATACACTACATAAGCACATACACTAACCTCAGTTTTTAAAAGGCACTGTAGTGCAGGAAGACATTCTAAACAGAGGCCGTCCTTTGTAAATAGGGGCAAT
This sequence comes from Heteronotia binoei, assembly GCF_032191835.1. Lineage (NCBI taxonomy): Eukaryota > Metazoa > Chordata > Lepidosauria > Squamata > Gekkonidae > Heteronotia > Heteronotia binoei. Next base: position 24,049,290 of record NC_083240.1, read on the forward strand.
TGCAGTGTATATACAGCAGAGGAAAGAGAACAGCTGGTCACTCTAGTTCATGAAACTGGCTCTGTGCCGGGAAGGATAGCATAGCCAGGAATAGTGATCTCTCCACCCACATACATGGCAATCTCCTTTTTGGTCTTTGGGTGAACGTTATTGAATTAGGGCTGAGGGAGCACACCCTGGTCTTCTTGGAAGCTGGGACACGCTCACCAAAGCAGTGGTCTTTCGGTGATATTCTTTCAGCAGGTGGGCAGTGAGCTGCATGGCGCGGGCACGTTCCCATTCTTGCTCGGAAATCAGCCAGTACAGTAAAAGCTGTGGGTAAATGAAGGGCATCAGTGGAACTAGCTGCCTTTGCACCCCAGCCCCATGCGTGCTTTCTAACCCCTAACTCCCTTTAAGAAAAAAAACCCTTCAAACCCACAGATAAATGAAAAGGAGAGGCTGGCCTGCACCTATGAAGTAACCAGGAAGTCGAGTTGCCAACTCTGAGGTGAGTTGGGAGACTCCTGGAGACTGGGGTGGATCTTGTGGAAGGCAGGGTTTGGGGAGGGGAGAGACCTCAGTGGGGTATAATGCCAGACCAGACCAGCCATTTTTGTTGGATAGACAATGTCTGGTGCTCAAAGAAGAGAAGAAGACCCTGACAGGTATAGCAAGAAGACCGAGTAGATAATGAGGGTAGCATCTTCTCTCCTTTTAAGTGTCATTCCTCATTTGTGTCCAGAGTGGTACTATATCCTGCTTCTTCTCAGAAGTTCCAGACTTAGTCTCTCCCTCTCTCTCGGCTAGAGATGTAATTAGGACCCCGTCTTTCTCTCTCCTCTTTCCTATCAAGTATGTTAGTTCCTAAATAAACCTTTATCTACACTTTAATCAGATTGCGCACAGTTTATAATTTTCACCAGGAGAACAGATCTATGTAGTCTGAAAAGCAGCTATAGTTCTGGGAGCTCACCAGGCCCCACCTGGAGGTTGACAACCCTATTAAGCCAGATTTTTGGGGGGGGGGAGACAAGAGATCAACAGTGGGATTGATTGATCAGCTGATGTAGTGGATGGGACAGGGAAATGGAACAAGACCCATTGATCAGACAACTTAGGCAAGCAAACCAAACTACCCATCAATTCCTTTTCAAAAGGTAATAATAAATAAATAAAATTGTCCCCTACAGCTATCTGCACTTTGCTATTCTCCACAATAATAGTGCCCAGGAAGAGTGCAGTTCTTCCGTTTCTCAGTTTGGGCAACCTAAACAAGATCACACTCTACTGGTATCACAGCCACAATACTCTTGCCCACCAGCCCTTGCCTCTCTGCGGAACTAATCACGCCTTGCATGCCTGAGAACAGCAGACACAGTTGTGTAGAATGGGCAAGAGCAAGAAGGGGTCAGGAAAGGAGCAAGGGCTTTAGCAGCAGGGACTAGACGCTTGATGCTGGCTGACCTTCTACCTGGCTCACCTGGAAGACTTCCTGGACCCACTTTGAGCCGGCATCTCCCCTTTCCTCTTTTTCTTCCAGCAGGGTCTCCACCAGCTCTGCTAGGGAAGCCATAGCACCGATATAAAGCTCCTGCAAAAGAATCCAGGAATGGAGATGGGACTGGATGCTCTCCCAACAGGCAGCTCTCATCTCTACCTAGCACCCTGGCATCCCACCCATTCACATCAGCCACAGTGCATTTGCCACACCTCGCTTGCATGGTCAGTGAGTTCCAGGGGAGGCAAGGCAAAGACGCAGCCCAGGCACAGCTCTGCCAGCTTCCGGTTCTCCTCGTGGCTCAGGGCTTCTGGCACTTTGCTGAGAAAGACAGAAATGGAGTCCATGTATTTCAGGGGTCCCCGACGTAGCGCCTGTGGGCTCCCACCAACCCTTTTTCTGGAACCTGCCAAGTATTTTCAGGAAGTGGGTGGGACTAAGTAGGGCTTTTGTCCAGTGAGGCTTCCGATTGGCTGTGCAGGCTTTTAAAAAAATATAATGTTGTTTTGGCAGCAGCTGCCACCACAGCATGGGAATCTGCATTGTTTTACTGAAGTTAAAAGGATGTGAACTGAATTTGGGATCTACTGCATGCAAAGCATGGGCCCTGCCCCTGAGCCACAGCAGGAGAGAGTCAAGTCATTTGGTAGCTAGCTCCACTTCCTGCGGCAGCCATTTTGTGGCAGCTGTTTTGTTGCTGACTGTGCCCACCAATCTGCATCGGAATTTCAAATGTTCCCACAGACTCAAAAAGGTAGGGGACTCGATATATTTCATGTAAGACATGCATGTAAATGGAATTCTCATTTTAAAAATCCCCATCGTGTTTCACCCCAGCGACAAAGGATAGTAAAAAGTCCTATTAGTGAACAACAGAAGATATGGACAAACCCAAATACTAGTGAGGAGGGATGGTGCACATATTTAAGCTATTGGGTACTAAACCACCATGAGCCCAATCACCACTTAATCATCACGAAATGGAGCAGGGCTGGGTCTTGAATCTGGCAGGAGAAATTCACTCCTCATCTCTGGAGCTTCATAGTTATTTGATGAGGAGAGAAGGATGCCCTGGGCTTTGAAACTAGGTTCTGAGGCCTAGCCCTGGGAAAACCTGGCCTAAAGACTGGCTTATTCTAAAAGAAGAAGAAGAGGTTGGGGGAAGAAAGAGGAACATACCTCAGGTGCCAGAGGGCCACCATGGCCTGCTGGCGAACAGGAGACACAAGGGCATCCAAGGGCTCAGCTTTGATGATATCCTGGAACAAACACCATGGGAAGGGAGTCCATAAACCACAGACCACAAAGTCACGATCCCCCCCACCCCACAGCTATATAGGGTTGCCAAGCCCAATTCAATAAATATCTGGGGACTTTGGGGGTGAAGCCAGGAGACTTTGCGGGTGGAATCAGGAGACATTGGGAGCAGAGCCAGGAGCAAGGTTGTGACAAGCATAATTGAACTCCAAAGAGAATTCTGGCCATCACATTTAATGGGACCGCACACCTTTTAAATGCCTTCCCTCCACTGGAAATAGTGAAGGATAGGGGCACCTTCTTTTGGGGCTCATAGAATTGGATCCCCTGGTCCAATCTTTTTAAAACTTGGAGAGTCTTTTGAGGAGAGGCATCAGATACTATGCTGCAAATTTGGTACTTCTATTTCAAAAAACAGCCCCCCCCCAAGCCCCAGATACCCGCAGATCAATACTCCATTATACCCTATGGGAATCAGTCCCCGCAGGGAATGCCTAGCAGATGTTTTCCTCTCCGCCCCGCTTTCTGATGACCTCGAAGCAGGGGGGAGGCCTCCAAACCAGGGAATCCCCTGCCCGCCCCTGGGGATTGGCAACCCTAACAAATTATAAGGCCCTACCCAACCCCTTCCAGTTTTCCCACCCTCCTGGAGGCAACAGCAGCCCCCTTCCTCCTGCCTGAAGCTCACACTCCAGCTCCATTACTCACCACAAGATGGTCAACAAGAGCCTTTTTGTGGGGCAGCTGGAAGGCTGCGGCCTCCCCTCCACCCTGGAGGGAAAGGCAGACTTTGGACACACACCGGGTAAAGCACAGGATCAGCTCAGGATCGTTGGCAACCTGGGCCAAGCCGGAGAAGAGCAGAAGAGAGAGGAAGGGGGTTAAGCCTGCCTAGGAGAGGGGTCAGGAAGTTCTGTTGTGCAGGTATGCCCTGCTGCTCCCACTTCACAGATAGGGAACTTGCCCAGAGCTTTCCCCTTAAGCCGCATGAGCAGAGTGGAACTCAGGGCTTGCTGACAAAAATTTCCAGCCACTTTGTCACACTGGCTGTTCTACATTCAGGTTGCCAGCTCTGGGCTGGGAAATGCCTGGAGATTTTGGGGATGCAGCCTGTTATTTGGGGAGGGGAGGGATGTCAGTGGGGTATAATGCCATGGAGCCCACCTTCCAAAGCAGCCATTTTCTCCAGGGGAACTGATCTTTGTAGTCTGGAGACCAGTTGTAATTCTGGGAGATCTCCAGCCACCACCTGGAGACTGGCAACTCTATCTACATGCCGTTGTTTACCTGTATACTGGGGGTGGCCAACGGTAGCTCTCCAGATGTTTTTTGCTTACAACATCCATCTGCCCAAGCCAGTATGGCCAATGGCTGGGGCTGATGGGAGTTGTAGGAAAAAAAACATCTAGAGAGCTACCGTTGGCCACCCCTGCAGTGTATACCCATTCCTCCCATTCTCTCCTAGACATCCCTTCTCTCTCCTTCATCCATCTTTCATTCATTTGGATTCTCTTTCTGAAGCCTGTGACCACTCTTTTCATTAGTATCAACAATGCTGGCAAACGTTCAAAGTGGGCCTGTAGCTGCTAATAGGGTTGCCAGATCTGTGTTGGAAAATACCTGGAGACTTTGAGGGTGGATCTGGGAAATGGTAGGGTTTGGGGAGGGGAGGAGCCTCAGCAGGGCTGGAATTCTAGCAGGAGCTCCTTTGCACATTAGGCCACACACCCCTGATGTAGCCAATCCTCCAGGAGCTTACAAAAAAGAGCCTTGTAAGCTCTTGGAGGATTGGCTACATCAGGGGTGTGTGGCCTAATATGCAAAGGAGCTCCTGATAGAATTCCACCCCTGGGCCTCAGCATGAAACAATGTCATAGAGTCCACCCTTCAAAGCAGCCATTTTCTCCAGGGGAGCTGATCTCTGCCAGCTGGAGATCAGTTGTGAAAACAAGAGATCTCCAGGCCCCACCTGGAGCCTGGCAACCCTAACTGCTAAACATGCAACACTGATCCACACACAGAGATCCACGCACAGACTGTGTGGGCATACATCGGTGTGCCACTGCTGAACGTGCAACAGAAGTGAACCCAGTTTAAATGAGATGCAGGAGGTGTGCATTGTCACCCCTGTCACAGGGACAAGTTCTTTCTGCTCCACCAGCATCCCATATGAGACAGGCCTCATTCATCCCTCCTTGCAGGGAACTCTGACTGCAGCAGTGGAGCTGGGTGGCTGCCTAGCAAACTCACGTCTGGGCTGCTTGGGGAGAAATGGTGCAGGATCTTGGGCATAACATCAGTCGCCAGGTGGAGCAGCAATTGCTGCTGGGGAGCACGGATCGTGGCACTGCTGTATAGGAGAAGGAAGGCGCTCTTCACCGTGCTCCTCTCTGGTTGTGGCAAGCCCTGCGGTTGGCAGAGAAAGATCAACAATCACAGAGGAACGATGCTCTCTGGGGCGTTCAATAGGGAGGGGCCGTGGCGCAGTGGCAGAGCATCTGCTTTGCATGCAGAAGGTCAATGGGTTCAGTCCCCAGCATCTCCAGTGAAAAGGATCAGGTGGTAGGGGATGGGAAAGACCTCCATCTGAGACCCTGGAGAGCCGCTGCCAGCTTCAGGAGGCAGAATTGATCTTGATGGATTAAGGCTGGGATTTGGTACAGGTGGGGATTCAACTGTCCCCCAAAAGGAGATGGGACAGAAGACTCTCCCCTGCTGGCTTGGCTCACTTACTTGAGTCACCAAGAGTTAGAGTTGCTAAGTCCTACCATGGATTCGGTGGGGGATATTTCTTGCCATCATGGCACAATGATGTCATCAGGAAGTGATGTCATCACGCTGGGCATGTTGCGTGACTGTGGAGCTCTTTGGAGGCAGGGATCCCCCAGCAGCCCGCTCTGTGCCAGCAGGTTGAGGCCCCCCAAACCCTGTCCCTCAGTGGGAGCTTGGCAAGAGTTAGTTTGCTCTGTGGCTGCTGTTCCCTTGGGCTTCAACCGGAGCCAGGGATGAATTGCCGACAACTGGCTACATTTCCACAGCCAAGTGGCAATGGTTTTTATTTTAAGCCGTGCCTCTTCAGAGACCTGCTCTGGAAAGCTCACAAAATAGATCAAATTATAAAAACATAAAATCATGAAGAAGTCACAGCCACCAAAAACCCAGAAGCATTTTTTTTTAAAGCATAAAACCCCAGAGGGCTCCTTAGAACATGACGAAGGTGAACTTAATCACAGTCCGCCTCCACTGATCAAAAGAGAAGGCAGCGTGTGGCCTGTCTTATTTTTTTGGCAGGCTATTTCAGTGGCAGAGGAGGGAACCAGAGACAGGAAGGGGCTGGGGAGAGGGTGTGTGGATCTGAACCTGGCTGAAATGAAGGTCCGCTGAATCTTCCCCCTCGGAAATTTCCTCCTCAAAGCGGCTCAGGGCCTTCAGCAAGGCAGGGAATTGCCCCTCGCTGCAATAGGCCAGGCACTGGCAAAGACCCTGCAGAAAGAGAGGGCTACTGAGATCTGGACTCACCCCCTCCCTCTGCACACCCCAGTCGCCTAATCCAACAAAGAGCTCTGTTGGATCAGGCTGAAGGCTCATCTAATCCAGCAGCCTCTTTTCACATGGGGGTCAAACCAGGTCTCGTGGAAGAGACTAAGCTTTGCACAGTTGTTGCTCTGACATCAGAGGTACGCTGTTTTCCTCAGCTCAGGCTGTGATGGCCTCTTGCCTATGCTTCTTGACCACTCTCCCCCTTTTAAAACCCGCCAGGCACAGCAAAGTTCTGAGGCTAATAACGGTCCTGCCATCAGAGCAGGGCAAATGAGGGACACTAACTGCTGCGCTCACCTCTCGCTGGTCTTCATCTGTGTAATCTGCATGCAGCAGTAGCTCCTGGAGGTGCCATGTCACTCCAGCCGGGTCCCCTGTGGTGGACAGAGCTGTGCCCAGGGCCTTGTAGAGGAATGCCTGAAAGAGAAAGAGGCCAACCAGGCATCAGCTGTGCTCCACAAGACCTGGTGCCCACAAGTTAGGTACAAGTCCAGCAAAACCTAGTTGATGGAGTCACATCTGTACAATTGTAACTATTACGTATGCCCCTCCTCCTAAAAATAGCATTTGATAATTGGAATTATTTATGCAGATCACATTTATTTTCATATCCTTGTTTTGTTTCACAGTTGATTTTTATCCCACTGCCCTTGTTTAAGTTTTAAAATAATTTGGATTCCCTCTACAGCAGTGCTGGTACACTATCAATTGTGGGTTCATCTGGCTGCCATTCTAATAGCTGGAAAAAAGGAAGAAGACAAAGGAGAAAATGAAGACGAGGAAGAAGACAAAGAAAATGAAGACAAGGAAGAAGATGAGGGAAAAGATGAAGGAGACGAAGAAGAAGAACTACACTACTGCTGGCTCTCTCAGGTTTGCTAGGTCAGCCAAAAGTTCCACTGAGTCCTTTCATATACAATAATAAGGTGGTAGTCTAGCTGAAAAATACTTTGGCCACCACATGAGAAGGGAGCACGCACTGGAGAAGATCCTGATGCTGGGAAAGACAGAAGGCAAAAGAAGAAGGGGACGGCAAAAGATGAGATGGCTGGACAGCGTTACTGTTGTAACTAACATGAATTTGACTGTACTTTGGAGGGTGGTGGGCCTGGCATCATTTGGTCCATGGGGTCACAAAGAGTTGGACTCAACTGTGCGACTGAACAACAACAAAGTCTGGCCATTCCCACTAGGAAGCAATTTGATGTAAACTCTGAGTAGCTAGAAAGAGAGATGCCACAGATGAAAAGAAACCATCAACCCCTTTCCCACTCTGACCTTCTCTGCAGAGGAGCTGGGATAACTGTTCATTTGCTTGGCCAGTTCATGTCCCAGTTTCAGGTTCCAGCCTTCCTCTTGGTTCCTCCACAAGGACTTCTTCAGGAACTGCGGAAGCGTCAAGAAAACAGGCTTTACCATGCATGATCATTTGCCCAGGGAGGGACCACATAGGACAGATCATGCTTCTGGTGTTACCTCCAGTAGCCTCTGCTCCCAGGCAGCCTGCTTCAGGGTATACTTGCTGTGTCCTTCAGGGGAAGCACAGAAGGGCCAGCATTAGCCATTGCACTGAAAGGAGAAGTCCTACCATATATGGACCACCTGGCTTCAGACGAGCTGGGAAGATCCAGGTTGGAGGTATGCTAGAGCATCTACAAAAATGTGGATTTGGAGCTCTAGACAGCCTTACTTGCTAGGCAAAAGAACAGTGGCAGCACAATATATGAAATACAAAAATACAAAATATTGTGCACAAACAAACACTCTTAACTGGTGTATATACAGTTCTATTATAATGAAATGAACAGCCTACAACAGTGGGCATACATTCATACAGTATAAATAGAAAACAACAGTCTCAAAATAGTATACCCAGGAGGACCCCACACAGTCACTGAGTTTTCCAAAATGAGTACAAAGACTCAAAAATAATGTTCCACAGGAGTCGCTCCGTTGTTTGTTGACTTCTGAAGGACAAATTCTAGCCTTCACGCAAACCCCGGATTTGATTGCGTTCCGCTGCTCCTGCAGCTTCCTCGTAAGTCTTAATTAAGATACCAAAATGGGCGTTTGAGAAAGAACTTGGCTGGAGTTTTCAGTTGACTTACGAGGAAGCTGCAGGAGCAGCGGAACGCAATCAAATCCGGGGTTTGCGTGAAGGCTAGAATTTGTCCTTCAGAAGTCAACAAACAATGGAGGGACTCCTGTGGAACATTATTTTTGAGTCTTTGTACTCATTTTGGAAAACTCAGTGACTGTGTGGGGTCCTCCTGGGTATATTGTTTTGAGACTGTTGTTTTCTATTTATACTGTATGAATGTATGCCCACTGTTGTAGGCTGTTCATTTCATTATAATAGAACTGTATATACACCAGTTAAGAGTGTTTGTGCACAATATTTTGTATTTTTGTATTACTTGCTAGGCAGGCTTCATGTTTCAAGGTGGCACATCAGTAAAAAGAACAGATTATTTCCCAATACCCAACAGGAAATCCTATAACCCCAGGACTTATAATCACCGGTGCTGGAAGCAGAAGACTAACATTGTGCTTTCACACGTGTTAAAAAATGCAGTTTCAATCCACTGCAGCAACCATTTGCAAGTGGATTTTGCCATTTCACACAGTAAAATCCAGTTGCAAAGTGCATTGAAAGTGGGTTCAAAGTGCATTATTTAGTGTGTGTGAAAGCGCTTCTTAGGTGGTGCAAACATTCAGCCTATTTTGAAAAACTGCTTCCAACTTGCTTCTGGGCTTCGTTCAAGGTGGCAGGATCCACACCCCGGAAGGACCACCTCTCCCCATATGCACCTGCTCACCAGTTAGGATCAACCCAACACCCCCTTCCAGCTGCACTCTTTGCCCATCCACTCTATGAACTTAATCACTGGTGAACTTAATCTATGAACTTAATCATTGGTGAATACATGGAATTTAAAGAGCTATTAATTTTCAGTTCACCAATGATTAAGTTCATAGAGATTTAAAGTAGCTAATGTTATAAATCTTCAGAACAGACATCTGTCTTAAAGTGCACAGTAGCACTTTAATAGCACTTTAAATTCCATATATTTGGTATCTTCATGAATACTATGGCATAGACACTTAGAACCTATAGAAATAGTATTTCGTTACTGATACCACGGTTATCATCCATGAGCAAGCATGAAAGCAATCCCACCTAAGGCAGGGATGGTCAATTGATGGCTCAGGAGCCATGTATGCAGGGCTGGCCCTGCCACCAGAGCCGGCATGTAGGAGTATGCAGCTGGCTAGGGTGCCACCCTGCCTGGGGCGCCGCTGGGCACCCTCCATGAGCTGGGCCACCCCCCCCCATGAGCCGTCAGCTCCTCCTGGGCACCCCCCCATGAGCCGTTGGCTCCTGCGCCCCCATCAGCCTTCCTACGCTGCAGAAAGGCTGAGCGGGGAAGGGGCTTGCATCCCACGCACCTTGTAAGGCGTGCAGGAGGTGATCAACAGCTCTTCCACCCCCAATCAGCCTTCCTGCGCTGCAGGAAAGCTGAGCCAGGGAAGGGGCTTGCGTCCCACGCGCCTTGCAAGGTGCGCAGGACACAACTGTCAGCTCCCCCCACCTCCCACCCTGATGTGGAAGCCTGAGGGGGATGGGGGCTGCTTGATGACATCACTTTTCATGACGTCATTGTGCCACGCACGCATGTTTTTTTCTAAAGGATTGGGGGGGGGGTGTGCTGAGCTGGGGTCTGCCTCCAGCAGCAGAAAACCCAGTGCCGGCTCTGCCTGCCACTAGGTAAACTAGGCAATTGCCTAGGGCGCTGGTCGTCTGGGGGCACCGGATTGGGTGCCTCCCGTGTGACTCAGTGACCTGGGCTATCCGAATCAGGGAGCAATTTCAAGTTTTGTTCATTTCTGTTTCCTCACAATTCATCTGTTTTCGAATATCGGTTATCAGTGTTGGGGGAGGGGGGGGAATGCTAGGAGTTAGCCTTGCTGAGGGTGCCAGATGGTCTAGGGCTGGCCCTGCGTATTTGACTACCCTCTGAGTCTTCTGCAGTGAAGGGTGGCCAGGATTCCCTAGGAATGGGGTGGGGGAAGAGAGAGACGACCTCATCCCATGTACATCCCCATATCTGTTTGCTCTTTTTGTATTTCTTAGCTGAGTTCTGTTTTTATGTCTCGTAAACTGCCACGAGGCCTTTAGAGTACAAAAAAGGAGAGTAAAACCGTAACAAATAAATATGCAATACACACACACAAAATCTATTGATTCACAAATGTTCCAAATCCAGCTCTCAGAAAGGGAGACAGACCTAGTAGCTCTGAACTCCAGGGGGCAGCAGGCTATGTTCTGACTCACCTTCCAGAAGATGGACTGTGGCTGGGACCTCCACCCACCAGTGCTCAGCTACATCCTTGTAGATCTCTGGTCGCAAGGCCTGGAGCAGCAGCAGCACCGCTACCCCACGACCCGATCCTTCAAAGGGGGAAACCGCCAGGCCCTGCCAGTGAGCAACAGTGATGTGAGTGGGGCAAGTTTCCCAAGACAAAGAGCAAAATGGGGCCAGTTGTCATGATGGAGAGTTGGGTGGCAGACCAGAGCTCTGAGCTTGGCCTTGCAAAAGCCCTGAAGGGGCTATGCCTTCTGGAGCCACCAAAAAGATGGATTTCCTCTCCAAATGCACTTACCAGGAGCCGGGCCAGCAACCCCTGGGGAGTCGGTGAGTTCACTGGGTGGAATGAGGCGGGAGAGCAAGAGAGAGTCATTAAACCAGAATCGAAGGTAGTTTCCTAGTTTGCACACCAAAGTGTCCTGACCACACCCATCCAGGGATCCCACTGGAGGATGGTGAGACTAAGCAAGCAGTGTATCCTTTCCAGGATGCATGCAGCACTTAGCACACTGTTGGGTCTTCAATGACAAACGAACAGCTTAATAGCCACAAAAGAAACTTAGCTGGCACCTAAGTGGCTGCAGGGTGTGAGCCAAGAGTTGCATCCCAGAATCTCCTGCAAAACTATGAAGTACCTGCCTGGGACAGATGGCACACTTTTTCAATGGCACCTCTAAGATCACTGCCACTTGTTAAGTGAACCTGATGGGAAAGCATCAGCTCTGGTGGTACCCACCTGCCTCCACGCCGTCTTGAAGCACTCTCTGTATCCGCCGCACAGCCAGCATCCTCAAGATGTGGCACAGAGACGCAGCAGAGCCAGTAAAATATGGCTGCATCAGGTAGGCGAGCAGCTTGCTCCATAATTCCTGTAGGGAAGAGACGAGGAGTCAAGGGCTTGGAATCGGCTCTCTTCCTGCCTGCCCCAGCACAGCCCTTCCTTTCGTGCTGGTTTACGCCTGACCCAGAAGTTCATTCCTACAAAGAAACGTGCCATTCCAGGGCAAAAGCAAGATACGCCTAGCAACTGGAATGACATCTTCGTCTCTTCTGAACTTCTCTCTGTCCTTTTCACTGGTTTTTATGATTTTGCTATGGTTTTTCAAAAGAATGCTGTTGACATCAATTTTTTTTTACTGCCTGTAAAACTGCTGTTACTTCAATTATTTTGCCGCTGTTCACCAGACTGCCTGTAATCAGGGGTCATTTTGTAGAAAAAGAGGCATTGGAGCTCAGTAGCACAACTCATTAGCACATGCCACACACCCCTGACATCCCTGGATGGTGCACTAAATTATATCAGCTTAAGTGCTTCCTGAATTATAATTGTCATAATAAAACCTTACTCTCATCATATTTTTAACATTACTTTCTCCTATGTGGCCACAGGGGCATGATGAAGATTTCCATCTGTCTGCTTTCTATGTTTTGGTTATTTCCCCATTTTTTGTGGGGAAAAATATTAGAAAGTTTGTCAAATCTTAGAGTGCAGCAAAATTTTCACACTGGGTTTGAACAAGGGAGCCCTGAAGCAAGTATTTTTTGAGGGGGAGGGGTAAGAAAGAGCACAATAAAACTTAGAGGTTCTGGAGCTCTTGCCCAAAATTAGGCCCGTCTGTAATTGAACAATTGTCTTTTCACTGTACTAAAATTTTACTTTCATTTGTGGAATTGCTCCCGTTTGTGGAGGATAGCCTTTTGAACAATGCTATAATTCCTCCAGCTTAAAAAAAAAAAAAGATTTACAAAACTAGGCTGGACGCAAAGGGGTCACTCACCTGGCTGGTGCCTCTCCCTGAAGCAACAGCTGCCTGGAGAGCATCCATGCTGGCTCTCTGGATCGCCTTCTCCTCCAGCCCACCCAAAGGGAGGCTCAGCCTGGAGTGGCCCTGAAAGAGAGAAGAAGAGCAGTGGTGTGGATGCTGCTGCACAGGCCTGGGCAACTGGTTGTTGGTGATCCTGTTGAAAAAAGCTCATGACAGAGCCTTTGAAAATACAAAGTACTTTTAACCCGACATTCCCTGCATAGAGCTTCCCCCCACCCCCCGCCATCAAGTTGCAGACACAGCAAGCCTGTAGGGTTTTCAAGGCAAGAGACATTCAGAGGTGCTTTGCTTTTGCCTGCTTTTGTGTAGCAGCCCTGCTGGTCTCCCACCCAAGGACTAACCACGGCTGACGCTGCTTATTTTCTGAGATCCGATGACATCAGGCTAGATTGGGCTATCCGAGCCAGGATGGAGCCACGTCCATGCAAACCGCATCGCCTCATAGCCTTCCCTTGTCACCTTCTCCTTTTCCATCCTGCCCCCCACCTGTCTATTCTGCCACTGAAATCTAGACTGTAAGCTACTCAGGGCAGAGACTTGCCTTGTGTTGGTTCGTTCATATTACCCCATAAAGCAGTGATAGCATAGTATAAGGAAGAAGCAGGATCTTGCATCCGCTGAGTTAGGAAAGTTGGAGCATTCAAACGAGATTGCGTGTTCAAACAGTGTGACTTCTCCCTCACCCCAGCCCCAAATCCCAAAGGCTCCCTCCAATGCCAAGGACTCCGCCTGCCCTTACCAGCTGGTGAGCTGAGATGGCCAGCTGCAGGGAGATATAGGTCAGGGGCCAGCCCTCCACTTTCTCTAGGTAGCCAGCCTGCAACAGCTTGCTGATGGCCTGGAGCATCACAAAACGGACCTAAGAGGAAGAGGAGGCCAAAAAGCAAAGCCAGGGTGGAGGGCTGTGGTTAGAAGAAGAAGACTGCAGATTTATACTCTGCCCTTCTCTTTGAATCAGAGACTCAGAGTGGCTTACCATCTCCTATATCTTCTTCCCCCCACAACAGACACTCTGTGAGGTGTGGGGCTGAGAGGGCTCTCACAGCAGCTACCCTTTCAAGGACAACTCCTGAGAGAGCTATGACAGACCCAAGGCCATTCCAGCAGCTGCAAGTGGAGGAGTGGGGAATCAAACCTGGTTCTCCCAGGTAAGAGTCCGCGCACTTAACCACTACATCAAACTGGCTCTGGAATTGGGAGACCAGAGTTCACATCCTCATTCTGCCATAAAGCTCCTTGGGTGATTGCAGGCCATCCGTTCACTTTGCTGTTGAGCAGAAAAGTTACAGATGCATCTTCAAGTATTCCTTCCAGCCTTGGAAAGGAGCCCACCCATTGTTCCTAAGCTGGTTTATTCAGCTTGCCTGTCCGTGTTTCTTGGTGCTATTCATTTAAGGGACAGACAGTCTGAACCATCCACTTCTTTTCTCTGATACATGGAAGCTCATTCAAGCTGATTGCCTGGACCAGATTCTTCATCAGCCCAGGTGACCATGTGACTTTGCAACTCCAAGTTTAGGCCAAGGTCATGAGCATGAATAGTAGAACAGCTACTCTGTTTTGTGTAGACTCTGGGGATCTAGGGAGCGGGGGGGGGGGCTGCTATCAAGGTCAGGGGAGAACTCTTTACTGATTGCTTTTGGGGGCTCCAAAATCTATGTCATGCCTGGGGCTTCTAGAGTGAGAAAGCAGCAGCTGGTAGGAGAAAACCTCTTGGTGGTGTACACATTTGATTTGGGATGTTTGAGTCCCTAGTTCAAGCTGCATCTTTGAACTGATTAAGAAAACAGGAATTGCAGGTCAGAAACCAGCCTAGAATGCAACTACAGCCTCTGAGCTTATGGGGCTTCAGTCTTGTATCTCTTTTCCATTGCTCAAACCAACCTAGAGAAGTGCACTGGACCAAGGAAACCAATGTCAGCTGCTTCTATGATGCGTAAGATTCTTACTCTGTTTTGTGAGCTCCTCCGCCCTTTAGAGCAGGCTTCTAAAGCAGACCATTGTTGCTGGTATCCAGGAACTGCCCTCGTTTCCCCCAGCCTGGCCCTCAGCCTCTCTGGGCTCTTACCCTGATGCTGTCGTCACCCAGCACCACCTTAATGGCCTTGACACACAGCTGCCTTCTGCTCCAGAGCTCAGGCACTGAAAGACACAAGGCACAGTCTGTTGGAGAACATCTGGGCTGTTGCAGTATCACTGGGAAGAGACCTGGGGGTTTTTTTATGCAAAAGGTTCCAGACCAAGATCATAACCTAGAGAGGAAGGAGGACCTTCTGGGCCACCTAGGGTTGCCAAGTCCAATTCAAGAAATATCTGGGGACTTTGGGGTGGAGCCAGGAGCAAGATTGTGACAAGCACAAATGAACTCCAAAGGGATTCCTGGCCATCACATTTAAAGGGACCGCACACCTTTTAAATGCCTTCCCTCCATTGGAAATAATGAAGGATAGGGGCACCTTCTTTGGGGCTCATAGAACTGGACTCCCAGGTCCAATCTTTTTGAAACTTGGAGGGCATTTTGAGGAGAGGCACTGGATGCTATGCTGAAAATTCGGTGACTCTACCTCAAAAGACAGCCGCCCCAGAGTCCTAGATACCTGCAGATCAATTCTCCTATTGGAATCGGTCTGCACAGGGAATAATGGAGTTTGCAGCAGGCATTTCCCTCCCCTTCCCCCTGCTTTCTGATGACCCTAAAGCAGGGGGAGGGCCTCCAAACCAGGGGATCTCCTGCCCCCACCTGGGGATTGGCAACCCTACCACTGTGAGGCACAGAGAAAGAAAGAAAGAAAGAAAGAAAGAAAGGAAAGAAAGAAAGGAAAGAAAGAAAGAAAGAAAGAAAGAAAGAAAGAAAGAAAGAAAGAAAGAAAGAAAGAAAGAAAGAAAGAAAGAAAGAAAGAAAGAAAGAAAGGAGGGAAGGAGGGAAGGAGGGAAGGAGGGAAGGAGGGAAGGAGGGAAGGAGGGAAGGAAGGAAGGAAGGAAGGAAGGAAGGAAGGAAGGAAGGAAGGAAGGAAGGAAGGAAGGAAGGAAGGAAGGAAGGAAAAATAATGTCCCTGTCTTTACAAATTGCATTTTAAGTATTTAAGCAACTTGCCACATATAATCTGAGCAATTCCAAACAACAGCCTTGGAAGGCAGTCCTGCATTATTATCCTGAGTCCTTACACTGGGCACTGATGATTTTGGAGAGCAATACCAGCAGCATGACACGCACTTCCTCCTGACTTTCTTCCAGCTTCACCTGGAAAAATCCCAGCAGCTCAGAGGGGTGGGAACGGGCTATAGGAAGGGAAAGGCACAGAAGTGTCAATTCATATGTATACAATCAGAGTTGGATTTATGCACAAACTATAGTTTAGGGCCTCAGATTTTAAGAAGCTTCTAAAAATTTCTATGATAAAACAAATACTTTTTTTTTTTTTTTGCTATAATGCTACTAGGCCTCTTAAACTTGACACAGTTTAGAGCCTCAGCATGTCTTAATCTGCCCCATGTGCCATTTCCTGTTCCCTTCTCAAACTGCAAGAAAGTCTATGCCCAGCAAAGCACTCGTTCTTTCCATACCCAGTTGCAAGAAGATATGAGTGATTTCAGCTTGGTTCTCTCTTCCATGTCGAGCGGGATACTGTGTCTTTCCCCTGGCACAGATCTATGCAAAAAAAAGGAGAGGGCCCTTTAGTGCAGAGAGATCTGGGATGGAGGGTCTGCTTCACTGAAGTGAATACACTGCAGCATTCCCTTCAGTGCATAGAGCCATGAATTGTATCCCCAAAGGGGGTTTTGCTCGCTGGTTTCTGAATCTTCTGCAAAAGCCCATCTTTAGATCACAGATTGGACCTAACTGGAGTGGGGAGAAGACTGAAGGATTAAGCTGTGGCAGGGGATTCTGTGCCTTGGAACCCAAATTGGGATGCTGGGTTGGGCCTCAGTGAAGCAGGTGGCTCTCCAGGGCAACTAGTTGGCTGCTGTATGAGACAGGGTGCTGGACTAGATGGAACACTGGCCTGACCCAGCAGGGCATCTCTTATATTCTTATGTTCAGGCTTACCTGGTGGGTTAGAACGCGAGCCAGGGGCTCCACATGCCTCTTGGGAATCTGATTGTTATTCACAAGAGAAGCCTCCAAAATCTGGCTCAGAATCTGCAGCAAGTATCAGAGAATTATGGTTTTATTCTGATGGCTAAAGAGGCAATCTGGGGGGTAGTTTTGGAGCAGGGAGGTGGCTGTGTAAGGGTTGGCAGGAGGACTACAAAGACAAAAGACATGAGAACCTAAAAGGTGAACAAACAGGCTGTGGCATGAAGAAATGAGCCCTCAGGGAATAAACACTCGACGAATAAATCCTTGACTGAAGGACCATCTCCTTTCCTACAGTCATCAGGCAGCCATCTGCTGATTATCTATCCCACCACTTAGGGTGGCCCATCTAGCGTCAGCCAAAGTCCAGGCCTGTTCCATCATGGCTCTGTAGCATGAGCTTCCTGAAGAGGTGAGAAGATCTCCCCTCCTTGGAGATCTTCAGGAGATGCAGCAAGGCCTGCCTCTTTGCCGGGGCTTTGGGAGGTGTGGGCTGAATGGCAGGTGTCTTTCAAGGGGAAGAGTGGGGAGGGATTTAAGGCTTGTTATTTTACCTTTGGTTTTAGCTGGGGAAGTTTTACTTATTATTGTAAGCCAACCTGAACCAAGAAGAAAGGCAGGATAGAGATGCTTTAATAAACAAACAAACTCAACCCGTTGAACCAGGAATCAATGTGGGGGATTCACTGGATGATCTAAACTTGCAAATGGTTGCCTATAGGGAGAGGCTTGCCTTCAACTGGATGGGTTCCTAGACCATGAATTTATACTGTTTCTGCCCCATCTGACAGCAATGAATATTTGCTGGAGAAAAGGAGACAAATCTTGTCAAATACGTAAAATATAATTAAGTAAGAGTAACTGAGCGGGGAGGGGGAGAGGTACTGTCCCTGACACTTTTGTAGAATATGCAGAATTTGTGCTGTGGGCAACAGTGACTCCCCCATCGGCTCACCTTTGTGACATGCAGGGCCTCCACATTGCTCTCGTACTGTGCCATGAGCAGAGAGATGTCACCGTGAATCTGAGCCTGGAACTCCTTCTGGGTCAGCAGGATGCTAAGCATGGGGCCCAGCACCTTCAGAATGGCCAGCTTGACCTGCCAGGAAGGGCAAAAGGGGTGACAGAGGGGAGGGGAGAAATGATTGCCTTATAGCCCAAGTCCTTTCTAACTTAAGAAACTGTTTCTTTCACTCTCTCCTTTCAAGATCACCAGCATGAGTCCTGGGCGGCCAGTGTGGCCACTCCATACACCCCCTGCAGAAAATACCAGTCCTAGCTGGTTAGCATCTTACCTGGACATCGCTCATTGGCAGCCAGGTGCGGGTGATGCAGGCATAGAGCGGGAGAAGGTAGGTGGCAAACTGCTGGACGCTGAGACGTGGGTGTGAGCTCCTCTCCCAGGTTCGCAGGTAAATCCGAATCGCCCCACAGATCTGTTCCAGGGCTTGGGGGTGGGGCAAGGAGGAGGGAAGAGGCAGAGGGCCGAATGAGTACCAGGCAGAAATTTTGCTTTTGCATGGAGAGATGATGGTTGTGATAGCTCCACTATTGTCTCTGGCAAATATTGCAGTGCCCCTGAACAAGAGAAGAGACAATCCCACAGCTGACTTTTCTCTGCATGGCTTTGAAATCTCCTGACTTTCTCTTCTGACCAGCACTTCCTGGTTGTCAATACCATCGGTCTAAATTTTAAAGAGAGTCAAGAATCTGCTCAGTGGTGCCTCAATTCTCTGCATGCAAAAGGTCCCTGATGTCTAGCAGTGCTCAGGTAAAAGATGAGAAAGGCCCTTCCCAATCCCAACACTTTCTATTGGCAATCCTTTAACTCGGGAGTTGCAGATAACAAACACAATTCTGGCTAACAAACCAGCTACAACCAGTCCACTGGCGGATTGAATGTAGCTGGTTTGTTAGCCAGAATTGTTGTGCAGCAGCTTTGTGCATTCATGTTCAGCAGCAGACCATGTTCAGCATCCATCCCATGAAAGGATTACTGGAAGCTGGCACAGGCAGAGAAAGGCCTTTGCGGATACCTGCTACTACATACCTTACTGAATAAAATCTCCTGGAAAGACTGCAGATGAAGATAGACAAGAGCCAGAAACAACATAATCTCTCTGTGTGTGTGAGTGTTGCATTTTGTTCCCAGAAGGCAGAAGCAACCAAGCAGGGTGGTGGGGTGCTGTGTACTTCCAGCCTATGCTATGGTACTCAAACCTCTCCTAGAAACCACAAGAGGAGCAGCCTCCCATTTCCCCTCCAGACAGCAAAACTTGCCACGTGCTTAGGCAATAGCGTGGGGACCAACCCACTCCATCCGAGGCTTGAGCTTGGCAACACTCACCCATGCAGAGGGCCCTGCGCCGCCTGCCGTCTTCCATCCAGCGCATGGTGGTTTGCAGGGTAGTAAGGGTGATGCCCAGGAAGGGGACACAGCCATACACTGGAAAAAAAGAGAGCCAGGCAGGCGACTGATGCAGGAAGAGAGTGGTCAGTTATGTATCAGGAATGGGATTCTTTCTCCTGGCCCTAGCAAAGGCGAAAGCCTTGTGCCCTCTGCAAGCCTTATACAAGAGCAAACAGAGCGCCCCCCTCCCATCTTAATTCAGGTGAAAGAAGCCACTTTGGCTCTCAGATGTTGCAGCAGCCCTTTGTATTCTGGTGATGGGAAGTGCCGTCCAGCTGCAGCCAATTTACAGCAACCTTGTAGGGTTTTCAAGGCAAGAGATGTTCAGAGGTGGTTCTCCATTGCCTGCCTCTGTGCAGCAACTCTGGACTACCTTGGAGGTCCCCCATCCAAATACAAACCAGGGCTGACCCTGCTTAGCTTTCAGGATCTGATGAGATCAGGTTAGCCTGGGCCATCCAGGTCAGAAGAAGAAGAAGAAGATGAAGAAGATATTGGATTTATATCCCGCCCTCCACTCCGAAGAGTCTCAGAGCGGCTCATAATCTCCTTTACCTTCCTCCCCCACAACAAACACCCTGTGAGGTGGGTGGGGCTGGAGAGGGCTCTCACAACAGCTGCCCTTTCAACGACAACTTCTGCCAGAGCTATGGCTGACCCAAGGCCATTCCAGCAGGTGCAAGTGGAGGAGTGGGAAATCAAACCCGGTTCTCCCAGATAAGAGTCCGCACACTTAACCACTACACCAAACTGGCTCTCTTTGTATTTTGGCCCTTTGTCTTCAGGACTGCTTTTCCACATGCCAATTAGTAGATTGCAAGGAGAACCAGGCATGCCGTGTGTCCGGAGACAGCCATGCTAGGTCAGCTGGGGAGGGGTAGGGAAAGAGGAGCATCCTGCCATTCCCTCCCCCTCCCCGCCACTTCCTGCCCTTCTACCGTTGTTGGCTGCCATCTTGCCCAGGGTGAGGAGGAGGAACTCATCGGGTGGCACGAAGGGCTTGAGCTGCCTCTGAAGCTCCGTCATGATGGGGTTGAAGTGATGGCGGGCAAAGGTGGCCAAGGTGCTGCTGGCGGCCACCTGGAGCTCACGGGGGACCCCTTGCTGGAAAAGAAGGCTGGGGTCACTAGGGTGATGCAGTTTTATTGAACGTGGCCATTGGCCATCACAATGCAAGATTAAATACAGTATCATAAAAAAGTTATCATAACAAGTGGTCAAACAGAAATAAAGAATGGTCCAATAAACATACAGGGCAACGGGTTAAGTGGTTTATAATGCAACAATTACAACCTTAAATGCATTGCTAAAACACTAAAGTAAAAGCAGTTAGGTTTAAGCTGCTAAAATATTAAAACACTGTAACGCTAAGATAATAGCTAAACTATTACGTTTAGCTATTAAGTTATAAACGTTATAAATCCGATAAACTAATTTGTGATAAATATCAATATACTATAAAATTACAGACATCTATAGTAAAGTCAACTAATCTGAGGAGGCAGTTTTGGGCTCTGATTTTTTTAGCAGCCAAGGCAAAAAGAGACACTCTATGGGTGACCAATGGGGCTGGGGTCTAGGAGCAACAGGGTGTGGGGATGCCAGGAAGAGGGGGAAAGATATGGGGGCAATGTGGCAGCAAGGAATGACAGTCCCAGAATGAGGGTGGCCAACTCTGGCTTGGGAATTACCTGGAGATTTTGGGGGTGGAGCCTGAGGACAGCAGGGTTTGGGGAGAGGAGGGATCTCAGCAGGGTATAATGCCACTAGGTCCATGTTCCAAAGCAGGCATTTTCTCCAGGGGCACTGATCTTGGTTGTCTGGAGATCAATGGTAATAGTGGGAGATCTCCAGGTGCCATGGGAAGGTTGGTAACCCACCCCAGAACCTGTCTGCAACATCTTGTGCTCAGTACCAGGGAGCCAGCTTGGTGTAGTGGTTAAGTGTGTGGACTCTTATCTGGGAGAACCAGGTTTGATTCCCCACTCCTCCATTTGCACCTGCTAGAAGGACCTTGGGTCAGCCATAGCTCTCACAGGAGTTGTCCTTGAAAGGGCAGCTTCTGGGAGAGCTCTCTCAGCCCCACCCACCTCACAGGGTGCCTGTTGTGGGGGAAGGAGATAAAGCCACTCTGAGACTCTGATTCAGAGAGAAGGGTGGGGTATAAATCTACCGTCTACCAGATAAGGTGAAATGCTGACACCATTGAAAGAGACTTTCCCTTTCCTAATGGGCAACTTCAACCAGTTCTGACATTTTGGATCACAGAAAAGGCTTGCAAAGGAGACAGCAAGACTTCCAGGTGCCTTCAAGATTCAGTGCATTCTCCTGGGTGTGCGCTAGGAGAAAAGATTCCCTCCTGTTAGACGTAAGCTGCCACACCCATTTGTTTGCTTAGGACAAAAGTCTGTGTCTGAGAACTCCAGAGAAGGTGTCTCCATTGTGACTGGACCTGTGCCTCCCCATGTCCCTTTTTCTAGGGTCCCAAACCAGAAAGATCCCCCAGGGCTCATAACTGTAGAAAGATTTCTATTTGAGGTGCATGTAGAAATGAAAGGCCTCTATAGTGATGGCACCATGGTGGTGTACACACAGTGATTTTCAGACTGGTTTTTAGAAACTGTTTGTGTTTATTGACTTTGCTCTGATTATTCTGTTTTCTGACTGCCTTCTCTCCTTTTCTCTGATGAGGTCCTATCCAGGTCTGGTGCCTTAAAGACAAGCAACACTTATTCCAGTGTGGGCTTAGCGAGCTCTAACTTATGAAAGTTCACATTGGAATAAAGGTGCCACTGGACTTGTAAGACAGGTCACACTTTAAAAATAAAACAACACCCTGACCTGGATAGCCCAGGCAGGCCTGATCTTGTCAGAAGCTAAGCAGGATCAAATTTGGTTAGTAATAGTAGAAGATGATGACTGCAGATTTATACCCTGCCCTTCTCTCTGAATCAGAGACTCAGAGCGGCTTACAATCTTTTGCTTACAGCTCCCATCAGCCCCAGCCATTGGCCATGCTGGCTGGGGCTGATGGAAGTTGTAGGCAAAAACATCTGGAGAGCTACCATTGGCCTCCCCTGTTATCTTCCTCCCCTACAACAGACACCCTGTGAGGTGGGTGGGGCTGAGAGGGCTCTCACAGCAGCTGCCCTTTCAAGGACAACTCCTGCGATAGCTATGGCTAACCCAAGGCCATTCCAGCAGCTGCAAGTGGAGGAGTGGGGAATCAAACCCAGTTCTCCCAGGTAAGAGTCTGCGTACTTAACCACTACACAAAACTGGCTAGTACTTGGAGGGAGATCTTCTTGGAATACCAGCAGTCATGAAGACGGGGCAGGCTTTATTCAGCCACCTCTCTGAATATCCTCCAGGCCCCCAGTAGGGGTCAGTCACCAGAGGTCACCATGACCTCCAGGTACACATGCATGCACCCAAACCAAAAATATACAAGCAAAACAACAGCAGGCACGAAACACCTCTGACTGCTACTCCTCACCTCTGGAGATGCTCTCAGTTGCTTGGAGGCCACAAGGATGAAATCCTGCAAGGGCTCCACCTCCAGGCCGTGCTCCAGCATGGCCCGGAGGCTGTGGTACACAGCCACCTTCTGCCAGGCCGACACCTGCTGAGAAGGGCAGACTCCTGAGTGGTGCCTCTTGTTTCCAGTCAGCCTCATGTGTGAGGCCACGATGGGGCAATAGTAGGTGCTGCATCTGCCACCCTGGAGTGGGAGAGCATCGGTTTTGCATTATGAAGGTTTTACGTTCAGTCTGTGCTAGCACGAGACAGCAGCCTGAAGCAGGAAGGGAGATGAGTTGGGGGAGGGCTATCACAGCAGGTGTAGGAGGAGAAGCAGCAGGGTTCTTTACTTCATCTTGCCGAAGCGTCACCATGAGGACTGACATCACAGCCGCTGGCTGGACTCGAGCTGCTTGCAAGATATGAAGGACCACTTCCTTTTGGTCTGCAGGCTCCGGTAGCTGCAGGAGGTGGTTGATGGAACAGAGGAGGCCTGGATGGAAGAGGGAGGTAACAGCCCATTAAGATGTTAAGAATAAAGCAAGTTTCTAGTCTTCATAGACTGTAGGGAGAGGCTTGAAAGTCTCTGAGCAGCCATCTGCTGAGATGGCAGCACTGGACACACACTACTCAGAGACTTTAGGTATCAGTTCTCTTGTCGTGGGAAGGGAGGAGGGCTTGTTAAGCTATACAGCTTCGATTCACACACATCCCTCCCTGGTAATTGCCCAACCTTACTTCCACTGGACGGTGCTTCTTCCTCAGCCATGCTCTCATGTTGTTTCTGTTTCGTGACCCCTGCCCAGTGGCGAGACTATCGACAGTGGTCCTGGAGAGGAAATTTACACCTTGTGTTCACCCTCCCCAGCTCCACCACATGGCAGATTCATTTTTTAAATTAATACTGGAGTTGGCAGGGACTGCCAGGCTCCACTAGTCCAGCCCCCTGCCAATGCAGGAACTATGATTAGAATACCCCCAACAAGTAGTTATCCAATCATTAATTAAAATGTACTTCCAATGACACGCCCCCCCCTTTTCCAAGATCTGTCTGGAAGGAAAAAAACTCACTTCAAGGTTTTTCCACTAGCAAAGGAGGCGGTTTTATTTAGGAAGAATCCAGATGCTTGCTGTTATCATCTCTCTCACACATACCCTCGCCCTCTGTTGGAGAAAGGTCAGACTCCCAAGAAATTTCTCCAA
This sequence comes from Heteronotia binoei, assembly GCF_032191835.1. Classification (NCBI taxonomy): domain Eukaryota; kingdom Metazoa; phylum Chordata; class Lepidosauria; order Squamata; family Gekkonidae; genus Heteronotia; species Heteronotia binoei. Next base: position 24,072,973 of record NC_083240.1, read on the forward strand.
GGACATGCAGAGTCTGTGACAGCACCATTAACCACAATGGAGATCTCATGAGATGCAGGGCTTTGTTTTTGTAGCAGGAACTTCTTTGCATATTAGGTCACAAACCCCTGATGTAGCCAATCCTCCCGGAGCCCTGTAAGCTCTTGGAGGATTGGCTACATCAGGGGGGGTGTAGCCTAATATGTAAAGGAGTTCCTGCTACAAAAAAAAAAAGCCCTTCACGAGAGATACGCCAGGATGGAAGCTGCCAGCAATCCTCGATAGGCTCTGTACTCTGCCAACCAGAGGTGTCTATGGAAAGGGCCAGTATCTTCTCTCCAGAATAGGGTCTCACTTGTTCAGCTAAGCTAAGAGCAGAGCTGAGAGTGGTGCTAGTCCCCGACCACCTGCATGAACCAGCACACGGCCTGCTTGGGCATGCTATGGGGGATTCGAGCTGAAGCACCTCAGGCAAATTATCTCCATCAGAGCAAACTATTCCCATTTGGGAAACCTTACATTAAATCAAGTTTATTCCCTTGACTCAATTTTGGCAAAGATTTAAGCTAATGATGGGACTGGAAAGTATCCATGGCTTTTTTTGTAGCAGGAACTCCTTTGAATATTAGGCCACACACCCCTGATGTAGCCAATCCTCCTGTAGCTTACAGTAGGCCCTGTAAGCTCTTGGAGGATCGGCTACATCAGGGGTGTGTGGCAGAGAAGTCCATCAACAGTTAGTAGCCATGGGTGAGTGAAGGAAATATCCATATTTAGAGGTAGTAAACCTCTGAAATCTAGAGCTGGGAGGAAACATCAAGGGGAGGCCTTAGTTTCTGTGTTATTTGTTGGTCCTCCAGGGAAAATGTTTAAACATAAGAACATAAGAGAAGCCATGTTGGATCAGGCCAACGGCCCATCAAGTCCAACACTCTGTGTCACACAGTGGCAAAAAATGTTATATACACACATACACTGTGGCTAATAGCCACTGATGGACCTGTGCTCCATATTTTTATCTAAACCCCTCAGAATGGTGGACTAGATGGACCACTGTCTGACCCATAGGAGCTCTTCTTAAGTTCTCTCAATAAAACAGCAAAACTCAGCTTACAAAAAATCCTGCCGACTTTTGCCAAATGTCAGGTTAGCTTCAGAATCTAGAGAATGATCCGAACACACAAATCAATTATCAGCATCATCCCAAGGTACAGAGTTCCCTAACAAGAAGGGTTCAGGGTCCCCTGTTAACTGACAACAAGGTCACTTTGGGCTACTAATCCTGTTGGTTGAGACCTCACCTCAATTAGGCCTCAAGGATGATATCATCGAAGAGAGAGGCAGGAGGTGAAGTTTGCCAGCAGCACTGTGCCCTGGAGATAAAAGCAGGGAAATCTTGGCCAATGGAACAGTGGCACTTAGAATGCTCTGTGACATCACTGGAAACAGAAGACAACCTGACCAAGTAGTACTAAGTCACCTCCTTGAACACTGGGCAACATTCAGATGAGGTGGATACAGGAATGTGTGATGGGTCCCAGAAAAAAGAGAGAATTTTTCTCAGAACATCCCCAAAGAGCAAGCTGTAGAGACTGCAGGGAGCCAAAAGCACCAATGCTCCAGACCCCTAAACTAGACCATCAGGGTAGTGAGTTTGTCCGGCACTGTTTTCTTGGCTGTGCTGAGATCCTGAGTCCAGTCCAGTGTGGAGGAGTCACATTAATGGAAGATCAAGAAAGACAATAACTGTTGTGAGACTGTCAACTGTGGCCCTGAAGGGGAAACTTGAACCCTTGCTTATTGAACACAATATTTTCTGATTATGTACAAACATGTGTATTGTTTTCTTTGGTATTAAATAATACATTAACAACGTTCTTTTTTTAAAAAAGCCATTTTACTTGGAATGGCTGAAGGGACTCTGCTTACAGGCAGGAAGGGGTGCATTAGGAGAATGCAGGGGGTGGCGATTTCTTGCGATTTCAGTCTATTATTTTACTATGAACAAACTCTTCTGCAGATCCGTTTAGTGGGAAAATATTAAAGTATTCCTTGTCCTGTGCTATAGACTCGTCCACTTCACAATAATAATAAAAGACATCTAGTATGCAAAATATAAAACATAAGCCCTCTTTTCTAAACACTAAACCCAGTCCCTTGGCTAAGCAATCAGCCTACAGGCTAGTCCACGTATGAACATCCTGATTCCACCTCCAAGAGAAGCTCAGACATGGCAGAACATCAGGGATGTCCAGCACCCCTCAGGAAGAAGGTGGCTTTGATGTCAAGATGGTGAACAAAAAAGAGAGGAGGCCTAGCAAAAAGCACTCAAGTCTGAAGTCCAACAAAAAAGTGCTCTGGGACTGAAGAACAAGGAAGAGGCTGGTGAGGGTCCCACTTGCCAGACGTGAGAAGGTCCAGGGTCTCAAGCAGGCTTCTTGGTAGCTGTAGGTTTGAGATGCAGCTGCTGGCAAGCTGGAAGTCACTTTCCTGATGTTTACTGTGGCCCAGATGGAATTCTGGATTTTTTGAGGCTCATTCACAGAATGTAGCTCTATCCATGTGCTTTACAGGCATTTCATTCTTTGGTTTATCAGAGGTGCAGTCAAAGTTTCAAATGAGGGGTGACTGATGCCACACTCTGAGGGAAGGGGGAGCAGGAGGAGGAGTTTGTCCATTCTGTGAAGAATGAATTCTTGCTTTTTGCCATGTCAGGACCTGGATAAAGACTGGTTGTTTCTCTGGGATGCATTCTGCACTCAGGCTCCTCCACATGATCATCAACAAGGAAGGAGCACATCATGTAGCCAGTGGACAAGTGTGCCCTCCAGACACAGAGGTCTGTTGCAACCTGGGTCTGAGATCTGTGAGGACCTGTGAAAAGGCTGGCACATGTGGAATTCACAGCTGGGCAGCGGAAGTACTGATCAAGTCCTGGGGGAGACTCTCTCGGGCTTGCTGCATCCGTCGCCGAGCCCGCTGGAATGCCTCTGCAACCAAGCAAATTTTTGCAGGGGTCAAGCAAGAGATTCAGCCTGAGTCACTCCCCACCCTCCCGCAAGACTTAGGGTATGGGAAAACACTCCAACTTGGAAACAACCCTCCACTTAGGGCTCTACACGTCCTGCATTTAGTAACCAGACTCCTATAAGTATCAAAGATTCAAACTGAATAAGCGATCTGAATACATTTGTATCTAATTTCCAAATTGTTTGGGCTTCTGCTAGCCAAGGTAGAAAGGAACAAAGGAGACAAGGAGCACCAAACCCTTGCTACTTCTTTGACCTCTGAAAATCTCACTCAGCCCCTCCTAAGCACCCCCGCCCCAGGTCTTTTTTCAGTATGACCCCAAGCTTCCCTCTGCCAACACAAATGACTACATCTCAAAGAGAAAATAAGTGTGTATCAAATATATACCAATAATATGAAATATATAAAATATATCAATATAAAGTCTTCCTCTTTATATACAGTTCTCTTCAAATGTTTTTTCCACATCTAACAGCATTTAAAGATACAATTGCTTTAACCAGAAGAACAAAAGAGTAGGGGTCGAAAACCAGATAAAAGGGAGTGGTCTTATGGTCACATGTTGCCTAACTTTTTATTTTAAAAAAGCTTAACGTTCAAACATATGCACACTTAGGTGGGAGGTATAAATGGTTCATAACGATATCCACGATTATCGACGTGACATTTTTCACACGGCTCTTCTTCCACAGAGCTCAGGATGGCATGCCTTGTTCTCTTCTTTCCATTTGGCCCTCATAACAACCCTGTGAGGTAGGTTTGGCTGAGATGAAGGTCACACAGTTGAGCTTCATGGCTCAGCAGGTTCTGAACATCAGTCTCCTTGCCAGTCCAATAGTAACTACTGGGCATTAGGACTTTTTGGGCAGAGAAACTGGAGGGTGTCTTTTGTGCAAAGCATCCCTTAGCAGCAAACATCTCACCTAGGACACCATAGAGGGAGCCCTGCTGGCTGAAGCCGCCTAGCCGGTCCAGGACACTTTGCATGCGCTTCTTCATAGAGCTGGACTCCAGGAAAGCCCTACCAAGAGAGAAATCCCAGGTCAGAGTTTAAAGCTGGAACTTCAATGCTTTCCACAATACAAGACCGATTCACGGACAGGAAAATACTAGCCATGAAATGAAGACTCTGTGTGCAGAGGCGGTGTACCAGATGATGAAGACAAACAGAGTCTCATGCCCGGTATGTGGAGCTTTTGTTAGGGAAACAAATGCTGGACCAGACAAATTTTCGGTCTGATTCAGCACAACCCTTCTTATGATCTGACACCTTAGGTTGCCAATGGATGGGCTTGCAATGGGATAAGCACTGTGGAACTCCGTGCACCTTCCTTCTGTATAGCACACACATGCTGATTCATGTATGAGATCTTCAGCCATCACGTCTACCCAACAGGAGTGGGGGCTGAGGGCTATGTAGAGGAGGACCGAGGCATCTAAAGCATTCTATGGTGGGAAACACCAGTGTCTCTTTGCCAGGTGCTTCTTATCTTGTCTTCTGGGAACTGAGTTGAATAAGGGGAGGGGCATGGCTCAGTGGCAGAGCACCTGCTTTGCTGGAGATCCCAAGTCTGATCCCTGGCAGGATCACCCATTACAGGATCTCAGGTCAAAACTGTTGCAATCCCACAATGGCTGCTGGAATAAGGAGTCCAGCCTGGCAACTGCTTAGCAAAGCTCCACAGGCACCAATCCTCCTGCTGGTCACATCCCTTCCCTCATAGCATCTCCAGCTCAGTACTGGGATGCAGGGGTGGGGGGCAGGGGTCTGACAGCAGCTCCGTGACATCTAAAGATGCTGCCCCTCACTTCCTTAGGGAAGCCACAGCTACTCTAGTAGATTCCTCATTACTGCAGTTTGGCAGGGGTATGTTGCTCTGCAAATGCACTGTAGACCTGTGTGACTTCATAAACAAACAAAAAGAACTTACAAAGAGTGCCTTATTAATCTAACATTTATACTAACAATAGGTCAGAAGAAGTTCTAAAACCGGAATCTCAAATGATATAATCCTGCATCCCTCCAGGCACAACTACAGATTTTCACATACTGGTTGTTCTTTCACTTAAGGGATTTTGCCTGGCATCAACGAGAAGAAGGCTATGCCATCCAGTTGCAGCCAAGGCAAGCAGGTTTTCAAGGCAAGAGACAAACAGAGGTGGTTTGCCATTGCCTGCCTCTGCCTAGCAACCCTGGACTTCTTTGGTGGTCTCCCATTCCAACTACTAACCAGGGCTGGCCCTGTTAAACTCCCAAGCCATGACAAACTTGGACCAAACTGGGGTAATGAGGAACCAACTAGAGTAGCTGTGGTTTCCCTAAGGAAGTGAGGGGCACCATCTTTAGACATCATCATGGAGGTGTTGTCAGACCATTTTGTTCACTAGGATTTGGCATGGGCTGCAGGCACCTTCTAGGGGGGATGTTTATTGTACTTAGTATGTTTTAAAAATTGGAACAGTAAGCTGACTTAGTCACAAGGGAAACATGGAACACAAAATAAACCAAGCTCGCTCTTGAAAGTCAAGTAAATGTAACTGACGTTCAGACATTCCCCCCACCCAAATCTCCTTGAACGTGAACCCAGAGAAGACGTGGGCTCCCCTGTCACCCCACCTGAGAGTGGCCTGACTTCTTCCCTCTCTGGCTGAGGTCATCACTTACTTGGACTGCTGCAGGCAGTTCAGCCTGAAAATGACGCTGCCTGTTGTCTCTGTGCGGAAGCCAAATCGGCTCAGACGGTCACCCTGCTGGAAGAGCAGCATTACAGCAACCCTCAGAACATTCCCTCTCCTGCCCACTCTTCCCCTACAGCTTGCCCAAGTTCTTCCTGGGACATCCTGCAAGCCAAACCTCCGAGTATATATATGGGGCAGAGGGAGAGAAAGAAGAAGAACTGCAGATTTATACCCTACCCTTCTCTCTGAATCAGAGACTCAGAGCAGGAGTTGTCCTTGAAAGGGCTCTCACAGCAGCTGCCCTTTCAAGGACAACTCTTGCAAGAGCTATGGCTGACCCAAGGCCATTCCAGCAGCTGCAAGTGGAGGAGTGGGGAATCCAACCCGGTTCTCCCAGATAAGAGTCCATGCACTTAACCACTACACCAAACTGGCTCTCCTAGAGACCCCCATCACTCCACATTTGCATTGACTCACCTGGAAGGTGCTGGGCACCCTGGTGTAGGTCAAGTCTTCAAGTTCTGGAGATCCCCCAATGAAAAACCTCCGCAGTTCTGAGACAGTGCCCAGTTCCACTGGACGCCACGTGGAAACAGTCAAGGTATGAACCCCTAAGCCACAGATACAGAAGAGACCACCGAGTTCAGCTGCCTGTCTGACACAGCCAAGACCAGATGCTGCTTAGCACCCCATCCTCATCCCTGCACCTATCTGCTGCCCAATAGGGCACAAAAAGCATCACTAGAAGATGCCTGAGGAACAAACAAGAACAGGCAACTTATGCAATGGAGCCAATTCACATGCTGTGACCAAAGGAAAGCCAAAGACGTTCAGGTTGACAAACTGAAGACTCCAATTTGTTTATATATGCTGCCCTTCTTTCAAGGAGTTCAGAGGATAGTACACTCTCATTTTTGCCTCTCAAAAACCCTGGGAGGTAGATCAGGAAGGGTGAAAGTGCTACCCCAAAGGGCTTTGGAGCTGAACAGGAAAGGCACTGTGAGTTTTCCACAGCCCAGGCTCAATTCTCTCAGTGCTGGAAGTAGGAGTGGCCACCAGAGCTTTTTAAAAAAACTTTTTACTAGCCCTGTTCCTGTGCCCAGAACCTCAGTCAGTAAACTTTGTCCCTCATGTGAGCAAAAGTGTCCTGGCTAAGCTTCCACCATCAGACAGGAGTACAGCCAGCGAAAGAAAAAAGGAGGTGGCAACATTTCAGACTGGTGAGTTATCCCAGGAGACTCTGCTGGATGCAATTCTGCAAGTGCTAACTTCTGTCCCCAGCTGCAGGATTCTCTGGGGGCTTGCAGAGCCATGGGAATAGAACCGGTGAGAATCAACATGGCGTAGACAGCAGTGCCCGGCTGGACTGGGGAAGGCTGGGTTCAAATTGTGGCTCAGCCATGAAGCTCACAGGCTGACTTGGGGCCTGTCCCACTTGCTCACTCAACCTATTTCATAGGGTCGTTGCAAGGAGCAAGGGAGAGAACTGTGTATACAGCTCAGAGCTCCTTGCATAAAGGATGGGATAAAAATAGAATGAATGTGTGTGGGGTGGGGATGCGGGTGGGGGTGGGGGATGGAAATAGCCTCACAAATCATAGCAGAAAGAGGACCTGTCAAAATCTGCTTTAAAAGGTATCTACCATAACTCTATCCATCTCTGTCTTGACCCCAAGAGAGCGTTTTTAATCTCAAACATGTTGCAGCATATAAAGCGGAGGCAATGCAAGTTGAGGGACCCAATCCCAGGCTGTGAATGTGCCACAGAGGCACAGCCCAGCTTTTTACCTGGTGTTGCTGGCAGCATCACAAACCCGTAGCCTTCGATGCGATACCTCTGCCAGAAATCCAAGGAGAGGACCTCGAAGTAGAGCACAGGCCACTGGGGGAGAGAGCCTGCCAGAAAGAGGAAGGCATGGGAATCAGGGCCTTTTATCACGCAGGACACCCCTTTGATGAAAACAGATTCATGGAGCGTGATGCTGGGATGTGGCCCTCCATCACACTGGCCTGAAGATTTTTGGTGATGGAGGTGAAAACCCTAAATGACAGCCTCCTCTCCTCTGGAAATTCTCTTGCGTTCTCCTCACTGGAATAAACGAGAGCTGTGCATGACCACCTCCTGCTCATTCAATGGGACCGTGTAGGGCGTCCCAAGGGACTGGACCCTGTGCCTCAGAGCCATCCATCTCTCATGCTGATGTCCACAGTCTGTTGCCTGACTCAGCTGCCTCATCCCCCCACCGCAGCCCCCCTCATCTGTGCACACAGTAGGGTGCAATCGCCGATCACTCACCTTCCAACTCATCCTCTTGGGTAAAGAACACCTCCAGAGTGAAAGGGAAGCAGAAAAAGGCCACCCTGTCCTGAGAGTGAAAGAGCCAAAGTCAGCTTCCAAACAGGGCAGGGAGAAGCAGAGTGACCTGGTGTCTGCCCTGGTATTGGGAGCAGGAGCCTTCTCCCAATTCCAGGGAGAGCCGGTTTGGTGAGGTGGTTGAGTGTGCGGGCTCTTGTCTGGGAGGGCCGGGTTTGATTCCCCACTCCTCCACTTGCACCTGCTAGCATGGCCTTGGGCCAGCCATAGCTCTGGCAGAGGTTGTCCTTGAAAGGGCAGCCTCTGTGAGAGCCCTCTCCAGCCCCACCCACCTCACAGGGTGTCTGTTGTTGGGGAGGAAGGTAAAGGAGATTGTGAGCCGCTCTGAGACCCTTCGGAGTGGAGGGCGGGATATAAATCCAATATCTTCTTCTTCTTCTTCTGCCTTGCGAATGAGGAGCTCCAGCACTGAGCCGCAGCCCTGCCCCAACTGATAACAGTGAGGTCCACCAGCAGATACTTACCATGGCATCTAAAGGCAACCCTCTACTTTATTTCCCCAAAAAAATCCTTCCTTGGCTGATCTGTTCATAATTATTGTTAATTGTTTTCAACGCATTTGGTCTTTTCCTCCAGTTGCTTATTTCTGTGCTCAACCATTGGTTGTAAGCTGCTTTGAACTTGCAGAGGTAAGTATTTATATTTTAATCATATTTATTTCATTGGTAGACTAGTGAAATAAAGCTGCTCTAAGATTTGAAGTGGAACGGACTTCTCCCAACCACTGGCCACAACCACCTCGACTGCAATAAGATTACTATTGTCTCTAAGTAGGTTCATTTAACTTCCCTTTTTAGACACAATGAAAGATCTTCAGCGACTTCATATCCTGTAATTTTGTTCAATACAGAATAAAACCACCGTGCAAATCCTTTTTCACCACCACTGCACTGGTAACTATCAATCGTAATCAAGATTTACAAATAATTTTCAATGTGTATGGTGTTAAGTGCCATCAACACTGTATTTTTTTTAAAAAACCTTTCAGTCATATTGGTGGCCATTAAATAACTGGAAATATTATTCCAGGTCCGTTTCAAGCATCTGGTGGGACTAAGAACTGTAAATATTTGTTCCAGTTCCCATGGAAAATGTAGGTGGAAGACAGGAGACTCAGAACAGATGTATGTGCCCCTTACCTTGCCCACAACCTTGGTGGCACAGGTCTGTGTCACTCCAGACAGCTGTTGGGATGGAGGGCATGACCAGCCTACAAGAGAGGAGCAAAAGAGTTAGCTTTGCAAGGAAAAGGAACAGGAAGTAGGAGTTGATGCTGAGCTAGAACAGGGAGGATCCCTATAGCCCCTCTAGCTGTATGCTGAGTGGTTGGCACTGTCAGGAAGCTCTAAATGGGAGCCAATACAGGCAGCCCACTCCCACTGAACAAAGTATTTCATTCTCTAATGATATGGAGCCTCTGACAATCAGAAGGGTGAGTAGTGCCATGTTGGTCAATAAAAAGTAAATGGCATATTAACCTCATCCCCAGACCACATCCCAGTTGATGTGCACCAACAGATAGACAATGGAAGCAGCTGCAGAAGCTGGGTGAATTGTGGAAGTGTGTTATATGTAGCATTTGTAACATCAACTCCAACTGGGGTGATCATATTGGCATTGCTCCCAGGCAGCCTCCACCCCAAGGCCAGATCTTGGAGAGGATGTGACACCAGGTAAACAGTGCCTCCAAACACAAAGCCAGAACCCAGAAACAAGTAGAAGGAAGCATTTGCACAGGTCACCTAAGCTAAGAACAGCTCTGCTGGCACAAGTAGGCATGATTTACCGCTGCGATTTGACAAGGTGGCTTCAGCAGCAACACAACAGCACACCACAAAGTACCCCAAAGATCCCCTGAACATTTGCTGAGGAACATCTCTTTGTGGTATGCAGCATGCCACTTTCACCTGGCCTCCCCAGAACTCCAGTTTTTGTTTACTCACGGCTGGGCAGCTCCAGGAAAAAGTGGACGTAGAGATTGTCGTACTCGTAGCCCTGGGCTGAAACTGAGAGAAAGAGGCGGGCAATAGATTGCATCCACTCTAGCCTCCCCTGGCAGGAAGTGCAGAGACCTAGCTCTTAACCAAAGCCCACCCCTACTCACTCCCACCAGGTCAGACCACCACTGAGCATGCTGAAAAGTTAACTGCATGTGCCCCTCTTTGGAAAAAGAGCTCAGAATCACTTGTGGGCAATAGTTTTCTCTCAGCCTAGATGCTGCGGCCTTCACATATACACACTCAAGCAGTCACAATGAGCCCCATTTAAAGGGGGATAAGGTCAGACCAGGAGCAAAAGAAGGCCAATTTAAGAGAGTGCCCCCTAGGGAGAGCTACAAGGGACAGGAGATGGAATGGAGGAGCCCATGCCTTAAGCTCCTACACTTGCTCTAGTCAGAGCGTCCCGCATTTCTGGCCTCAAGCTTCCTCCACTCTCAGTCCAATCCACAGGAGCAGCCCACCAACACACTTGGTCCAGTTGAGAGAGCACTTTAACATCCCTGGGACTTCTCTAACAGTGTGCGTGTGGGGAGAGAAGCAGGAAGGAGGCAGCAGGATAGAACTTCAAAGAGCCTCTTACCAATTTCACCGTTAATGAAGAGTCGCAGAGACCCAGGAAGAGTCTGTAAGAGTGGACAGAGAGACGTCAGAGATGGCTCCCCCAGAACAGAAAGACCTTTTCTTGTAAAGGCATGCCCCGGACACTTCTCATGTGCAAAGGGCAGCCCTCACCTACCGTCAGAATCTTTCCATAAAGTGGTACACGCATCCCCTGCTTGTGACCTGCATGGAAGACTCATCCACGGGGTCTGGATGCTTGGATTTGCCATCCCTTAATTTTGGTTGTGCAGCATATTTTGAGGTTTAACCTTTTGAGCTCTGGTGCCATCCCACTGTTCATTTATAATTTACCACATTCTGATAGAAAAACAGTCCTTCCTCACACCGTACAGCCCCTTCTTGCCTGCTCTTGTTCTCTGAACAAATGGCATAGATTCCATTGATTTGCGCAACACAGAGGCATCTCGTTCTCAAGATGGCTTTCCACAGTGACACACGCACAGCACCAAATTCAGCTGGCCAATGTGATGCTCTCCACTGGGAACCGAACCAGCTTTTGGGCCTGGCAGCAGTGGCAGGGGGTGCCAGCTAATGACCTCTGCCCTCATCCAGGAAACAGCTAGCTCCTGTACATACAAACGCACACAAGTTACATACCATCTCAAAGTCAGAGCCAACGAGTCCTTGGAGATACTCCTTGTGTCGACTGTACAACTAGAGAAAAAAGAGCAAAGTAAGGAGTAGCTCCAGAAAGCATCTGAAGACACAGAAATCCAAACATCTCAGATGTCCCCTCCATTCACACACTTTTTCTCTGGGACAGCTACAAGAGCAGCCAGATATCTGCAGAGCAAAATGATTATTCTGGGACACTCTCTTTCTGGCTAGATTTTGGGCAGATCATAGGGTTGGTCATCAGATCAGGGGTGGTGAGGACATATATGGCTAGTGAAAAAGGAAGTGGAGGGTGGCTGCCTCTTGAGGAAGTGCTCATTGGTAACTCCAGAGGCAAAAACGTGGTTCCACAGCACAGGAACAATCATGCTGCCTGAAGCTCCATCTTCACCAAAGTTTTGATGCGTCTCTGACACCTGACAAGGCAGCCTGACCCTGTCTTCTCCTTCACAATACCTAGGTTGCAACGGCAGCTTACTTGCACCCTGAACTCCATCTACACACTCACAAGCAATGGAAGGTGACCCTTACGTCCTTGAAGACGCGCTGCTCTCGCTCCTCTTCCTCCCGCTGCACTACAGCTGAGGCATTCTCCAGAGTGTACTTCCACAGCTCCCGCTTTTCACCTTCCAGCTCAATCCTTCACAGTCCAAATGCCAAATGTAAGCATCTGAGAACGATGAGGCAAAAGGGCCAGGAGTAGCCTCCTCCCTCTCCTCTTTGGAGGAGGGCAGCAACTGGGCTCTTTAGCACCTGCAAACTGTCTCGATCCCCACCCATCCCAAAGACTAACTGGATTGGGATTCAGGGCTCCCTCTACTCACCGGTAAGCCCCTTTTGCGCCTGTGAAATCTGGCTTGATTGTGATGACTCCATTGCTGTCCACCCTGATTGTGCAAAGGACGTGCTCGCAGTCGCCGCAGCTGAGTCTGTGGGAATATCGGTATGAACGTGGGCCTGGTCTCCCAAAAGGTCCAAGGAGCAGCACAGGGCACTCTGTGGAGTGTGACCCACAGGGATCCTTTCTTATGAAACTTGGGACCCAAACCCAGGGCCTCTGGTGGCAAAGACACCTCAGCCAGCAAAGGCTGTCCCAGGAAGTAGGAGAGTCTTCTCATCTTCCCAGTCTGGGGAGATCTCTCAGGTCCTCCTTGGCTGGAAACCTTTCTGGGATACATCCTGGTCACCTGATTAATAGACTATGACGATGAGTTTTGATCATTTTCTCAGCTTATGTCTCGATATGATTTGTCAACCTCTCCTGAATGGCAGGATTTACAACTGCAACATCTGTTGGTATCTAGATATGGCCCTGAAGCACTAAGTTTAGAATTGCCTTTACTCTTGGAAGCGCCCATTGAATCAATGCAGAAAATGAAACCTACAGTATTTGTATATATATATTTGATGTTGATGAACAAATATGATATCCAGAGTCTCAGGAATGAATGGGAGAAGGAGCTAGATCACCCTGTTTTTGATAAAGCATTGGGATATGGCCTCTAAACTTCATACTTGCTGTTTCCACGGATCTCAAGCTGTCACTCAGCAAATATATATATAAAAGCAAATATATATATTTGCTCACTCAGCAAATATATATATATAAAAGCAAATATATATATAAAAGAACCATAGAGTTGGAAGAGACCTCCAGGGTCATCGAGTCCAACCCCCTGCAGAATGCAGGAACTTCACAGATACCTCCTCCCCACACACATCCCAGTGACCCCTTTTTCTTGCCCAGAAGATGACAAAAAACATCCAGGATCCCTGGCCAAACTGGCCTGGAGTAAAATTGCCTCCTGATCCCAAAGTGGCAATCAGTATTTCTCCGGCCTTATAAGAAAGGGCCACGAGAATTAAGCACTTCTTCCTGCAATCCCTCTCATGCTCTGCCTAAGTTCACAGAATCAGAACTGCTGCTAGATGGCCATCCAGCCTTTGAATACCTCTAAAGAAGGACAACCCACCGCCTCCCAAGGAAGCCTGTTCCACTGTCAAGAAATTCTTTCATATGTTTAGCCAAAAGCTGTTTTGATTTAAATTCAACCTGTTGGTTCTGGTCCAACCTTCTGGGGCAACAGAAAGCAGCTCTGCACCATCCTCTATGACAACCCTTCAAATTCGTGGGTGATGATATCACCTCTCAGTCATCTCCTCTTCAGGCTAAACATACTGAGCTCTTTCAACCTTTCCTCTTGAACTTGGTCTAATTATGTTTATTAGACATGACAGTGCTATTTTAGTAAGGACTAGGTAAAACCATCAGGACAGGACAGACTTGCTTCACCCACCTGGCTCCGGCTTCCCTCCTCCCTTGACAGGTCCTTGTGCAAGGGACAGATTCCCCAAATGCTGGATTGAGCTCACACCTACAAAACCACAGGAGCTACCAAGTTTCAGAAACAGAAGCCAAATTATTGTACTGGTCAAGCTCAGTGGTCAGTTTTTGATCTACACTGATGGGAACAGTGGACTTTGACCAACCTCCAAACGTGGAAGGGAGAGCAGGGCACATGAACATGCAAAAGAGAGCTTCTATCTAGCAGCAGGTTTTTTGGAGCACCAACTTACTTGTCCTGGGGTCCCAGGTCTGCCATTATGTACATGGTCTGCACGGGGGTGTTGATAACATGGTTGTTCTTGATGAACTCTTCTGAGGGCTCCCAGGTGATAATGCGGGATTTGAAAGCGCTGCCTTCCCTGCAGGGGAGCATTGATTACAATTCAGCAGGAAGTGCAAGTTGTTAGATGGTGGGTGGGTGGGTGGGTGGGTGGGTGGGTGGGTGGATGGATGGATAGATAGATAGATAGATAGATAGATAGATAGATAGATAGATAGATAGATAGATAGATAGATAGATAGATAGATAGATAGATAGATAGATAGATAGATAGATAGATAGATAGATAGATAGATAGATAGATAGATAGATAGATGGATGGATGGATGGATGGATAGATACCCCCCATGGTGAACCCAAAACCAAAGGAGTCATAAATTGACAAAAGCATTCTTAACCATTCTGCTCACATTGGCTTGCGCTCCTGCCTTCTTCTTCTCACGTTGGCCATCCTCTCTGCCAAGTACGAAGGTGCTTCCTGGGCAGATGTGGTCATCTGCTTGCAGTGCTGAAACATAGGGAGATGGGATGTTAGTTTACCTGCACGTGTGCAGGTAAAACAGACCCCATGCTGATCTCTAAACTGTCCTCCACAGTGAGACCTCCAGGAGATCCTCCAGCCATCAATAAGCTCCTGGGGAAATGATGAAGTTACCATGGCCATGTGTGTGTGTGCTTTCCTTGCCTCATCCTACCCAACCTGCAATATTCACCCGAGCCTCTTTCGAGTATGTTCCCCCAAACTCAGCCATTGCCTTTCCAATAGCTTTAACCTTTCTTGCTCCATCTGGAAAATGGGAATAGTGGCCCAATACATGCCCCTGCTACATACATGTCAGATATTAAAATGTGTTCACAGCATTCAGCCTTAGAGAAGTCAGTTTTCAATTAGTTCCCTGTCCCACTGCTCCTCACCTGCCTGAAGTGGGCAGTTCCTTACCATCCTCCCCCCACCCAGATTCAGCAAAGGCAGTCAGTGGAGTTCCCCTCAGGCACCTCCTCCATGTTGGTGAAGCGGTCATGATCTGTGTATGTGAAGATCCGGCAGTTCTTCCGTCCCCCAGACCTCTCCAGCTTCAGGATGTCCTGGTGGTACTGCCGGTCCAGTGGGCTCTGGCAAGCAGACTCATTCTGGTATAGATCCACCTCAAACTGAACACAGGACAGAACACCCTGGATGTAGCAAAGAATGCTGAGAGCAGAGCTGGAATAATCCTAAACTTCAACAAGGGCCAGACTGATCAAAGATAAATGGAAGAGACTGAGCTAAAATTACATAACAGAAAAACAACAGCTCAGAGAGGAGGCTGTTTTCAGCAAGCAGCTTCCTTTCCAGTAAATTTTAGCTGTGTAATTTAAACCACGCTTGAAAGGGGAGGGATGTTAAATCACTTTTTGATCTCTGCGCATTCATGTTTTCTCCTGAAGGATGTGGAATTGCAAAGCATCCAAATGGAGAAAGGTGGAGAGGTGCCTGGTTACACAGGGTGGAGAGAACAAGCGTCAAATGGGGCATGCAGCTCATGACATCTGCAGTTGGCAACTATCGGCAAAGTGCACCAGGAAATCTCCAGTTTGGTATGGATGGGGCTGGAAAACTCTCCACAGTCCCTTGCGCCAAGGGAAATGGCAAAGGGAACCAGGAACATCAGGAAGAACAGAGAGGCAGAACAGGATTTATAAAGAGACCATACCACAAGCTCAGGGATCAGAAATTCCCTGTTCAGTGGAATGGTGCTATGACCCAGAACTAAGTAGTGGCAGCCTCAATTGATAACTGAAGAGAACAACGACCCCTCTAGTACTGGGACTATGGATCTATAGTAGGAAGTGATTCCTTCCTAGGAAGGATCAGTCATCATTCAGCTTGGGTGTTTTAATACCCGCCAGTTCCAAAATAAAGGCAGCCCTGCTAGATAGGGATGGATGGATCAGCCTATTGTTTTCCATCACAGAAGTGCTTGCAGAATGAAGCTTACATATGGGAACTTAGCCTGCATATGATAACATGCCCTAATTGTGCAGGAATGGTGCTGTGCAGAGGCCAGTGTGGAAGAGTGGCTCGTGTGCTGAATTTGGGTGGAGACTGAGGTTCAAGTGATCATTACAACGGGAAACTCATAGGCTAGTTACTCAGTCTGATCTATATCACAGGATTATCTTGAGGATAATTGGAAAAAAGATTCCTGAGGTGCTCTGGAAAGCACTTATTCATGAGGAAGGCATTGCTGTCAACTCACCTGGCTAAAGAGTTTCTCTTGCCAGCCAATCACGGCCTCCTCTTCTTCCTCATTCGGACGGTACCCACCTGGAATACATGCAGACAGGCAACATTTCCCACAGATCTATATGCAACAGTCTCATCAGCCCATCAACCTTCCAGACCACTGTCCTTCCTCAGCTTGTCTGTAATTATATGAAGAGGTGGAGAAGGAAGGGAATCAAAGGCAAGCCCCAAGGATGAAGGAACCAGGCAGGATCTCATGCCCCTGGTGGCATCTTCCCATGACTTCTTAACAAGACCCCCTTGATAGCTGGAGCACCTTGGTCCTAGTTAACTTCTGGCCACAGGAGATTCAGACACTGGGCAAGACCACCCATTCTTGATGCTAAACCCCAATGAGCACAGCAAGAGCCTGTTTGTGAATATACAGGAAGAGAGAGCAACTAATTGTGCTGGGACCCAGTAATGGGTACCGCTTCTCTGTCCTCAACTGAACAGTAACAAAGACATAGATGGGGTAATTGTTTTTGTAGCAATGGGGAAGCTTTTCTCCCCCTTTTCTTTTCTACTGGCTGGCACATGGACCTTTTTTAAAATTTTAAAATTTAGGAAATGAGATTGGCCAGAACAACTTTTTGGCACCTTATTTATTTCATGCACAGAACTGCAAAAAGTGCAAAACTGCGTCAAAAACCTCCCCCTACCCGTGCCATACAATGATCAGGGTTCAGCTGAATGCTATCCAAGCAGCACTCTCCCCGTGCTACTCTGGCTATACTGCCAGTAAATGGCTGGCTTGGCTGAACTGCCTTCCTCAAGAGATGCCTCAAGATGCTTGCCATGTTTCCATGCTGCACTGGGCGAGCTTTGCCTGCACCCATCTGGCTGGCTATCACCTTGGCCAAATACCTCTTTAGCAAAAGTAGCTGCTGACCAGAGATATTTTGTGGCCTGCTTTGACCTCTCAAGGATACAGAACTTTTAGACTGCCCAGATATTTCTGGACTGCCTGTAGGTAGATGCCCTTTGACAGGCTTGCCCTTGAATTAAGCAGTGCCTATCCATTAGCTAACTTTGTGGAGGGAAAGGCAGAGATATTGGTTCCAAGCAGAACCAGTCCGGAGAACCCTGCATCCATCAGGATCTCCTGAAGTACTACAAGGTGAGGTCTTTCCATTGCTGCAGTGCTGATCACTCTGGATGGTATCATTTTAAAGAAGTAAACTAAGGAAGCAGCCAAGAACTCACTTGCTGTGTTGTGAGAGCCAAGAGTGGCCAAGCTGATGAGCTGCTGGCCTGGCTGGCAGGAAGGCTGGTGAAGCTGCTGCAGCAGGAGGCTGGTGGAAGTCACCCGCTGGAGGCAAACCCTGTAGGAGAGAAACAAAGAAAGTAGAACTGCTGGAATAGCTAGATCAGGAGTGTCAGATATATGGTCCGCAGGATAGAACTAGCCCTTCAGGGCTCTTATCTGGCCTGTGAGCAACTGGTCATTACCTTTACTGCCAGATGACAGATGCTGTGAGAGCCAGTTTGGTGTGGTGGTTAAGTGCGCGGACTCTTAACTGGGAGAACCTGGTTTGATTCCCCACTCCTCCACTTGAACCTGCTGGAATGGCCTTGGTTCAGCCATAGCTTTCACAAGAGTTGTCCTCTCAGCCCCACCTACCTTACAGGGTATCTGTTGTGTGTATGGGGGAAGGTAAAGGAGACTGTGACCGCTCTGAGATTCAGAGTATAGGGCGGGATATAAATCCAATATCTTCAATTATGTCCCTGTATATTGTCCTGGTGCTAATGAATAATGGGCGTTGGACGCGGGAGGGTGGGTATCAGGGAGATACTTTAAGGAAATACTGGAAGAATGTTAATGTTTCAGGCACATTTGTATTTTGATTAAATATAATATCATTAATTGGGTTTGTCTGTGTCCTTTATAAAGTCTGTATCTCCTGTACCTGGCATTACATTTTATGGCACACGTTGCTTGGCCACTGCTTAAAAACTGCCAGTGAGGCAGTGCGGAGAGCAATGGGCCTCCCTAGGTAGCCAATTCTACTGTTGAACAAACTGTAAAAAAGTTTTTGCTAATACTGTTCTTGAAAAAAACGAATCCATCAGTTAGTTTAACTAAGCGTAAGCCGGAGACCTTTATGAGAGTTTGGTTCTAAGTTGAAGATATACATCAGTCAGGTTCACACACTACAAAGCAATCTAACTGTCATTTGATTTGTATGTATCGATCATAGTTATTTGCCCCCTTGAAGGAACCTATGCAGGTTCACGTAAATTTCTCCAACAGGCAAACAGTGACACTCTGAGGCTACTGTTTCAGGTTGGAAAACAGCACAGGGGCAGGATGACTCCCTTTCTCCTCACAGCAGCTCCAATTCAAATTGCCTGCCACCCCCAATGAATCTCTGGGAGGGATGCACATGAACACATGTTGACCCTAGCACATTGCTCATAAATCAAAGTGAACACACATATAATCTGTGTAGAATGTACCTTTTTTTTTCTTTACACATTAACTGAGTAATCATCATGTTATGTTCAGTGCATGAACAGCTTAATGTCACTTCAACTCCACATTTATCCAGATGCTGGTCCCCAGTTTTGGTTGCAAAGTGAATGCACATTGGCTCAGTCTTACACATAATACACACACATGCAAGATGTACCTACATTCATTGTACGACACACACAGAGCTACTACATACAACACACATCGAGCATTTCTACATTCTACAGCCGCTGAGGCATATTTTCAACTGTTGATCACCTCTCCTTCGGTTAATAACGTTTCATTAACCTGAAGAATGAGCAGATCCTTGGCTAGGGACTGAACTCTTCAGTGATGTAGAATAGTGTGTACTGGGGGAGCCTTAGTGTGAAAATCAGGATCTTTCCAGACTGCTCTTTGTTTTTGCTTGCAAAATTTAGAAAGACAAGTAGAATTCGTGGAGATTTTTTTTTTTTAAAGGAAGCAGCTTCTTTGTTACCGTAATGCAAATCTAGGGATTTCCCCCGTGCTTGTTTCTTCCTCCCCGCAAAACTCCTCGAGATAGTTCTATTGCAGTGAAATCAAAGAAATGAAATGACATTGAACTGAACGAATAAGTAATGACAATAAATTGAACAAATAAGTAAGCAGCCACGAACTGAATGATAAAAAGGGGGAGAGGGGAGAGAAGGAGCTGATGGCGTCGAGAGAAACATGAGAAAACACCGATGGGTCAGGAAATGCTCTGACCTGATCCGGAGGTTGCAGATGGGATCCCGAGAACGATAGACCGCCCCACCCGTGTCTTCATTCCAGCCGGGGTGCGCCATTGTGTAGTTGGGGAGAGCCTACGACGAGCGCGGCGTCTGAGATAGGCCACGTTTCCATGGACACGAGAGATGGCGCTCTGTCTCGTGACCCATAAGCCTCGCCTCTTTGCCTTCAAGGCGGCCGAACGAAAAGAGGGGCTTCCCTGGTGCAGCCGGCGGAGGGGTTGAGGGCGTGTGAACGTATGCAGACCGTCCCCCTGGGCAAAGTTTTTTCCCATGCTCAGTTGCAGCCACGGATGAATACGTGCAGATAGATCCAAGTAGAGCAGCCTTGTTGGTCGGAAGCAGTAGAACAAATGTGGAGTCCAGGAGAACCGGGACAAATTTGGAGTCCAGTGGCACCTGGACAAACAAAAGTTTATTCAAAGTGTGAGGGTTTGTGTGTGTGAGGGTTTGTGATTCATTGGAATAAGACATATTTGTCTTATTGCATATACCAACCCATCCTATGGCAAACTATATGCACTTGGCTACTGCTTTGTTCTATTGCTTCAGACTAACACAGCTGCCTACTGGGATCTAT
This sequence comes from Heteronotia binoei, assembly GCF_032191835.1. NCBI lineage: Eukaryota > Metazoa > Chordata > Lepidosauria > Squamata > Gekkonidae > Heteronotia > Heteronotia binoei. Next base: position 24,092,975 of record NC_083240.1, read on the forward strand.
CTACATTGGAATGGAGGTTCACTGTTCATATATACAGACAGATACCTCTACTACACAGGTAACAGCATATTAGCTTATGGCTTATTGAAGATATTTTGACATATGTCAGGACTAAACAGCAATAATAAGCTAAGCTTATAGGTCACAATATGTTTGGGTGTGGTTGTGTGAGTGTGTCTGTGTGTGAATTGTTAATTTCCGTTTCTATGTAACTGAAGAAGTGTACCTACACACTTCCTTTAATAAACTTTTTTTTGGTCATAAAGGTGCCACTGGACCCAAAATTTAATATGTACAGAGTTCCTGCATCGACAGCTGCAGCAGCTGTTGGCTTGTCAGTGAACAAGGGGAAAGCCCCTGGGCCTGTACAGTTCCTCCTGCCTCCTCTGCCTTTAGGTTTTAGGCATCCCCGGATGGGAACCAGACCTCTCCATCAGGCATAGAGGTATCCCAAATGTGCAATTCCACACCCTCTCCATATGAGCTTGCTTCTACTTGTCTTTCATCTCTTTCATGATTGTGGTCCAAATTGGAACATCCAAAAGACACCAGCTGCTAATGAAGCAATCAGCCCTGCTTTTATGAACTTAGGAAGCTGCTTTATACTAAATCAGTTCATCAAGATCGCTATTGTCTACTTAAGAGTGGTAGCAGACCTCCAGGTTTTTAAGCAGAGCTCTTTCACACCATCTTCTGTCCAATCTTTTTAAACTGGAGATGACAGAGATTAGAACCTGGGATCTTCTGCATACAAAGCAACTCCTGTTCATTTCCAGAACTGTGCAGAAGTCCAGAGTGGATTGCATCCCATGAATTTGAGCTGTAATTTGAGGGGTCCCCAACATGGTACCTACCAACCCCCTTTCTTGCAGTCACAGTCACCAAGTGTTTTTAGGAAGTGGGCATGGCAAGGTGAGTCTTGCCCAGCAAGGCTTCTGATTTGCTGCCAAGACTTCAGCTGCCACCACAGAACAAGGATTTTAGCTATGTGGCTAAAGGTAAGCTGTGGTAGCCATTATGTGGTCGTGCCCATCAGTGTTTCAGAATTCCAAAGGTGCCTGCAGGCTCAAAAAGGCTGAGGAGGACCCCTTGGTCTACCAGCATTCATACTTAAAGCTGGTACTGAGGTTGTCTCTTCACTGGCTTACTGGCAATCCTGTTTTCTGTGATTTGTCCTTCCCCCATCATACCCATCCAGGACGTCTCTCCTTCCCGTTCCTTCCTTCCCTCCTCTACCTTCCTTTCCTATAAGTCTGCAGCAACTCCAGACAGGGAGCATTTTGTTTCTGAGTTCTTTACACCCTCAGGTTTCTATTAGTATCAGGTAATCGTGGCGCAGAGTGGTAAAGCCGTAGTACTGCAGTCCAAGCTCTCTGCTCACGATGAGTCCGATCCTGGTGGAAGCTGGGTTGAAGTAGCCGGCTCAAGGTTGACTCAGCCTTCCATCCTTCCGAGGTCGGTAAAATGAGTACCCAGCTTGCTGGAGGGAAAGTGTAGATGACTTGGGAAGGCAGTGGCAAACCACCCTGTAAAAAGTCTGCCGTGAAAATGTTGTGATGTGATGTCACTCCATAGTCGGAAACGACTGGTGCTTGCACAGGGGACTACCTTTACCCAGTTAGCAGGGATTGCACCTTCCCACCTTGGTAGCTCTTTGCAGGACCTCCACCTTCCATACCTGGCCCCCCCCCCCAAATAATGGTCATGACAACTGGACTATTTCAAATATTTTAATTTTAAAAATATTCTCTTCAGTGCTAAAATATCTCTTTGCTTCCCTGCACGGCCAGCACTTCTTGCCGCAGCAGGGCCTCAATCACAGACTCAATTCCACGTGCAGATTGTGACAGGGGTCAGGTTTGCAGGGGCCAGAGGGGGCTGGTTGGTCTGGGGGCGGTTGCTCTAACGGGGACCCCCCCCAAAAGAAGGGGCTGCTTAGAGACAGGCCCCCACTGGCTCGAGGCATGCAGCTCCCTTGTTGCCTGAAGGAGGGGGAACTGGCCAAGCTCCACCTGCGCCAGCCGACAAGGACTGTTTGTAGACCCTCATCCTAGCAGGGAGGATCCTTTCTTTGCAGCCAAGCCTGCAGGCTCCAGACCAGCTGCCCAGATACAGCCCCCCTCTCCCCCCCAAAAAGGTGCAAATCTCCGGCCTAATGGCTTAAAACTCAACAACTATTGCACGGCATCCCAGCTGGACTCCCCCCAGGTCTCGTGCTTCCATCCAGGGAGAACCTTTTGCTCCCAAGAAGAAGAGGGACTTCAGGGTTGTCCAATCAAGTGCTGAAAACTTCTCGGTCCTCGAGGAACCTCCTAAGCCACAATCCCCATTCCCAAGAGTCCACAGAGGATTGAGAAAATAAAAAGAGAGGCTGTGCAGCGCCTCATCTCTTAGGCGTGCAAGTGAGGGGGGTAAAAGAGGGAAGGGAATGTTGCATTGGGGGAGACAGGACAACTCTTGGCAGAAGTGGGTGAAGGCAAGCTGGCATCAGGAGGGAGCACGGTCCCAAAGAACAACAGGACAAGGATGGTTGGAGGGCAGTGGACGGGCATCCCAATTGTCAAAAGGATGAGCATCTCGTGGGCAAGGGGGGCAGACGGACTCTTAGGGAAGGACCATATCGCAGGGGAGAAGCTGGCGGGCTAGCTCTCAGAGGCCGCATGGCATGCAGAATTCTGATCGGGGCAAAATCTCTTGAGTGGAGGTGCTCCGGAATCCTCCTCCCCTCCAGCTGCCTGCAGCAGAGAAAGAAAAAGAGGCTGGTGAATAAGAGGCAGAGGGTAGCCTGGCCCTGATCCTGAAGCAAATTATAACCATAGGGGGTTGCACAGAGCTGCCAGGAATACAAAGGGGAGGAGCTTTTCAAGCTGAGGTCACAGCTGTTTTTTTCCCAACCAGCATGCTACACGGATATGGAATTTAGTCTCTTCCTGTGAATGTGGATACAGGCCAATCTGTGCCCTCTGTGCTTAAACACTGAATAAGAGAGGTGTTGGCAGCATCTGTGCTTTTGGCAACAGCTTAAGTGTGACTAACCAATGAACCCGCTTTGCCTTTAATCAGTTACTAATATTTTGATAAATCTGCATGTGAACATTGTTGGAGCAAATGAGAAAAACACCATTTCTCTGCAATGTGAGATAATTTGCAGTATAAGAACTAACAATCCCTCTTCACTGTTGCAAGGTTCGCCTTTCAAAACTGCTTTTGTGTCAAGAACTGAAAATCTGGAGTGTTCCTTTTGCAGCAATACCACAGAACCAAAAGAATCAAAATGGGAAATACGCAGACACCCCAATTCTAACATTTGTTGTCTGTGGTAGTTTTTTTTTAATGAGAGGAAAACCACAGTGGTTTCTCATTCAAATACAAAACACCCTTGAGCTTGGGACATGACCCAAAAGGAGAAGCTGTCTTTGTGGGTTTGCTTCCCCTATTGCAGGGGTGGCCAACGGTAGCTCTTCAGATGTTTTTTGCCTACAACTCCCATCAGCCCCAGCCAGCATGGTCAATGGCTGGGGCTGATGCGAGTTGTAGGCAAAAAACATCTGGAGAGCTACCACTGGCCACCCCTGCCCTATTGGATTTGGCAGAGGAAGCTGCAACACTGGTCATCCTGAATGGAACTGTGCCACTCAATCTCTGGCCCGCCAATGCATTGACAAGTGAATTTCAACCTGTGATTAAAGCCACAGTCCACGCATCTATCAAGTAAAGCTGATGCCCAACTGCAAACACTTCTGCTGAAAGCCTGATGGGAAAACGCTATAACAATACTATCCCCTCCCTGGGGAGTGCAATTCTGGAAGAGTCCCATGTGTTCACATGCAGAAGGCAATTCCCTCAGTCCATCTAATTTCCCCAAGCTTCTAAGCTCCATGGGCAGCATTACCTGAGCCTCCGGAGGACTTGGCTCTTCCTTCGTGAGGGTCGGGGGCTCATCTGCTACTTCGGAGGGAGGCAGGGCAGGCTCTGGAAATGACCCATGTGAAAGGGAAGTTAGGGACCCAGCAAGAATTCTGCTGAACTGCCAGTGGTCGGTGCTCCTGGTAGTGATTGCTCCTGCTACCTGGGAGCCTGGAACAGCCAATGTACACAGCCAACCCCCACAAGACATCTGACTGCACACCAAACTGACACCCCTTTATTTTGGAGCAACCGACACAGTAAAATTCTTTGTTCTGCCCTCTCCCTCTGCATGAAAAGCCTGCCCTTCCACCCAAATCTTGTGATGCAAGCAGAGCTCAGGCACCAGGTGACTGATTTGATGTATTGGGTCATCGCTGCCACTGGCTTGCTATCATTGCCCCCTCTCACCTTCCAGCGGCTCCTGTCCCAGTGTGGGCGGCTGCGAGTCATCAGTGCGGAAGTCAGAGTTGTGCGTGGGGCTCATCGACTCACTCTGCTGGGGGCTGGGGCTGGAGGCAGGGCTGCTGTCTGCCTTGAGTTGGTAGACATCCGACAAGGAGCTCTGGTTGCTGTTTTCGTCTGGAAGATAAGGATCAACCCTATGTTGATCTGTCACAAATGCCAAGGGGCTCAAGTGTGGTAGCAAACAAAGCTCTCCCCCACCCCTCCTCCCTTTTCATCCTCACAACAGCTCTGTGAAGTGGGTAAAACTGAGGCAGCACAACTGACCCCAGATCACATTGTTAGCTTCAAGGCAGAGCCAGGGCTTGAACCTGTGTGCCTTGCCAGTCTTGGACTCTAACCCTCACACTGGCTTGTTATGTTCTTACTGCCTGCCATATGTGCAGTCTTGCTGTTATCTCTGGTCCAGGAGGATGCACACTGCAAGCAAGAACATGTCTTTCGTATCACTTTAATCCTCTGGAGGAGAGGAACATATGAAGCTGCCTTATACTGAATCAGACCTTTGGTCCATCAAAGTCAGTATTGTCTTCTCAGACTAGCAGCGGCTCTCCAGGGTCTCAAGCTGAGGTTTTTCACACCTCCTTGCCTGGACCCTTTTTTGGAGATGCCAGGGATTGAACCTGGGACCTTCTGCTTCCCAAGCAGATGCTCTACCACTGAGCCACCGTCCCTCCCTATTGTCATCTTTCATTAACTTCAGCTCCATCCCTCTTCTTTAATATGTAAATGACATGACTGCCTCCCTTACAAAGTTCTGTGTTTGTGTGTGTACTGAATTTGACATTAAAAATAAATCAAAGAAATCTTTGTCTGCAATTAATATGGCCACTATGGCAAATTTGAAGTTCGTTACATCTTGGGATCATCAATTGCTCTTGGACTAAACACACAAAGCTGCCTTATTGCTGATTCAGACCATCAATCCAACTACTCCTGGGATGCCTACTCTGTCTGACAGTGGCGTCCCAATATCCACTACCTGAAACTGTTCTAAGTGGAGATGCTTGGGAGTGATCCTGCAGAGCTCTTTTGCCAGGTCAGCCCCATCCATCCATCTAGACCAGCAATCTCCCCTTTAACTGGCAGCAGTTCTCAAAATTCTCCAGTAGAAGGCCTTTCTCAGCCAAAAGAGACTTTCCCAACTGTGATCCTTTTTATCAGAAGTGTCAGCGGCTGAATCTGAGACCTCACTATGCAAAGCTGATTCTCTGTTGCTGAGACTCATTCCCTCTCCTTTGCCTCTTCTAGAGAGAACATAGCCCTTGTTAAGGTTCTTCTGGGCACAGGAAGTCACTGCTCCCACCCCATCCTCAGCAAGAAAAGTGCAGGGCCTACTCACCCTGGAACTCCAGAAGGAGTGACGAGTTGGCAGCAGCTTCAGCTGGAAAGCCATTGGGCTCCCGGACAGCAGCACTACTGGATTTGGACTTCTCTTTCTGGGCGGGAGAGAAGAGAGGAAAGGCAGATCATGTTGCTGCAGGTGCACCACATGGGGCAACCCGCTTGCAGGAATCCCCCACCCTCTTTACAGCCAGCAGGATTGGGCTGTGGAGGCTGCCAGAGTAACAAAAGGGTATTTTGCCAGTCTTTGGGGAACTTTCCGCCTGACTTGGGGTGAAGCTCAAGTTCCTTGGAGGAACAAAGCACAAAGAGAAAAAGAGAAAGGTTTACAACACCCCGAGGAATCTTAGAGAGTTCCATACAGTTTGCCAGTTAGGACTCTGCTTTAGACTGCTAGAACCTGGCTATCCCAACACATGAGTAGGAAACAAAAGCAGATGGCAAGGCTTCCTCCACTTTTGGTTAGCTTGGGAAGCTCCACCAATGGAGAAATTATTCGAAGTGTGCTCCCATCCCAGAGGAAAGGATGGGCCAGTCCTATTCCTTGCAGTGCTCAGACCTGCTGAAGGTCAGCTTCAGGTCCCTCCTCCCAGCACGATCTGTTCCTTTAGTTGCTTCTTACCTCTTTGCTGTCGACTACAGGCACCCACTTGAATATCCGCAGGGATGTGTCTCCCACGGTCACCCACTTCTTCTCCCTGGTTCAGGGAATGAGAGAGACTAGGTACAATGCAAGTCATGGAAGAGTTTTGAAACAACAGAGGAAATTATCCTTGCCTGCCCCACTCCCACACCTGATATTCAAAGATATACTGCATCAGGACATGGAAGTTCCTTAAAGTCAGCTTTAGATGGATCTGTGTGAATTCCTATGATTTCTACATGTATCACAGATACATGGACACACATTTTACATTAAACTGGGTATATTCAGAGGACAGTTTGTGAGGGGAAGCATTTTAGTTTCCCAGGAACCACTGTTGCTGATTTGTAAGTTACCATTATCTATCAAAGGGAAACTGCAGAATAGCACTGCTGAATTTTAATTAATTAAGAATTCTGACCTGACACGGATAACCCAGATTAGCCCAATATTGGTAGATCTCAGAAATTAAGCAGGATTAGCCCTGGCTAGTATTTGGAAGAGAGATCTCCAAGGAATACCAGGGTCATGACATGGGAACAGACAATAGCAAACCACCTCTGAACGTCTCTTGCCTTGAAAACCGCAGGGGATTGCCATGACAGCTGCGACCTGATGGCACCTTCCACCACAAAGAATGATACAATTTTCCCAGAATTTAATACAGATTTGATTTTCTACAGTCATCAGGATAGTCTCAGGTGGTTAGCCATGTGAGTCTAGTAGCATTTTAAAGATCAACAAAATTTTCTAGGATATAAGCTTTCATGAATCATCAAAGCTCATTCTGTCAAATACAATCTGATGGGCACCCGCCTGCTGAAGAACTTTGACTCACAGAAGCTTATACCCTGGAACATATGAACATATGAAGCTGCCTTATACTGAATCAGACCCTCGGTCCATCAAAGTCAGTATTGTCTTCTCAGACTGGCAGACTGGAAAATCTTGTTCATATTTAAAATGCTACTGGGCTTGGACTTGGTTGTCACCAGGGGTGTTAATTAGCTTAGAAAACCTAGGAAGGTTTCAGATGGCCCCTATTGTGAATGCCCTCTACATTTTCCCTTGATTTCCCCTCCCCAAATTACATCTCACCCAATACTTCCTGCATTTCACGGCCCCTTAACCCTGCTGTTCATAGGCCCATGTAATTTTTTGTGTAGTACAGACTACCATATGGATTTGACTGAGTGGTGTGCAATCCTCAAGGATTTATGCTAAAATAAAAACTTCTAAAGCTTTAAAGTGCCATAGGAGAATGGGCTCAGAATCCGTGAGGTGAAATATCTACGTTCTCCAACAAATTTATTTGAACTTTTACAGGATTCCCCTCTCCAAATTGATCATCCCGAAAATAAAATTCAAATGAAACGAACGCAACCCACTAAACCTGTTGGCAACTTCCATGTCTATCTACACTGGGTAACATATGCAAACGACCCCTGGTTCCTCTTGTCTCCATCCTGTAAAAACTGGGTCAGCAGAGGGCAGATCTATCAATCACCATGGCAACCCAAGCACCATGCAAATCCACGCCATAGGACCTGCCCTCTTCCGTGAGCCTGCCAACCGGACTACGGGCAGCAACCCGGCCTCTCACGCAGCAGAAAAAGATTGGACCTTTACGTATAAACCCGCCCTCAATAAAAAGGATCACAGTTGATTGGCTGTTCCGCGACCACCACAACTGCGTTTAGAAGGGATTGGTTGAAACTCTAAGCCCCGCCCCCCCGCGGCCCCGCCCTCCATCCTCTCACCATTTTCGAACGCGCTCGATGGCCGCCATCACTTTTTTGATGTCATCCTTGGCGCGGCTGCGGGTCTCGGCCCGCACCGAGCGGCCCGACATGGCGCCCGTGGCCCCGGCAGCCCCTGTTCCCGCACCAGCCGCCGCCGCTTCCTGCCCGACGCGCATGCGCGCCCCTCCCAACAGCGTGCGTAACGCGTCAGCACGCCCGTCCGGCCGCGGGGAGAGCAACTGTTTTCAGTTCGCATGCGCAATCCACCTTTACTCTTCTCCCGCCCTCTGTACGCGTGGGGAGGAGGTACGAAGGCGGAGGCTGCTGCTTGGCACCACGTGATGTGTGCAGTGTGCTTAGTTTGCGCCCAACTACAAGTACGAGGGGTTATTATGCTTGTATACAATACAGGCTAAATTCTGTGTCGCTAAATGTAAGAATATATATATATTATGGTATTATTAAATATGACTTATTCTTAAAACTGCTTATAGCCCTTTCCATAATCAAGGCACTTCATTTTGTTGTATTTTTACATGCCCATAAAGTAGACTAATGCTGTGATTCCTATATTGTGGATAATGAGGCAAGGTACCAGAGGCTGAGTGAAGCTTCTTTGCCTATGGCCTGCCAATGAAAACAGAACATTTTGGCAGCTCCTATGACCATTAATCCAAGACCTGACAGGAAATTTCTGTCCCATTGCAGATTTACAGCTTGGAGGCTACTCTGCCATCTGGAAGGCTCAACCCCTCCCTCCTTCCCTCAAAAACACTATATTAAGAGCTACAACCCCCCCCCCCACTGTAACTGGCAAACGTTGTTTTAATGTTATGAGAAGCAGAAGACTGCAGATTTATACCCCACCCTTCTCTCCGAATCAGTCTTAGAGTGGCTTACACTCTCCTTTATCTCCTTCCCCCACAACAGACACCCTGTGAGGTGGAAGGGGCTGAGAGAGCTCTCATAGAAGCTGCCCTTTCAAGGACAACTACAAGAGCTATGGTTGACCCAAGGCCATTCCAGCAGCTGCAAGTGGCGGAGTGGGGAATCAAACCCAGTTCTCCCAGATAAGAGTCCACGCACTTAGCCACTGCACTAAACTGGCTTCTCAATATAAACCTTTAAAGGAATAACCAAGAAACACAAATCTGCAGCTGCATTTTTGATCTGAAAGAGAGCTGCATACACCAAGGGTGATTGTACAGGCAAAGTAATTAAATATAAACCAGGAACCTTTTACACTAAAGCAGGCCCAGCTACAGAGCAGTTGCCCTTCAAGGAATGTACTTCCAGTTCTGCAGACGTACCCTGTGCTTGGTTCCTTAGCAGCATGTACCCTCCCTCCAATGACTGGACAGTATGCACAACTATACGTTTACAGTTGTAGCTGAAAGAGCAGCCCTAGCACCTTTGACTTGAATGGCGAGCTATAAATCCACTCAGTAATCAAGCCCTCTTCACTTAATTGTGTATATATAAAAACAATTTTTAATTATATAGAACTGAATGGGGCAGTCATCAAAACACAATGAGGCACCAATTTGGCTGCTTTTGCTCTGGGAGCTGAAAACACCATAGCAGTACTTAGTGGTTAAATCTACTCCGCCTTACCCTAAATTGGCACTCCCTCATGTGGGCAGCAAACATAAAAGCTGCTGTGAGTAAAACAATAAGACTGAGTTCACTATAATATGTTGGGGAGTGGAGGAGCATGCTCTGTTCAGCTAGAGAAGAAACCTTTACACTGTAAAAAGTACTGGTTCAGCAGACCTGAGAAGGACCTTCAGAATGAGCCTCCTAAGCAGAAAGCTGGTACAAGAGCCTTGTCTATTGTCTGAAGATTTTTAGGGAAGGGTGAGATAAAAGTTAAAACAAAAGCTGTACAAGGAAAACTTTGGAGGCAGCAAAGTGGGATTACTTGGGCCAGTTTTGGATGCTGGAATTTTTGCAGAGGAGGGTCCAATAAGCTATCCTACTAGATCGGGGTCCTCACCATAGTGCCCATCAACACCTTTTCTGGCACCTGCCAAATGTAGGGCTTTTGCCCAGCAAGGCATCTGATTGACTGTAGATTTTTTAAAATGTGATTTGGCATCACCTCTCAACAGTGTACAAGGATCTACACAGTGTCACTGAAGTCAAGTTGTTGCAATCACCTCCTATAGCAGCCATTTCGTTGCTGCAGTCATTATGCTGTGGCGGAATTTCAAAAGTGGCTGCAGGCTCAAAAAAGTTGGGGACCACTGCTTTAGGCTGTCAGGTTTTGTAAATTCAGCCCATGCTAGGAGCACACATAAATCATCCTAAAAAACAACAGGGAGAATACAAAAGCCCAATGAACCTGTCCTGACTCCCTACCTGAAATGACATATTCCCTTAGATAAACTTATCCACCACCAAACATCATATGTTAATACAGGATCTAAATACAAGTGCTGTAGCAAAACACCTAATTTTTACAGAAGGAATTCTAACAGATTGCATATATGCAATATTTATGCATCGTTTAGCCAAGAGGGAGAAGAACAAGAACCAGGAAATGGATGAGAAATCTTACGCAGCCATGTGATAGGTCACCATTTGTTGGCCCTTTTCTGTACTACCATAAAAGCTGCCAATATACATTTTTTCTTTTCAAGCTTGTTATACGCAGGCTGCTGCATTCCATGCCAAATTCTGAATTGAAATGGCAAAGGTCATCAGTGCATAAGGCTGAGGACTTGCCTACCTTAGAGACCATCTCTCCCCACATTCCCCAGAGAGTACTCAGATCTGGAACACAAAATCTACTATCGATCCCTCGGGCCAAGAAAGGCAAGATTAAAAATCACCAGGGAGAGAGCCTTCTCAATTGCTGCCCCCTATTGGTGGAACCAACTACTGGAGGAGATTAGAGCCTTGTGGGACCTCGCCCAGTTCTGCAAGGCTTGCAAGACAGTATTATTCTGGCTAGCCTTCAACTGCATTTCTGCCATTGTAATGCAAAGGATACCTAAGAGCACTGAACACCATCGGAAATTTTGAGGTTGAGGAGGAGCGGGCTGAAGTTGAATCCAGCGAAGACAGAAGTCCTTTGTCTGGGTCGGGGCGCCCGGGAAGGGGAAATACCTCTTCCGGTCTTCGACGGGGCGCCTCTGAAAGCGGCGCACCGGGTTAGGAGTCTGGGAGTTCTACTGGAGCCTTCATTATCAATGGAGGCCCAGATGGCAGCCACTGCCAAGTCAGCCTTTTTCCACCTGAGGCGGGCAAGGCAGTTGGCTCCCTTCCTAGAGCGCCAAGATCTGGCAACGGTACTTCACGCAACGGTCACCTCGAGACTGGATTACTGTAATGCCCTCTACATGGGGCTGCCTCTGTACCGAACCCGGAAACTGCAGCTGGTGCAGAACTGCGCGAGCTGCACTGGCTACCAGTTATATACCGGGTTCGTTACAAAGTGCTGGTCATTACCTTTAAAGCCCTATATGGTCGAGGACCTGTCTACCTTAGGGACCGTCTCTCCCCATATGAGCCCCAGAGAGCACTGAGGTCAGCTGGAAAAAACTTGTTGACCACCCCCGGACCAAGAGAGGTGAAGCTGCAATGCACCCGAAATCGGGCCTTCTCCTCTGTAGCCCCGAACTTATGGAACCAACTTCCAGAGGAAATGCGGGCCCTGCGGGACCTTGAACAATTCCGCAGGGCCTGCAAAACTTTCCTCTTCCAACTGGCTTTCGCTGACGAGGAAAGTAATTGCTAATGAGACCGCCATCATAATAAAGAACAAATAGCAATAGCATTAACATTTTTATTAAATTAATTAATTTTAAACCTATTAGAATTTTTAATGTTGAATGTAACCTGTCTCTGTATAATGGAATGTTACTGTTAGCCGCCCTGAGCCTGCCCCGGCGGGGAGGGCGGGATATAAATAAAATTATCTAATCTAATCTAATTAATAATCTTAGCACCAAACTTTTAACCTGCTATATTACTGAATATTGCATTATTTTAAAATGCAAAATTAATGTTTATCGGGATTTTATTCTTGTGAGCCGCCCTGAGCCTGCTTCGACAGGGAGGGCGGGATATAAATCTAATAAATAAATAAAAGGAAACGCTGTTCCTATGGCTCAGCTCCAAGCATGGCTAGAAACACTCCAGGGTACCATTTCTGAGAGCCCCAAACTTTCTGGAGAATTTGCAAGACGATGGGATTTTTCAAAACCTGGGCTGCAAGCCTACATTAGAAACATGCAAAGTTTTCTTCACCATTAGCTCCCAGAGATGACTCCTAATGCATTTCCTACCAACTCTGAAACTAGGCAGTTAAGAGGAAATTCCAGGAAGCCAGACTTGTCCAAAAAATTCTTTTATTAGCACGTATCCCATGTTAGAATCCTGACCCTAAGTCTGTATGGGGGCACTGCACATGAAAAAGGATCACTTTCTCTTGCTGTAGATACTCTCCAGTGAGTTCTGGGCATTTGTGATCTGCTGTTGCAGTCTCTGCCTAGTGGATTCGTTGGTGGCCTTCTTCAGCAGAACCTTCATTTCTTCCACCACTGCCCGGTAGCCGGCTGTGTTGTGGAAGACTCGGATGGCCCGGTCCCCACAGGAGACCAGGAAGCGGCTGTTCACATCAAAAGCCAAGTCGGTGATGTGCTCTCCATGGACGTTCTCAAAGCACTCTTCCTCCTTGCCTTCCCTGGTGTTGTATACAAAGATGCTGGTGCTGCAGGAGATGGCTAGCGTTCGAGCATCGGGGGATAGAGCAATGCGGCAGGGTTCTGCCACCTCACATTTACCCGTCAGCAGCAGGTAGGGATCCTGCTGTTTCTTGTATTCAACATCTGTGTCCCACAGTTTCCATGTGCTGTCCTTTGAGACTGTTGCCATCCTGTGGGTGAGAGAGATACCGTACGCATTGTAAATGAAAATAAATAAAACCAGAGAATTATAGAGTTGGAATGGACTTCCAGAGTCATCTAGTCCAACCCCAATGGTGACTTCCAGCTCGGAACATAGGAACAGAAGGGTTGGTAGTAATATATGACACGACGAAAGCATATGAACCTCCTTATTGTCTATTTTGAGGCAGTCTATTAGGAAGAATGGGTCAGGGTAGGGAAATACTGGTGATAAGTGCTTGGATTGGTGAAAAGAGTTGGAAAGTGTTTCCTCTTTCCAACTGCTGCTGTTGTAGATCCTGGCCACCACTTCTTCTCTCTTCTCTATCCCAAACTGTTACTTCCCTCAGCTGCACCTCCCTTTCAGTGTGGCTTAGTTTACAGTGTCTCCAGATTCTTCTTAAATTCTCAGAATGGTCATTGCTATCCAGCTACCTATAACTGTTTTTAGGACAAATTACAATAGGGAGGGGGAATGGGAAGGAGAGAAAACAGTCAAGCAATCCTGCCTAGACAAGTTTTTCAAAATTCTTCCTTCTCTGGACGCGTTTATAAATAACAACATAAGATTGTAATCTATTGCAATGTTTATTGTGTGTGTTTATTTTCCTCTTATTGCACTGTTTTCTACATTTGTAACCCACTGTCTGCTTTATGGTATGCTATATTTTACAGAGTTTTTATTGCTTTGGACAATTTGTTTTAGTTGTTTCTCAGTTCTGTAGTCTTAGTCTTAATTATATTGTTTCTTAGAGGTCTCTGCTGTCCCTTTGAATTGATTTTTATATTTTGTAATCCACCTTAAGTCTCAGTGACAAAGGTGGACTATAAATTAAGTAAATAAGCAAATATTGCTGGTTGCTTGCTGGCCATCTGGCATGTAAGGATGGCACATTCTATGTTTTATTTATTTAAAACATTTGTTAGCTGCCTTTCTCCCTTGTAGAATGCAAGTCAGCTTACAATATAAACAAAACATTACTTTAAAAATAATTAAAACGATAAAAGTCGCAAGCTAAAAACTTTAATTGGAACTGCCAACAATAAAAGTTAGAGCCACTGAAACAAGTCCTAAACGAAACAGTTTTCAACTGCCTCGTGAAGTTCAACAATGAGGGGCCAAGGCTAACTGCCCATGGGAGGCTGTTCTAGAATTGTGGGATTTCCATGAAAAAGGCCCTCAAGCCAGCATCTTTAATTGGTCAGGAGGGCATTTCCTCATGATCTTAATTCATGGGCATGAATATATATATATAGATGGACTCCCAACATCTCCATCTCTGTAGTCTTTTGGACACAGCTGAAGGTATCAATAGTACCCTAGAACAATGTCCTTGGAGGTTTGGACCCTACCACAGAGACCCACCCCCCTTGCTGGTATTCTTTGGTGGTCTCCAAGATCAATCAAAGGAGTTCCTCCATCTGTGGATGCTTCAGAACTTCCGTTCCTTAGAGACTTGCCAAGGTTCTGACATCCTTCAGCAGTAGTTTAAAACTGCTTCTAGCCCCACTGGTGGACCTCTTGATGGCACTTGGGTTTTTTGGCCACTGCGTGACAAAGAGTGTTGGACTGGATGGGCCATTGGTCTGATCCAACATGGCTTCTCTTATGTTCTTATGAATGTTTCCACACCTTAGGTTATAATGCATCAGGCATGGCTTGAGTCCTGAATCCGATTGTATAAACCAATGAGAACTTGAGCACGTACTGCCAGACCTTCCAAGGACACACCTTCAACTTGTTATCTAGCAAGAAGAAAATCCATGTGAAAGGAAGAGCCTTTCTTGGCACAGAGCTAGTTCTACCCAATACTAGCACAGATGATCTCATCAGGGACGGCCAAGGCTAGCTATTCTGGGAAGCTGAGACAGTACCTTACCTCCTGGAGTCATTGGAGAAGGAGAAGGAATACACGCCTGCTGTGTGGCCTTTCAGCTCAAAGGCCCTGGCCACCTCACGGAAGTCTCCACTCTTACTGAAACACACCTCCCACACCTTCACATCCGGGGTGAAGCCGCAGGATGCAACAAACCTGAAGGGAGAAAGGCCACCGATGGGACATTGGGTTCCCAAACTGGACAACAACCAACAACCACACCTGCATGCGAGTGCCCACTTTGCTGCAGAGAGCAGCCTGGGCCCACAGATGACACCATCCTTACCTCCCACAAGGCGACACAGCTGCAAAGGCATTGTTCATCTGGTTGGTGTTGATGCTGGCCAGGACTTCCCCCTTTGGATCCCAAATGAGGATGGTGGTGTCACTGGAAGCTGTCATGATGAACTTTCCTTGTGCAGAGAGAAAAAGGTTAAGGTTTTTTCCCCCTAGAGCCGGCCCTAAGAAAAGTCATGGGTGCTTAAGAGGACTAAGCAAGAGTGAAGAAAGAAAAACATTGCGGAGTGGTTGAGCCCCTCTGTCCCCAGCAGCGGGAAAGTTAAAAGGTCCCAGTGGAATACCTGTGTCGGCGACTCCGATGTTGATGACGGGGGCTTTGTGCTGTTTGGGGAAGTCTTCTGGGGCAGCGACGTAAGCAAAGCTACCATCCTCTTTCTTGGTCATTTTAAAGACTCTGATGGTGTCGCCATTAGCCAGCCAGGCAATGAAGGCTCTGAGTGAAGGAAGGAGAGTCATTACCTGGAAGCGACAGAAGGAACAAGCTGCTGTGCCTTGCAGGGCAACTTCCACCTCTGTGTGTTGCTGGCCGAGGCTTCCGGCACTGAAGTTGGCTAGGACAGGCTTGGGGGGATCCAGTTTCATGCACTGCTGTGCCCCACAAACTTCTACATGTGTTACAGAGGAGTGGAAGGGAAGCAAAAACTGCCATGGGCAAACTTTAATCCTTATCAAGCCAAGTGCCCATGTAAAGAACCAATATCGGGGTTCAGTTGGGAGAGAGAACAAACCACTTAGCTCCTAGGTGAGGCAATGCACAGATTGCAGCAGGCCTGCCAAAAATATTTGACTGGGCCTCCCTCGCCTAGCCTCCCCTCTCCTTTCCCCCCCGACCTTTGTGGGTTGCTCATGGTTCCTTAGTGCATATATTTTTTAAAAAAATGCAACAGCAAGTCCAAGAAATGGATAGTCCCTGGGATGGAAGGTCAGGAAGGCTCACTGCATCCAGCCCCAGAATTTTCCTGCTGCAACACGTACACTCTCCATACCTGGAGTCTGGGTAGAAACGGACCAAGGTAGCATGATCCAGTTCCACATTGGCCCGCAGGCAGCGGTGCTCCCGCTCCAAGAAATCCTTGGTGCTCCAAATGCGGACAGTGCGGTCATCAGAGCAGGAGGCCAAGTACTTGCCGTTGCTGCTGAAGTCCAAGCAGCTGATGCTGCCGCTGTGACCCTGCAGAGCACCAAAAACACTCACTTTTGCATTCGCAACAAACAATAATCTGGGGTGTTCCATTCAGGGGCAACCAAGACCCCAAAGATCTAGCCATGCCACAGGAGCATGAAAGACAATCATAGCATCAGTGGAATTCCCACTTCCTGTATTAAATGAGCAGAGGTCAAAATGCCTCTGTATTTACTAGATTTATACACCAATCCCTATGGGGACACAGTGGTTTATGTCACTCTCTTTTCCTCTGTCCTCACAACAATCTTGTGAGGCAGGTTAGCTGGAGACAGCATTACCAGCCCAAGCTCATCCACCAGGATTCCATGGAAGAGTGCAGATTCATGAGGTCTTCCAGATCCTAGGCCAACTCTCTAACCACTACACCACCGTGGCTGTCATCTTCAACTCTAGAGTGGGAGGAGCAGATGAAAGACTGGCCCACAGGAGGAGTAGAAGAAAGAATGCCCCATAGGAGGAGTAGAAGAATCGTGGTGGAGGATTCCAAAGAGGGGTGGACCCCACCATTTGGCATTGTGAAACTGGTAATGTTCCTTACATTTGTAGCTGGCCACAGAAGGGTGGGCATGTGCACACACTTGCCCCCCTGAAGCTGAATACCCTGTAATGCCTCATGCTTACTGAGCAGCAGCAGTGTGATTCCAAGCAAAGAAGAAAGGGGGGGAGGGGGAGTTGGTTTTTGACATCCCGCTCTTCAATACCCGAAGGAGTCTCAGAGCAGCTTACATTTGCCTTCCCTTCTTCTCCCCACAACAAACACTCTGTGAGGCAAGTGGAGCTGAGAGAACTCTGAGAGAACTGTGACTGGCCTAAGGCCACTCAGTTAGTTGCATGTGGAGAAATGGGGAATCAAATATGGTTCTCCAGATAGCGTCCGTTGCTCTTACACCGCATTGGCTCTTAGACTGTCTTGAAGGCCAAATGATAGGACAACAAGCCTTCTTCCAAAAAGCTGCCATATTCTAGAAATACCTAGGTCCACATAAAAAATGTTGGGGACTAAAGGCCAAACATTCTGCAAGGCCACTGAACAGAGTGATCTCTAAACCATTCCCTTCATGTGCCCCCCCACAAAAAAAAAGACAGAAGAGAAATGTGACAAGGAAAGCCAGTCACATCTTGTAACTTTCTACATGCTCTGAAGTGAAAGGGAATGACTTTTTCAAGTCATTCTCCAAGCTCTCTCCCTTCCTATCCTTCCCCAGTCTTCACTCCCAATCTGCTCTGAGTCTCAAACAAGGCAGTTTGTAAATGAAGTAAATAAAACCACAACAGTACATGTAACCCCATTTGCTCACATTCATCTCTCCTTACCTGGATCCCCAGCTCCAGCACTAATAAGTCACATGACGTGGCCAAGGTGGCCGTGAATAAACCGCTTCAATCAATTGCTCCACTGTTTAAATTTTTAAATTGTATTTTAATAGTCCAGGTTCTCCTCAGCTGTGCTGGACTGTTTGGTTTATTTGGACAAAGCTGGACTATTCCTATCTACAAATATCAAACTGCTGGTCAGACTGTTTACCTATTTCAGCAAAAAAAAAAATCAACTGTTGATATGAGACTGGGAACCTCCTCCTAAAGAAGCAGATTACAGAGTCCCAGAATGGGGACGAAAAGTGGCCGAGAAGAAGCCCAGATCCCCACTGTCCATTCAAACTGGCCAAGCAGTTATGCACTGATGATCTGTTAACAAAAAGAATTAATTAGTGATATTTCTACTTTCTCCTCCTCCTCCAGTAAGCACAAGTTCTATGAAGTGGGGATTTTCCAGTTCTCATGGAACGCTAACTGAGGAACTGCCGGGGATGGGGTGTGAGAGAGAAGGTATGCTCAGCCAGTTTCTTGCTCCCATTTTGTAAAACCTGAAGCTATGACACTGAATTATTTCTGCAGAAGAGAACGAAAAGATTGGCTGTTGACCAAGGATAACATTGCAGAAGGTTGAGCCATGTCAGAAGTACAGACCCCGTTTTCCTTGATGTGTGGAGGGCAACATATTGGAATTGCTGGCCTCTGGAACACATCCCAGAGCAACTGCACTCACCTTGAGGGCTGCGGCCAGGAGCGGGTGTGTGAAATTGTGCTGCTGAGGCTTCTCTTTTCGGCTTCGCTGGTGCTGCTTCTGTTTCTTCTGGATGGATGTTTTGCCAGCTGTTTCACCATTCACATTGTGATCTAGAGAACACAAGATTTTTCAATATGCCACGAGTCAAGCCTTGTGGGCCCCAGACCCACCCAGTGCTGGGTGGAAATGCATGGCAGGAAGTGATCAGCAGCTGTCAAGGCAGCTACTACCATGTGAAAACAGCTATCTTGTAAGAGGCTCCCAGCTCTGACTTAGATTGCCCAGGTTAGCCTAATCTCATCAGAACTCAAAAGATAAGCAGGGTGGGTTCTGGTTACTACTTGGATGGGAGACAACCAAGAGATGTCCACAGTTGCTACACAGAAGCAGGCAATGGCAAACCACCTCTATTCATCTCTTGCCTTGAAAACCTTATAGGGTCACCAAAAGTTGGCTGCCACTTGACAGCACTTCCCATTAAGTTTGCAATCGAAGTTTGCTAACAGCCATTTGCAGTTCACCATATAAGGCAGGTCTGGCATTGCCTCCAGGCTGGAAAGTTTTCCAGAAGTCTGCTGCCTTTCCCTGGAAGCCAGAAGTGACTAGCAACATTTCTTCTCACTAGTTTGCAAGGCTCTTGTAACGTACAACTCAGTGGAGGAGCCCCAGCAAAATAACCAGTAGCCAGTCTCAGATATTGAAACTTATGTCTCCCTCAGAGGACCCTTTCCTCACTGATAATACCCTATTCGTGTTTATCTCCACATACAAAAAGGTTCACATGCCTCCCTCCTTAAAATCGGAAGCAGCCCAGCCTGGCAGGAGCTGGTGCATCCTGTAATTCTCCAGAGTGGATACTCTGGCTCTGGGCCTGCACAAGCAAAGGAGCTGCATAGACAGATCTTACCAGAGCAAACTTGTGCTAATTCACATCTGTTGGGGCAGCAGCACTAAGAGCATATTTCAGTTCCCTGAGTACCCCAGGAGGCAGTTTTGGCACCGAAGCAGCACTGTGTACATATGCATGTGTGAAGTTTCCTTCTTCGGAGTCAGTTGCTGGGCCCATCAAGTTCACCACTGCTCTCAATGCCTGGCTGAGTTTCTCCAGCATCTTCAGCAAAGATGCAACGGTCACCTCGAGACTGGATTACTGTAATGCCCTCTACATGGGGCTGCCTCTGTACTGAACCCGGAGGCTGCAGCTGGTGCAGAACGCAGCGGCGAGGCTGTTATTGGGGCTCCCAAAATGGGAGCACATACAGCCAGGACTGCGCAGACTGCACTGGTTGCCAGTTATATACCGGATTCGTTACAAAGTGCTGGTCATTACCTTTAAAGCCCTATATGGCCGAGGGCCTGCCTACCTGAGGGACCGTCTTTCCCCACATGAACCCCAACGAGCACTGAGATCAGCGGGGAAGAACCGGCTGACCACCCCCGGGCTGAGGGAAGTAAAACTGCAGAGCACTCGCACGCGAGCTTTCTCTGCTGCAGCTCCACACCTGTGGAACCAGCTCCCGGAAGAAGTGCGGGCCCTGCGGGACTTTGAACAGTTCCGCAGGGCCTGCAAGACCATCCTTTTTGGGATGGCTTCCACTGACTAAAAGATAGAGGAACTGCTTAAGTGATTTTACCATCTGTTGAAATAGCACCAGAATGTTAATTTTATTATTTTAGAATTTTAACTGTTATGCTAGTTATTGTTAAATTATTGTATAATTACTGTACCGTATTTGTATTTGATTTGATGTTGTTAGCCGCCCTGAGCCTGCTTCGGCGGGGAGGGCGGGATATAAATAAAATGATTGATTGATTGAAAAAGGACCTTCTGTATGCAATAATCCGCTATTCATCGGCATTTGATAAATTTCACAGTTTACAGTGCAATGATCCACTATTCAGCTAAGGGCCTGTTTAGAAAAAACTGGTTTCTACCAAGTCAGACTTTCGGTCCGTATAGCTGAATTTTTAGCTGTCCAGAATCTCAAGTGGAGTGAAGTCTTCCTGAACAACAGTTACCCAAGGGAAAACAACCTACAATCTTTTGCATGCAAAGCGGGTGCTCCACTGCTGAACTTCTCCAATGCAATACTCATGCAATTGCAAACCACTCCAAAATTATTTCATAAAATTAACATCATGCAGTTTTCCTTCAGAAGGATGCCAAACAATATGACAACGCTTCTTTTAAAAAAAGAACGCTGTAATAAATACTTCCAAGTAATTGAAGAAATGAATAGCCCCCCCCCCCCCCCATTAGGAAACTAAACAAAACAACTTCATTTAAAACAAAAGAAAGGTTCTTCTAGGGCAGGGGTGGCCAAACTTCCTTAACTCAAGAGCCACACAGAATAAACATCAGATGTTTGAGAACCAGAAGACATGAATGATGTTTGAGAGCTGTAAGACAGGAAGGCAAACAGCGGGGAAGGCGGCAGGGAAAGGTGAAAAGAAAGCACCTTTAAATGCATTCTCCAAGTCGCCAGCTGGCTTGGCTTGGAGAAGTGATTTAAAGAAAGAAATGCCTTTTCCATGTCAGCTGATGGAGTGTTAGGAGATTCAGAGCCACACAATACGTGTGCAAAAGCCACCCTTGCTCTAGGGCAGCTCCTCCAGCTCAGCTCCTGCGCCTATTTCGCAGACAGGATCAGCAAGTCAGGACTAAGCCCCGCCCACAGGCTGATCGACGGACAGGAAGCCCCGCCCACCGCGCTCCCCTCACCGTCCGCCGGCTTCTTGGCCTCTTTCTCTGCCGGCTGGCGCTCCTTTCCGCTCAGCGTCTTCCGTCTCAGCAGCAGCACGAGAACGAGAGCGCCGAGCACGAGCGACACGCCGATCAGCACCCCAGACGCCTCGTCCATTTCCTCCGCCCCGTGGCCGCCCCAGCGCGCTGAGCTAACTGAAAGGAGGCGAGGACGCATGCGTCGCCTTCCCCCCCCCTCATGATTGACGTGGCAAGTCAAGCTAAAAGTACGCATGCGCCTTTTCTTTGACGCCTCGTGCCTCCTCTTCTACACCTCCTCCTCCCCTACTTGAACAGGTCTTTCCCCCCCACCCGAAGCAGACATCACTGATCAAGCCGGCAATAAATCCAAGTGGGCAGCGGTGTTGGTCTGAGGCAATAGAACAAAGCAGTAGACAAGTGTCACCTTTAAGACCAACTAAGTTTTATTCAAGTGGCACCTTTAAGACCGACTAAGTTTTCAGAATGTAAGCTTTCATATGCTCTAAGTCTAAGCAGACTTCATCAGACAAAAATGGAATGGCGAGCCGTCCTAAATATAGAGCCTGCTTGCCATTCCATGTTTGTCTGATGAAGTCTGCTTAAAGCATACGAAAGCTTACATTCTGAATAAAACTAAATTGGTCTTAAAGGTGCAACTTGTCTTCTGCTTCAAGCAGGCAATGCAAGAGTCGCTCACGGTAATCGGAGAGGCTGGACTCGGCCAAGGTGGCCGATCTATCAGAGACTTCATTGTTTATTTAAAATGTATTTAAAGTATTTATATGCCCGCCTTTCTTCCAGACATCCCAGTTCGGCACCCGAGTCTGGTAATTCTGCTGGAGTACTTTCAGAAGGTTGGCCGTGTTAAGCCTGCTGCAGCACAATAAAACAGGAGTCTAGTCACACCTTAGAGCAGGGGGTGGCCAAACTTACTTAACATAAAGGCCACGTAGAATAAACGTCAGATGTTTGAGAGCCGCAACACAGGAAGGCAGGTAAGCAGGCAAATAGGGAGGGAGGTGGAAAGAAAGCAACTTTAACTTTAGATGTATTCTTCAAGCTTCTGACTGGTTTGGCTTGGAGAAATGATTTTAAAAGACAAAATGCCGTCTCCAAGCCAGCTGATGGAGTGGTGGGGGCTTCGAGAACTACCTATATGTGAAAAAGCTACATGTGGCTCCCAAGCCGCAGTTTGGATACCCCTGCCTTAGATATTAACAAGAGTTCATTCTAACATGAGCTTTATCTGAGTCAGCGCGCACTTTTTTTCAGACGTACGCAGAGAATATCATCTTTCGCACTTTCTTTTTTAAATAACAAAGATCACAGAAAGGAGAAAGAAATGGAGTTGAAGCGCCTGTTATCAAATTCCTATTCATTCAGGAATGAATGAAACGAAGGCATGTATATGCGATCAACCAGCCCCATCCTTTGGTTGGCAAGCTGCAATTGCTAAAAGGCAACTAGATCCGATATATTTCGTGAGCCGATGGGAATGTTTCGCTCAGGTCCGTTTGGCGCTTAGCAGTGCCACGGTCCATAGCTGCTAATTCAGGGAAGCGCGGAGAGCCTGAGAGTGCTTTTGCGCGTGCGCGAACTGAGACCGGTTCGTACTGCAGCGACCCCTTCTAGAAGTTAGTATTGCATCTCAGATTATAACGGGGTTGCTCGCGCTGCATTTTGAGCTCAAACCTGCGGAACGTCTTGCGGTTTAATTTGCAAAGATCGTGTGGGTACAGCCATGTGCGAGCGTTTTAAAGCTTAGGTGGCTCTAGAAGGAGGTTAGACGAGTCAGTGGGCGGGCCGAGGTCCCTCGATGGTTATCACCAGCAGTCATTTTGTAGAAAAATAGGTGGTGGAGCTCATCCAGGGATTGTTATGCAGCTGCAGTACTATTCAATAAACAAGGAGGTGGAACTCTCAGAAGGAGGAGGAGGAACTCTCAGAAAGGTTCAGGAGCTGTGCTCCTGTGAGCTCCCACTGAATCTGAGCCCTGGTTATCACCAGTGCTGAACCTCCATATTCAGAGATAGTATATACTTCTGGCAAGGCAACAACAGGGAAGTGTGGTTGTCTTGCTGCTTTGTTTTGCATTTTAGCATCTGGCTAGCCAGGGCCAGTGTGGCTGGGGAGAGCTCCATTTGGCTAAGCCAGCCTCAAGCACACAGAGGACTTCGAATCTAGACGCTTGTCAGTTGTTTGGCATTTGATAAGTTTCACTTGTTTATGTAGTGTCATTTTTTATTACAACTAAAGGTAAAGATAGTCCCCTGTGCAAGCACCAGTCATTTCCGACTCTGGGGTGACGTCGCATCATGACGTTTTCGCAGCAGACTTTTTACGGGGTGGTTTGCCATTGCCTTCCCCAGTCCTCTACACTTTCCCCCCAGCAAGCTAGGTACTCCTTTTACCGACCTCGGAAGGATGGAAGGCTGAGTCAACCCTTGAGCCGGCTACCTGAACCCACCAAGCTTCCGCTGGGATCGAACTCAGGTTGTGAGTTGACTGCTAGGGGGCATCAAAATCGGGGAGTGACCTGGGTCTTTGGGAGGCCTGTGGCTGGTCAGTGTAAGGAGGAGGGGACTGGACTAGATGGACCTTTGGAGTGATCCAGCAGGGCTTTGTTCAGGTATAATGTGTCATTAAACTGTCCCCTCCCTCTGGTTCCCTCTGTATTCATGAGCTGCCTGGACAGGGGAGTGTCCCCATGCATTCTATGTATGCTCATGAACACTTTCCCCCTCAGGGTTTCCTCTACATTACTGAGATGTCTGGAGACGTGAGCATCCATGTGGATGTGTACGGTGTTGCCTGGGTACCTTCAGTGCCGCCCTTCCTCAATTTTCTCCCTTGGGGGAGCTCAGTTCTACAATAATCACTGCTGCATTTTGCATAGACATTGGTTGGAATCCCAAATGTATCTACTGGCTAATTTTCAAGATCCCATAACATCAGGATGTGTGTAAGGTGGTTTTAATTAGTGCATATGTTGGTGAGGAGTGGGGGGAATCGTCTTCCAGCCCCACTACCTTTAGTTTCTAAGGTTCCTGATGTAATTTTGCCCCAGAAGAAACTCCTCTGTGCCCATTCAGTACCAGGATGCCTTGTGATCTTGCGGCAAGGGCTGCCACAGTTGGGACACATCTCCAGGGGAGCTAGGCCCTTCTGGGCACATGCAAAAAGCAGCATAATAACACTCAGGACAAGACTATGGCTCAGTGGTAGAGCATCTGTTTGGCATGTAAAAGGTTCCAGGTTCAGTTCCCGGCATCTGCAGTTAAAATGATCTGACGATGTGAAAGACCTCTGCCTGAGACCCTGGAGAGCTGCTGCCAGCCTGTGTTGATAACACTGATTTTGACAGACCAAGGGTCTGAATCAGTATCAGGCAGCTACATATGTACCTGCACACCATACAGACAGAAGAGACATCCAGGCCCAAGGCAAGCAAATGCTAGAAAACCACAGAGAAAACACCAGAATGCCTAGATTGCAGCTGTTGAAACAAAAAATCTGGGCATTTTCAGACAGGAGGCTGACACTGGGCTTATGGTATAAAATCGACACCAGCGAGCAGAACAGATCTTCCATTTTAAAATGTATCCTTCCAATACTAGCAGTATCCACAATCAGGGCGAGAGGCTCAGTGGCACCATTTGCTGTGGCATTTGTGGAAAAAACTAGCTCAGCTCGCAAGGCAATTAGCAAACTGATGGCCTCCAAAAAGACAACACCCTTTTGCAACCGCTGTGTATTTGTTTTGCAATTCCACACTGTCTCACTACAAACGTGCTCTTAAGTTATGCAAAATGCAGTTTTCCTTCGTTTCCAGCACAGTTTGGCGGATGAAGGCAGATAAAGAGGGTGGGTTGCCTTCAGCGGGGGAGAGGAAGCTTACCGGAATGTGCTCTGCACCCCATCTGCTTGAATGTGGGACTGAAAACCAAACTTGGAGTTTTCAAAAACAGGCTGGAAAAGACAGTTAAAAACCTGTTGGAAAAAAGTTTACTCAGGAGCATCATCTGGTATTGCTCCAAGACTCACTCTTCCAGGCATGCGCATATTTATTTCCAAACTGCTTGGCCAGTACATTTGTAAATAGTTTATTGCAAAACTTGTAAAATTGGCTTCTGGAATTTTCTGCTGCTCGAAGAAGCAGAAAGAGCAAAACAGTATCCTGGACTGTTTGTCCTCCTCTCTGTGCTAGATAAGAGGCATCTCTGAAAGTCTAGGAACACCCTGAGCTTGCAGTCTTCCAGACAAACCTTTCAGGAGTAAGACTACGTACCCTGTGGATTCTCCCTCCCCAGACTTCAGTCTTTCTCCCCAGGTTGACTGCTGTGACAGTTCTAATATGATGATGGGGCGAAGCCAGCACACAGAATGTTCTTTTTAGCAGAGGCACTGGCTTTGCCTCCTGTAACACTTTTGAAATGTGGGGTAAAAGCACGCAGGGCAGTAATCTTGGCACAGCTCTGGCTGAAGGCAGCAGAGATTATCTAGTGAACAAGGGCCACCGACACCACCTCGTTCCCAGAAAATGGTGCAAGTGAAGGGAGCTCCAGGCAAGCATACCCCCCCCACCCCACATTCTAGGCCCCTCTGGACTCTTAGGCAAGTCACAGGAAAGGTTACGTAAAAGACGTCAGCGAGATGAGATGGCCAGCAGGGGGGTTGCGGTTTCCACCCAGCCATACACAGTGATTTCCAGAGAGTCAGGAACAAGACGGTTCAGAAGAACAAGACAGTTCAGATGAAGAAGCTGCTGTGAAGGTCCCTTCCAGGTCAATGCCCAGCCCCATCCAGCAGGGGGCGACTCTTCCAGGCATCCTTTCTGCACAAACAGTTCTTCTGCAGGGGCGAAGGCTCTGTCTTGCTGTGGCCATTGCAGCTCCTCTCTCTGATTCACATTAGGAGTCTGGAGCTAGGAGGAGCTGTGGTTGGGGACTGTGCTCGTCACTGCCTGGGTGGCCTGTTCGGGGATGCCTGCTGGGTTGCTCAGGATCGAAGTGGAAACGCTCAGCTGGCGGAGGGAGCCCAGGACGGCTGGGAAAGCAAGAGGGGGGAGAACATTTAGTGAAACCAGCCCTGTGGTACAGCTCCCTCTCAAGGGGCTGGAATCGACTAGCCAGCTTTGGAAATGCAGCCACCTCCTACGCTGCACCGTGCTCAAAGAACCTACGGTGCATTGGGACCCTAATCAAAAAACTGTTTATACATCACAAAAATCCCTGAGATTCAAGCAGTCCTGCCTGACTTGCAGCCTGATCCAGGGCACATTTCACTTCCAAGTCCCATGGAGTACAATGCAACGCCCCTGCCCCACTGCCCCAAATTCTATTGCATCATCAGAACTGTGAACACACCACAGAACAGGGCTTTTGTAGAAAAAGGCCCGCATGAACTCATTTGCATATTAGGCCACACCCCCAATGCCAAGCCAGCCGGAACTGCGTTCCTGTGTGTTCCTGCTAAAAAAAAAAAGCCCTGCCGCAGAAGATTCCATTCTTGCATCTGGCCCCCAGTAGGAGGGCTGTCAACTTCCAATGTATTATCTGTGTCTCTTTGATGAACTGTCTGGAATGTGTGAGCAGAATGCTTAGCCTGTGGCAGAATCAAAAGTTAACCTGCTTGGCCTCCTAGGAGCTGGGAAATATCTTAGTACCAAGGTCATTACTCCCTCCCTTGGATGTTAAGTTGAAAGCTTGGTAGTGAATGCGTGTGTGTGACCTACAGCCACTAAACTTGAACTGTCTTCGAGCCCTAACTTCACGTTTAGCGACCATTGCAAGGGTATATAATCTGAACCTGTACTGCTGTGCATTACTTTCGACACTGCTTGGCAACAAGTCAGTGTATCCTGCCTTACAGTAAATGCTTATCCAATAATATGGAGAGTTATCTTTATTGAATGAACAGTGGGAACTTGACAAAGGCAGCAATAAGATGCCCAGGAAGCCAAATCTGAGTAATTCTTTCTGCAACATGGATTCCTCCTTTGCATAATATAGTCTGTTTTTGCTAGATGTGTGTTTCTGCAATCAGGAGAGCTAGAAACCTACTCTGTTTTCTGTGAGGTGAGGCCATCCAGCAGCAGGATCCAGCCTTCAGAACATATGAAGCTGCCTTATACTGAATCAGACCTTTGGTCCATCAAAGTCAGTATTGTCTTCTTAGACTGGCAGCGGCTCTCCAGGGTCTAAAGCTGAGGTTTTTCACACCTGTTTGCCTGGGCCCTTTTTGGGGGATGCCAGGGATTGAACCTGGGACCTTCTGCTTCCCAAGCAGATGCTCTACCACTAAGCCACCATCCCTCCCCTTTTATAAAAGATGTAGAACCATCTTTCTACATTTTCCCAGTGATTCTGTGATACTGTGGCACTCACAAAGCCCTGACCATACCAACCGCATGCTGACCCCACTAGATAGGTACGGTGCGCTTGTGGGTTGTCCTGTTTTCCCTTCTTCTGAGGACTTGCCAGAATCTGTGCCTGCCTTTTTTTCAGAAGCACTTGTGAATGGCCAGGGTGAAGCTTGTAGTTTGGAAGTCCCTAGAAGGCAAGCTCCCATGTGCGTATTCATCCCTTCCAGACTGCAGCGTGGCTTTGTGTGAAAAAGTGCCATCAACTCACAGCTGACTTATGGTGACCCTGCAGGGCAGGGGTATCGAACTCATTTGTTACGACCGCAGGATCTGACTTAATCGTGACCTTGTCAGGCCAGGCCATGTTTGGCCGGGCCATGTGCGTACCTATTTAAGATTAGGTAGCAGAGATATAAATTTTATAAAAGACACAAACACAATTAAAGATTTTTTTTTAAAAAACCCTTAAAATAAAACATGCTTAAAATATTAGCAATCATTGGTCTTAAAGTTGTTTTCTTTGTATTTTTCTCATGGGATCCAGGGAGCTTGGCAAAGGAAGCTCTGGCTCTTTCCTTCCTTTCCCAGGGGACAAGGAGGTGAAGGAGCCTCAGCCAATAGAAGGAAGAGAGGCTTGGCTCAGTAGTTCTGCTATGTGATTGAGAGAGCCTGGCAAAGTAAGCTCTGCCTCCTTCCCTTCCTCTGCAGCTCCTGTGCAACTGAGCAAACTTGGCAAAGCAAGCTGTGATCAAGAAGGAAGCAAGAGAGAGGAAGAAGGAAGCAGATGACAGCCAGTTGCTTGGGGGCCTGATAGGAGCCCTCCAGAGGCCTGATTTGGCCCTTGGGCTGCATGTTTGACACACTTGCAGGTTTTCCAGACAAGAGACATTCAGAGATGGTTTGCCATTGCCTGCCTCCACGTCACAACCCTGGTATTCCTTGGTGGTCTCCGATCCTAATACTGGCCAACCCTGCCTAGCTTTTGAGATCTGACAAGACTGGGCTAGCCTGGGCTCTCTGTAGATCAAAACTTGCAAGCAGAGTTTTCAGAAAAGAGAAGCATTCTCAGCAGCTTTCCCACAGTCGCTTGCACCCGAAGAACCCCGCAGGTTGCAGATTCAGTGGCAGAGCACCTGCTTTGCATGGACAAGGCCCTAGGTTCAGTCCCCATCCAGTTCAAAGGTTATGCGATGATGCAAAAGACCCTGACCTGTGTCCTGGAGAGGCCCACTACCAATCACAGTAGACAATAGGCCTAGTGAATGATTTTAACACTATAACGCAACTTCATGTAATCAAAATAATGTCAGTTCTCATTTGCCATTGTGGGACATTGAGTGTGTCTCTCCTCTCCTGCAGACAGGTGAAGCAGCCAGAGTTGGGGCTTTTTCCATGGTAACACCTTGCCTTTGGAATACTCTCTGCTATTGGATTTTAACTTTGTACCACTTTACATAGAGTACCCCAGGAACTCTATGTCGTTCTGCTTACTGTACCTCATTCCTCGTCAGAAAGCTTACATTCTGAATAAAAGTTTGTTGGTCTTAAAGGTGCTGCTTAACTCCTGCATTGTTCTACTGCTTCAGACCAACACAGCTGCCCACCTGGATCTTTCTGCCTTGAAGTTGGCGCCTACCTTGCTGTATTTTGGGCACCAGACCAAAACATTTTAACAAACCTGACTTTTAACTTGGTGGCTCCATGTTTAAGCTGTTTTTTTGGTCTACTTCAAACCCAGAGGTCTGCTTTACCAACATCATTTCAGACAGTGGAAGGTTGCATTATGCCCCTGGTTTGTTTTCACATCGATAATTCTTCTTCTGTTGTTGTTCTTTGACTTTATTGTGCCAATTTCTTAAAAAAAACGTTGTGAGCCTCCTCAAATAGAACTCTGGAGAGACAGCGCATATGAAATAGAGAAGCGCTCAGAAACCGAGTGCATGCATGAACCATCTCACAGCTGGATCTGTTGTTAACATGTTTCTAGCACTATTAGACTGCTGTTCTCCACCTGGGGCTCTGCGTGAGCTTGGTCTCAGTGCCCACTTTGGATAGCAAGGAAAGGCCCAGCCGCCTGCAGCTTCGGCAGGCAGCGACAAGGAGAAGTGAAGAAGCCACTTACTTGGACGGAGAGCTGGGAGAGAGCAGTACTGGTCCAGCCAGGCCAAGGATGTCTGACTGAGGCTGTCCATGCTGCTGGTGGAAACCATCCCATTGAAGGACTCAAATAGGGGTCTCATGATGATGCTGAACTGATACAGGGTGAGCAGTTAAGGGCAATGCATTTTGGGTAGGGGGGATGACTGACTCCTAGACTGCCCCTTTGCACACCCTTCCCTCCCCACTAGGGTTGCCAGCTTTCAGGAGGTGACTGGAGATCTCCAGGCAAAGAAGTTCAGTGTCCCTGGAGAAGGTGGACTCTATGGCATTATCCATCACTGAAGTCCCTCCCCTCCCCAAACCCCACCCTCTCAGGCTCCAACGCCAAAATCACCAGGTATTTTCCACCCCAGAGCTGGCAACCATATGTCCCGTCCAATCCCCATTAGCTTTTCTAGGAAACTTTTAAACAGCTGCCTGATCCTGCAGTTAACACCTGCTCTTGGGCAGAAGACTCCTCGTCCTTCTCTCCCAAAGGATACAACCCAGAACTTCCAGTTCCGCAAGGTGCACGAACGCACATACTGATCAAACATGTCTCGCATCTGGTCAAAACGCTGGCGGGTGATGGGCACCCCCGTGGCAGGCAGCTGCTGCTGGCACAGGCTGAAAGGACATGAGAAGGAAGGTAAAGGGGTGGGGGAAGATGGGGCTCAGCACGAAGGCTGGTCACTCCACAGTCCTCTGTGGTTTGCAGGTTTCCACCGAGTGATGCTGCTCATCACTCCATCTGTACAATGTTTTACATCCCATTTTTGAGTCCAGCGCTCTTCAGAAAGCCCCCTCCTCAACCTTAGAATGCCACATCCCCTTTCCTGCCGACCTACTTGATAGTGGCATTCAGCTCTTCGATCTGATCCCGTAGGCGCTGGGCCTCTTCCTGCAGGGTGGCTCGCTCCTGTTGCAGCTTGCAGATGTATTCTGCTGTCTTCTGCAGGGTGGTGGCTTTGCTGACCTGCAGGATATGGGGCGTGGGGAAGAGAGCGAGGGGTGACTTGGCCTTGGAGGGCTCAGCCTCAGGGTGGTTAGGGCAGGGTTCCCAAGTGTGGTGCCCATGGCTGCCATGGCTCCCACCAACACGTTTGTTGGCACTTGCCAAGTGTTTTTAGAAAGTGGGTGGGGCTCTCGCCTATCAGGGCTTCTGATTTGCCACAGCAGATCTTATTGGCTACACCGATTAAAATAGTATTGTTTCAGTGGCAGTTTTATTCTCTCTCACCCATCTTTCCCAATGTATTTTAAATGACCCATCTCCTGCTCTGCTCTTGGGCTTCCTCTCTGTGTATGAGCCCACCTCCTGTGGCAGTCATTTTGTGGCTGTGCCTTTCACCCTGTTTACAAATTCCAAATGGGCCCACAGGCTCAGAAAGGTTGGGGACCCCTGGGTTAGTGGCTATTATCCAGGGGAGTGTGTATCAGCCTTTCAGAGGAGGAAGTCATAAAAGAAGCCAGAATCAGACTTTTAAAAAGCAGAGTTGCACCTTTGAAGAAGAAGAGGAGGAGACTGGATTTATACCCTGCTCTTTACTATGTGAAGGAGAGAGTGGCTTACAATCTCCTTTCCTTTCCACTCCTCACAACAGACACCCTGGGAGTGGGACTCCTGGGAGTAGGGGGAGCTGAAAGAGCTCTGACAGAAACTGTTCTTGAGAGGAACAGCTCTGTGAGAACTCTGTATCTCTGAATGCCAGCTGCTGGGGGGCAGCAAGAAGAGTAGGCCTTGTTTGTAGGCCTTTGGGGAACATCTGGTCGACTGCTTTGAGGTACTCTTTTTGTCTGACCCAGCAGAATTCTTCTGAGATTCAGGGTCCCACTTTTCATCATATTTCCTAGATCAACTTGGAGGAATTATACTTCATGCATGCGAGGGAGGGTACTGAGACCCTTTGAACGGTGCCATTTGGCTCTTTCCTTCTCAGGACTGTCTCCATCATCTTGAGTGGCAGCAGGGGAAGCTGGTAATCTGGGGGGAAGGGTAGCAGCAGCCCTAATTTCATGCAGCAGCTCTAGATAGGCAAATTCCTCAAGAGGGCTGTGGACATCAATTTGGCCCCTGGAGTGCACTATGGGTTTGAGAATTTGGCTTTATTAGGACATTGCAAAGAGGGGCTTTGTAGCCTCAAACCAACCCCCCCAACTCACCTTGAGACTGGGCTGAGAACTCAAGGTGCTGACCAAGCTGTGTAGCGTATCAAAGCCGAGCTTAATGTTGAAACGGCGCTTCTGCTCTGCAGAGATGTGGGTGATCCGGCGGCTCTCTGTCTGTGGGAGAGGAAGGGCCTTTTCAGACACTGCCTCCTCCCCTAAAGGATCCTATTCACAGAGGCTTTGCTTCTGGTTCCTTCCCCCACTTTTTGGTAGAAGTTAGATCTGACTGATGAAATCTTATACTGGAATAAACTCAGTTAGTCTTGCAGGGGCCCCTTTATTTCTGCTTTTATGTTAGGCAGTGGGTATATACGCAAGACAGGGACTTCTTAATGGTGGCCCCTGGGCAAACAACAGCACCCTAGGGACATTTTTAGTCAGAAAAACTGCACTGAAGAGGGAAGACTTAACTTCTTGATGACCTTATACCATGGTCCTAATCGGGGCCCCTATGGACATGGAACTCCTACCCTGTTGTCTTGTTTGGACCTAGGAGTAAAAGGAAATTGGTGACTGTTGGGCAGTTAATTCCTAAGATAGTTAAATTATGGGGCCAAGAACAGATGAGCAGGAACTGGGATCCAAGACCACCTGGGTACTGGGAAGATGAAGACAACAATGAGATAAAAGTGAAGCAAGGCCTCACCAGATGCGGTTGTGAGTGAGAGTGAGAAGGCACTAGGGGTAGGGGAGAAAGCTCAAGGGTTGTGTCAGCTACTAGGCTAAAGAAGAGGATTCCCCCCCCCCCCCACAAGCAATGGTGAGCCACACAAGAGGGGCATTGCTGCCTTTCTTGTTCATAATCACAATATTATCTCTGATCTAACAAACGGTGCAGTTTTTCCTTGCACTTCAACACCTGCTTGATC
Organism: Heteronotia binoei; assembly: GCF_032191835.1. NCBI lineage: Eukaryota > Metazoa > Chordata > Lepidosauria > Squamata > Gekkonidae > Heteronotia > Heteronotia binoei. The sequence continues at coordinate 24,125,664 of NC_083240.1, forward strand.
CAGTGATAGCAGGAATGACGTCTCCTTCAGACCAGGTACAGGTTTCATGAAGAATATTTTTATGTTCTTAAATGGAGCGCAGGAGGATTTAAATTTTGAATGAGGACTGGTGACAGGTAACATATTGGGATGGAGGAGCAGGAGAATGAGATAACACTCTAGTTCTGCAGGGGGGACAAAGAGGAGACCTTTCACCTGGGCTTCCACCCCCCCCACCCCGCTTGGTTTCCCTCACCGCCTTGGAATTGTCCGTCTTGACCCGAGATCCATCCTGACCTCTGAACCCTTTCCATCTCTTGGGGAGAGAAAGTAACTGGGCAGGTCTAAAGCAGAAGAGACTGACCTTGCCTGGTTCTGGTCTGTTCCGGGTGGATGAGTAATGAGGGGGAGAAATCTTGAAACTCAGTCCCTCAGTGGTCACTGGGGAACCCTGCCCCGACATCTTTCGATTATTGCCTGGGGCGGGGGAGGGGGGGAAAGAGAAATTTGTTATTAATTGTCTTTGAGCATACACAGGGTGCATCTGAGCACACTCAGAGTGCTTTCCCTGTCTGACTCAGCCCCCTCCCCTGCCACATTCAGCATAACTGTGGCATAAGCGGCTACCTCACTCTCCAGATACCATTTCTGAGGGGCTTACCACACACTGGTGTAGGGGAGAGCCTCTCTGTCTTGGGGACCACCAGGGGTCCTGGTGGTGGTGGCGTGATTGGAGCTGGCTGCGAGGGGTTGGAGACAGGCGAGAGTCGGGGGCTGATCTGGGTCATTCTGGGCAGGAAGGCGGCAGGTCCTTCGCAGACACTGCTTTGCTGCAGGAGCAAAAAAAGGGGAAAGGATTAGCATTCATGGCTTCACTGTATTTCATGACATGGGTGTCTGCGGAACTGATAGCCAGGAGTTGTTTTGTAGGAAAAAAAGGTGCAGGAGCTCAGTAGCATATCTCATTTGTATATGCCCCAGGATCTGTATGCAGCAGGGAGAGCACTCCCCCCTGCATGCAGACCCCAGCTGGAGGTTCAGAAGCTGCACGCCTGTGAGCTCCTGCTGAATTCAAGCCCTGCTGATAGCCACAAGATGTAGCAATGACCATGAACGTAGGTGACTTTTAAATTGGAAAAGGATCACAGAAGCATCTATCCATCTTAGTTGTGACATCTAATAAGAAGGGAGCTTCAGCGTTTACAGCCTCTGAATGCTGACAACCAACAGGGAAGGGTTGTCCTGCTTTGAAGATTTCCCAGAAGTATCTGGCTGCCCACTCTTGGAATCCAGATTAAAGGGAACTTGCACCAATTCCCCACTAGGCTTGTTCCAGCGTCGAAGCTCTTTTCCCCCTGACGCTTCCATCCGATTTTGCACAAGCTGCCCCGCGGCTGCAACTTGGCCCGCTTCTTTCCCACGGCAAGCAGAAACCAGTTTTCAGAGGATCTTGCTTGCCGCAGGGAAGAGGCAGGCCAAGTTGCTGCAGCGCGGCAGCTTGTGCAAAATCGAACGGAAGTGTTGGGGGGTGGGGGGAAGAGCTCTGATGCTGGAACAAGCCTAGTGGGGAATCGGTCTTGGTCTTTCCAACTGTGGTGATTCTTATAAAGGGTATTACACATAGATTTTGGATTTTGCCATGCACAAGCACTGCTGTTTCAACTCTGAATTCCCTTCCAAGAAAAGCTATATTTCTGCTATCCAAATCGATGATACAAGTGAAATATTCTTGTACGCATCTGCTTGACCTGACCTGAATGGCCCAAGTTAGCTTTTCATCGGATCTTGGAAGCTAAGCAGGTTCAGCCTTTGTTAGTTTTATTATTTGTTTTATTATTATCTTATTGTTGAGCTTTAACTGTTATTTATTTTTGCTTGTAATCCGCCTTGAGCCCTCCTATGGGAAAGGGCGGAATATAAATCTACTAAAATAAATAAATAAATAAAAGCTCACAGAAAAGTACTTACAGAAAAGACCACCAAGGAAGTCCAGGATAGCTATGCAGAGGCAGGCAATAGCTAAATACCTCTGTCTCTTGCCTTGAAAACCCCATGGTGATCCATGGAATTTGGCTGCAATGCAACGACATTTTCTACCACCATGCATCTGCTTAGTTGCGTGCCAATGGTCCTTTGTGTGTTTACTGCAACTTTTCCCTTCCCACTGCTTCCAACTCGGGTGCATCCTTTTCCTATCTGCACTTCTCAAGAGCACAGGTACCTCCAACCACAACTGACCACATCCCTTCCAGCTCCTGGCCTTAAATCCTGCTTGGAACCCAGAAGAGAAAAAAGGCCCCATACTTCCCGTCAGATCTCCCAGAACCTAACATCACCCCCAGCTGACTCTTACCATGGATTCTGGCACTGTGGGGATGAAGGCAGGATTGGGAGCAGGCAGAGTTTCCATGCTCGGCTCTGGTTTAGCTGCAAGAAGGAAAAGGAAGAAAATCAAAACATGCCAATGTTCACCCCAAATGAAGACAGGAAGAAAGTTGGTTCATTTGACATGTGATGTTGGAACTTGGAAGAGAGTTTTATGGATACTGTGAACTGACAAAAAAAAAAAGGAAAGAAAAGACAAATAAGTGGGTTCTAAGTCAAATTAAGAAAATCTAAGTCAAAAAAGAAAAGACAAATAAGTGGGTTCTAAGTCAAATCAAGCCTGAACTCTCCCTAGAAGCTAAAATAACTAAACGGAGGCTATCCTACTGTTTTGGTCACATTCTAAGGAGACCAGACTCAGTGGAAAAGATAACATTGCTAGGAAAAGGTGAAGGTAGCAGGGAAAGAGGAAGACCCAACATGAGATTCAGTCAATATTGGACACCACAGCCCTCAGTCTGTAAGACCTGAACAAGCCTTGTGGCAGGGGATGACCTTTTGTGAGTCATTGCTCACTCCAGGTATCTGAAGAAGTGAGCAGTGACTCAGGAAAGCTCCTCCCCTGCCACAAATCCAGGTATCTGAAGAAGTGAGCAGTGACTCAGGAAAGCTCCTCCCCTGCCACAAATCCAGGTATCTGAAGAAGTGAGCAGTGACTCAGGAAAGCTCCTCCCCTGCCACAAATCTGGTTAGTTTTAAAGTTGCTACTGGACTCTTGCTCTTTCCCACTGCTACTGACAAACTAACGTGGCTACTCATCTTCGATCTGAGCAAAGTTGTTAATAATTGGACTTTTTAGAGGCTATTAATTCACAGGGTTGCCATAAGTAAGAAGCAACTTGATGGCACTTAACACACAAATATGAAGCTACGTCCTGCTTTTGGTAACCCCTGCTGAGTTATGAGACAAGGCAGTGATGCTCCATATTCTTGGTGCTTGGAGGGGGGCAACAGTGGGAGGGCTTCTAGTGTCCTGGCCCCACTGGTGGACCTCCTGGTGGCACCTGGTTTTGTGCGGGGGGGGATGGGGTTTGGCCACTATGTGACACAGAGTGTTGGACTGGATGGGCCATTGGCTTGATCCAACATGGCTTCTCTTATGTTCTTATGACTTTGAACACCCATCCTGAAGTCTGACCTTGACCACCTGGGGCTGGCTACTCAAGGCATCTCCCCGCATCCCCACTCCGGCACCCATGAAGAACCCCCCGCCCCTTTCCTTGGCACCCCTTTGGCCCCACGTACCTGCAGTCAGCAGCTGTGTCAAGCAAGGGTTTGGTGCAGCTGGAGGTGTGGGGAGCCCTGCGGGTCTCTTGCTCTTGGAGCTGATGGCCTTCGCCTTGGGCCTGTTGCTCCCAGACTGTGAGTGTCCTCTGGCAGTGCCAAACATGGGGCTATTAGCTGTGCCAGCCTGCACATGCAGGGCACCAAAAGGAACGTGGTACCCAGAAGACAGCTCCATGCTGTAGCCTGGCATTGACATGTTTTGGGGAAAACATGGTGTGGAATGCAACGTGGAGGGTGGATAGTGGAATTTGGAGGAAGGTGCCGAGGGAGCTGAGCACGCCAGGTCCTGGCACAGTATCGGGGTATTTGGCAGGGTTGGGCAGAAAGACCCATAGGGTTCTGGGCTCAGCCACTTCCCGGGAAAGGCATAGGGCAGGACAGGCTTCTGTTTCAGGTCAGGGCCAAGGCCATTGGTGGGGGCTGAAGGTGGGGGATTTGGGGGGAGTTCAGGGCTGAGGAAGGGGCTGGGTAAATCCAGCTGGGCTGAGCAGGCACCTGAAGGCTGAAAAAGAAAGAGGGGGAGACGTTAGGTGTCAGTACAAAAAACCCACTTCCTATTGGGCTAAATGCCCAAAGAGGCAACACAAAAGGTAAATAATAGACTGGAAGAATCAGTTAAGACAGAGATGGCTCAAGATATACCTCTAAGCACTTGAAATTATGATAAACGTATTAACAAACCACTGACTGTTGACTACTCAGATCTGAAATGGGCCTCCAAAGCAGGCTACTGGATGGTGAGGTGAGACCGGGAGTAGGTTACCAACTCCCAAGGGGCTTAGGCTGGAATAACTCCACATAGGACTGTAGTGTCAGGATACTGGATTCTGTGATATACCTCAGTTTGCAAGGGACCTCTCCCTGAATTGCAGCTGATCTCCAGATAACAGAGATGTTTCCCTGGAAAAAATGGCTGCTTTCGGAGGCAGACTTAATAGCATTATACCCTACTGAGGCCTCTCTCCTTCTCAAATACCGTCTTCTCCATGGTCCACCCCCAAATTTCCAGGAATTTCCCAACCTGGAGTTGGCAAGCTCTATGAGAGTGGTGGCCCACAACTGGCACACCCCCTTTCTTAAGCTTTTCCATAATAGCTGTTCGGACACCAGGAAGGACACATGGGAAAAACAAATATCAGAAAGACTTTACACACCTGGAGGCGGGTGCTGGGCAGGATGGAGGAGTTGGCAGTGCCCTGGGGGAGCAGGGTTTCAGCTGGACTGGGCAGTAAGTCGCTGCTACCACTGTACAGGGACTCCGGCACAGGCACAAAGCAGGACGGCTCCTGGTAGCTCAGGGACGGGTGTGCTGACAGCGGCCGTGGACTGGAGAAGAAATCTAGGCAACCAAAGAGATGGAGCGTCTGTGGTCAGAGCAGAGCATTCCCAGTTTTGCAATGTGGATCCATGATGCAACGTTAATCTACATATATGAAATTGCATGTTTTATTTTGCTTCTGTGCATAGGAGCAGAGCCAGAAACAAAGTGGGGGGGGGGTAGGGGGGGAAACATTCACCTTTGGACCATTGCAGCAGTTCCTGCTCCGCCTCATTGCCCAACTGTTTCCAAACTCATGGCTGTGATACTTAGAACCTTGCTTTTAAAAGGGGGAAAAATAAGGTTCTGACAGGGCAGAGTGCACTGAAACCAAGGGGCTTAGACTGGAATAACTCCACATAGGGCTATAGTGTCAGGATCAATGTTCCCTCTAAGCTGCAGAGTCTTGCGAGCAAAAATTCTACTTTGTGAGCTACTGGCATTAAAATTGTGAGCTATTGCATAAATTATTGTGCTCTGGGGGTCATCTTTCCTGAGCCAAGACAAAAATCTGTGAGCTGGAGGCTCTAAATCTGTGAGCTAGCTCATGCTAATTCAGCTTAGAGGGAACACTGGTCAGGATACTGAATTCTGTGACATACCTAAGCTTGTGCGGGACCTGCGAAGCCCTGCTTGAGTAATGCTGACCAAAGCCACCCATGTTATCCGCTTCCTTCCCAAAGATCAGTCTCTCCATTTCAGACTTGGCAATATCACAAGCGGAGAGTGTCGCAGAATTAGGGCTGGGTTGAGCCTCAGTCCTCTGCTAAACCTGTTACTTTAATTTCTATAGTAAATTAGCTTCTGTAGATGAATCCTTGGTTCTGTCTCCCAGGAAGCTGCAGAACTCTGCTCGTGCTATAGTCTTCTGGTACTGATAACTGTACTTTTTGCCTTACGGGATATTTATACATTTCAGGAGTTAGTGGTGCCACTGTCAGAGTTTAATTAGACAGAGTATCAGAACCTAGCTTCCTTGACTCTCTGAGTCACTCTGGCTTTCCCTGATTTCCCTTGACCTTTCTGACTCCAGAGTTAGAGAGAAAAGGCTGAGTTTTGTCATATACATCAGGTATATGTCAGATGCTTAGCAACAGACGTGACTGACAGTTACATTAGCTCCGGTGGGTGGAAAAAAGTACTTAATTGCTGGATTTAGTTTTGTTCGTCGTGGTTCTGGCCATGCCAACCATTCTCTTTTTGGGGTCTTGACAAGAGCATCCAAGGATCTCCTTTATAGAACTACTGTGCACAGCATTTAAGTACTGAATTTTTAATTAATGCCGCATGCTGCATACTAGATTTTTATATGTTTTAAAGGTTTTACATTTGGGCTTGATGTTAAATTAAATAAGAGTTGTTTTGACACAACTGTCTCTTTTCCTGGATGCAATTGGGAAGCAGGTGTCTCTCCCTTCCCAATGGACACAGTGGGAATGGAAGTCCATGAACAGGTTCCTGGACTCCTCGTTTCCCCAACAGTATGGTGGCCCCAGCGAGAGACAAACTGGTATTTGTTTTTCTCTAGGAAATAGGAAGAAAAGGTGAGTGTGCTTTTCTTGATGGTCCTGCCACATTATTTAATAGCTTGAAGCAGGGCTTTTTTTGTAGAAAAACCCAGCAGGAACTCATTTGTATATTAGGCCACACCCCATGACATCACCATTGTTTCACATAGGGCTTTTTTGGTAGAAAAAGCCCAACAGGGATTCATTTGCATATTAGGCCACACCCCTGACACCAAACCAGCCAGAACTGCGTTTCTGTGCGTTCCTGCTAAAAAAAACGCACTGGTTTGAAGAGAGACCAAGTGCAGAGAGAGATATATACACTCTGGGTTTCTAGATTTCTGTATTCTACTTGGTATCTGGAGGAAAGGTCCCCTGTACAAGCACCAGTCGTTTCCGTTGCTTTCACATTTTCACAGCAGACTTTTTACAGGGTGGTTTGCCATTGCCTTCCCCAGTCATCTACGCTTTCCCCCCAGCAAGCTGTGTACTCATTTTACCGACCTTGGAAGGATGGAAGGCTGAGTCAACCTTGAGCCAGCTACCTGAAAACCCAGCTTCCGCTGGGGATTGAACTCAGAGCAGAGCTTAGGTCTGCAGTACTGCAGCTTTAACATGGGGCTATCTACTTGGTATCTACTTGGAACATAATAAACTTAACTTAGAATGAAGCTTCGGTTCATGACTCTCTCTCTCTCTCTCTCTGTTTGGCAAGAAAGTGTCCAGCCAGCCCTACCCACCAAATTGCAACTTGGGAAAGGGGACTTGGGACTCCAGGTTTCCCAGCCCCTTAATGTTTTTCCCAACAGGGAGGCCAGCCGACTAGACCCTCTCATTTCACCTTAATGCCCAGGACTCCAACACAATGCCATCCCTGTCTCTTTCTACACACTCTCCCACACACAAAGCTGCCTTACAGTGAGCCAGACCACTGGCCCATCAGAATGGCAGCAGCTCTCCAGGATCTCAGGCAAAGGACTTTTACATCACCTCTTATGGAATCTTTTTAACTGGAGATGCTGGGGATTGAACCTGAGAACTTCTGCATGCCAAGCAGATACTCTACCACTGAGCCACAGCTCCTCCTTACCTACACTTAAGGGAGGGCTATGGCTCAGTGGTTGAGCATTGACTCAGTTGGCATGCAGAAGATCCCAGCTTCAATCCCAGGCACCTCCACTTAAGGATCAAGTTGTCAGTAATGTGAACTGAAGCATCAGAGAAGCTGCTGCCAGTCTGAGTGGACATTACTGACTTCATTGGACCAAGGATCTGATTCAGTGTACGACAGCTTCATGTATACAATCAAGCTCTTCTCTTTGTATGTGAATTCCACCACTCTTTACAATCTCAAAGCATTTGTTTAGCCATTTCAGTCCGGCTTTCGCCCGGGACATGGGACAGAGACGGTGTTGGTTGCCCTAGTGGATGACCTTCAACGGCATCTGGATCGGGGTGGCTCGGCGGTGCTGATGCTGTTAGACCTGTCGGCTGCGTTTGACACGGTCGACCATCGGCTACTGACATGCCGCCTCGCCGACGCGGGGATTCAGGGGTTGGCCTTACAGTGGCTTTCCTCTTTCCTGGAAGGTCGGGGACAAAGGGTCGCAATTGGGGGGGAGCTATCCCGGAGGTGCATACTCGATTGTGGTGTGCCCCAAGGGGCGGTTCTCTCCCCGATGTTATTTAACATCTACATGCGGCCTCTTGCCCAGATTGCCCGAAGGTACGGGCCAGCTCTATCTACTGATGGACGGCCAGCCGGTCTGCGCCCCGGAAAATCTTGATCGGGCACTACAGGCCGTGGCTGAGTGGCTCAGACTGAGTGGGCTGAGGCTAAATCCTGCAAAGACAGAGGTCCTTTGCTTGGGTCGCCGCGGGCCGGGAGGGGGAATCCCCCTACCAGTTTTTGACGGTGCGCCGCTGACAGCGGCGGACAGGGTCAGGAGCTTGGGGGTGCTATTGGAGCCTTCCCTAAAGATGGAGGCTCAGATAGCAGCCGCTGCCAAGTCCGCGTTTTTTCATCTTAGGCGGGCAAGGCAGTTGGCCCCCTTCCTGGAGCGCGACGACCTAGCAACAGTGATCCATGCTACGGTCATCTCGAGGTTGGACTACTGCAATGCCCTCTACATGGGGCTGCCCCTGTCCCGAACTCGGAAATTGCAGCTGGTGCAGAATGCCGCGGCCCGGCTGTTATTGGGTCTCCCAAAGTGGGGACACATTCGGCCGGGTCTTCGGACCCTACACTGGCTTCCAGTGATATACCGAGTTCGGTACAAGATGCTGGTTATTACCTTTAAAGCCCTATATGGCCTGGGACCTGCCTACCTGAAGAACCGTCTCTCCCCACATGTTCCCCAGAGAGTACTGAGGTCAGGAACACAAAATCTCCTCACTATCCCTGGGCCAAAAGAAGCCCGCTTGAAATCCACCAGAGAAAGGGCTTTCTCCGTTATGGCCCCTACATGGTGGAATCAGCTGCCGGAGGAGGTGAGGGCCCTGCGGGACCTTGTCCAGTTCCGCAGGGCCTGTAAGACGACCCTCTTCCGGCTAGCCTACACCTAGCTAAGATGAGAACTCAATGTAGCTTGCCAGACTTCTGTTTTATATGTATTTGGCACATTTTCTGGTTTTTAAGGTTTTAACTGTTTTAAATGTTTAATGGTTTATATATTTAAATATTGTTTAATTTTTATGTTGATCAATTGCTGGAAGCCGCCCTGAGCCACTTGTGGGAAGGGCGGGATATAAGTCATAGATAAATAAATAAAAAAAAATAAGATATAGGAAAGCAATTATGCTAGCAAGATTAAATGTGCAATCTCTGAAGGCCATATATTAGGTACATCGTTTCCAGGTACATATTGCGGTTGTGGCTTAGGGATTGTAGAAACTGTGAAGCATGTTTTCTTTGAATGCCCATGTATAATGAGGCTGGCGAGAAACGGATCAAGCCACTTGTGCCTCAAAATGAGCCTCTCTCAGACATTTTCGTTACTAAAATTTAAATGGAATCCAGGCCAGCAAATACACTTTTTTTTAAAAAGCAATTCCTTGTTCTGGCAGCTCATGAAAAGACACCTTTTCTAACACAGTATAGCCTGTCCTCTCTGGCTTGAATTATTCCTTGCTTCCTTTTATTCTTAGCTGAGATAGATCGATACTACCCAAGACCTGTAGCTCAGAGGAGCAGAGGGAGGGGGGGGAGGAATCATGTACCATCGTGCAGTTCTAAACCTTCCTTTTAAAAAACCCAGAATTGCTTGGATTGCCCATGGTTGTCACTGCAAAATGCACAGCTCGACCTTTCTCAAAAGCTGTGGACATGTCGTCAGAGAATACTGCCTCATTTTAGCCTCCCAGCTACTTGTGAGTCACATTAAATCAAAGCTGAGAGGCAGCGACATCTGCAAGGTGACTGAGAGCTTTGCTCGAAAGCTGGGCAAGGGTTTCAGCTTCAGGTCCCCTGCATCCAGTGCTCATCCTTTTTACTACCAGATCTTCTATTGCTCCTCTCAGGCAGTTTTAAACCCTGAAAAGAATCCTGGCTGGGCCTTCTGTTTTGTGAGCACTGGATGCAGCCAGAAATCAGGTTTTTCATTTTCAGTGAAACGTCGACTGAGGGGGGTGACATGATAGAAGTTTTCAAGATTATGCACAGGATAGAGAAGGTGGAGAAAGAAGTACTTTTCTCCCTTTCTCACAATACAAGAACTCGTGGGCACTCAATGAAATTGCTGAGCAGTAGGGTTAGAATGGATAAAAGGAAGTACTTCTTCACCCAAAGGGTGATTAACACATGGAATTCACTGCCACAGGAGGTGGCGGTGGCTACAAGCATAGACAGCTTCAAGAGGGGATTGGATAAACATATGGAGCAGAGGTCCATCAGTGGCTATTAGCCACAGTATATTGTTGGAACTCTCTGTCTGGGGCAGTGATGCTCTGTATTCTTGGTGCTTGTGGGGGGCACAGTGAGAGGACTTCTAGTGTCCTGGCCCCACTGGTGGACCTCCTGATGGCACCTGGTTGTTGTTGGGGTTTAGTTTTGGGGTTTTTTGGCCACTGTGTGACACAGAGTGTTGGACTGGATGGGCCATTGGCCTGATCCAACATGGCTTCTCTTATGTTTTTACTTTAGACATGATATGACAATCTGGCAGAAAATGAGGAAGTAGGCCTGGATCAAGGGTGGTTTTTTTGGTTTTTTTTTTTTTTGCTGCCCTACAAGAAAATTAAATGTTGCCTCCTTTCCCCCTGCAATTGCACAACCACTTTACTCTGCGATTGGGCGTAGGTACACAAAAAGACTTGCTGTCAACATTGTGGGGCCCTGACCACAGCAGGGTGGGGTGCTCTGGATGCGGGGGGGAGCATTTCCACATTCTGGATCAGCCCACCCAAAATTTACAACATACTCTTCCTGCATTTCAATGTAGCTTCTTCAAGCTGGTCACAGACTAATCAGGGCTTGGAAGAGAGTTTAATGGTCTGAGGAGAGGTACTGGGGCTCACACTGGAAGATCTGGAAGCTCTGTCCATTGGAGAGCTGCTAGGGTTCAAATTTTCAGGAATTGAAAAGTGCAAGAATGTTCCTGAGCATGTGCAGTATAGCTCAGCTTAGCTATTATAGTGATGGGCACAAACTGGGAAAATAGTTCATGGCATGCCTGGTTCGCGAACTATGAACTATCACAAATTTGTGCTTGTGTATTTTTGTTTTGTATGTGTGTGTGTCTGCGCTTCGAAGTCATGACGACTTCTGGTGACTGACCCCAACTGGGCCCTGGAGGATATTCAGAGAGGTGGCTGAATAAAGCCTGCCCTGCCCCCCCTGACTGCTGGTATTCCAAGGAGGTCTCCCATCCAGGAACCTGTGAGAGTCAACCCTGCTTAGCTTTTGAGATCTGATGAGATCAGGCTTGCCTGGGCTATCCAGGTCAGGGCAAACCATCACAAACTTTTAAAGGCTAAACAAACTGGTTCAGTTTATGATGCGGTAGAATCTCCCCCACCCCTCACATGCTAGAGACATTAAACTCACAGGGGATCTCCAGCTGACTCTCCTCTATCTGCTCTCCAAGTTTGGTGAGGATTAGATTTACAAGATCTGAGTTACAGCCCCCCTAAGAAGAGGGGGGGGAAGCAAAAAAAAGGGGGGCAATAAATGCTTAGCAGAACAGAATCAAAATCCCAGATAATCTCTGTGGCTGAAATTGAAGTGAGGTGGGGGCATTTTTGCAAGCCCAGCAGAACCAGTACACTTTGCCCAGCAGAACCAGTGCCATTTTCAGTGCAAACCTAGTAGGACTAAGGTCAAGCCACAGAATCTCTGCAGTAGAAACTTAAGGTGTGGGGGGCATATTTGCAAGCCCAGTGGAACCAGTGCAATCAAACAGTGCCCAGCAGAATCCAGTGCTAATATGGCAATGCCAGGTCAACTGGACTGATGTCAAGCACAGAATCACTCTCCAAGCAAGGGACGGGGTGCAAAGCCCAGAAGAATCACTGTGATGTACGAATGCCCAGCAGAACCCAGTGCCATTGTGGTAATGTCAGCTCTGTAGGACTGATGTGAAGTACAGAATCACATTTCATTTGAGGAACTGGCACGAACCTCTACAAACTGCTTGAAAGTTTGTGAAAAGTTCATGCCGGTTGACCTGCCAAGAACTGACGTTTGTGAACCACAAACTGGCCAAAATCTGTAAAGAACTTTCGTTCGTGAGCCAGTTTGTGCCCATCCCTAGCTAACCAGCTTCTTGTTTGGCCTTCAGACCTTCTTCACATTTTATGAATATGCCTAAGACCTTTTAAGTGCATCTTCAAACACAGATCAAGTTTGTTTATTTATACCCTGCTTTTTCTCCCTAATGAGGACCCAAAGTGGGTTACCACATAATTCTCCTTTACTGCACCCTATCACAACAACCCTGTGAGATCGGTTAGATTAAGAGAATATGCCAGGCCCCAAGGTCACCCAGTGAGCTTCCAAGACAGAATAGGAATTTGAATCCAGCTCTCCCACGTCCTAGTCTGGCACTCTAACCACCATACCACGCTGGTTCTCCAAGACTAGGCATAAGAAAAATTGAGTCACAAGAAAGCCAGGATTGATTGTGGCTTTCAGCTTTTTGGCAAACCTGGCAATTGGCAATTCAGTGTGCAACAGATGCACCAGTGAGTCCATTGTTCACCCAACACACACAAAGCAGAGATGACACAGTACCTCTGAACATGTGCCAAGTGCCTTCTCTCATTGTCTCAACTACTTTTTCATGCACCTGTAGTTAGAGAGTGTGATTCTTAAGCCACTCCCACTCATTTCCCTTCTAGAAACTAACGTAGCTGAATTAGGGTTGCCAGCCTCCAGGTGGGATCTGGAGATCTCCCAAAATCACAACTGATCTCTAGGCTTCAAAGATCAGCTTCCTTGGGGGAAACTACTGCTTTGAAGGGCAGACTCTAGGTCAGGGGTGGCCAAACTGTGGCTCAGGAGCCACAAGTGGCTCTTTCAAACATATTGTGTGGCTCTCAAAGCCCCCACCACCCCATCAGCCAGTTTGGAGAAGGCATTTGTCTCTTTAAATCACTTCTTCAAACTAAGCCAGTTGGCCGCTTGGAGAATGCATCTGAACGTAAAGTTGCTTTCTTACCACCTCTCCCTCCCGCATCTATTTGCCTGCCTGCATCCCTTCCTTCCTGGTGGCTCTCAAACATCTGACATTTATTCAATGTGGCTCTTACATTAACATGTTCGGCCATCCCTGCGCTAGGTGATTATAACCCGCTGAGGTCCTTCCCCTCCCCAAACCCCACCCTTCCTAGATCCGCCCACATATCTCCGGGAATTTCCTAACCCTGGGCGACCCTATTGAGGCTGCTAGGCCTAGGAATCAGCCAGATATCCTCCTCTCCTAGCAGCAACCTCCCCTCTCCCCAGCATGTGCTTTCTTTCTTTTTGCTGCCCCCCCCCTCACCTTGCGTGCAGCCTGTGGCTAACCACATCCCATGGCCTTCCCGAAGATGAGCCCCGTGACCCAGCCGTGGCGCTCTCTCCCTTCCTGTCCCTCCAGCACAACCCACTTGCTTCCGCAGGATCAGACAGCACAAACCGCTGCCTTGGCATTTTTAGGGCTCGGAAGGGCACATTCATTATTAGCCTGCTTGCTTCCTCAGTCTCGAGTGGAAATTTCATAAACCGCAACCTCTCTGAAGCTCCCCCCCCCCCACCGCCACCCATCCAAAGCTTGTGCCATCTCTTTACTCATTTTTGTTGACATTCAGACAGATCCCTTTTAATCCCCTTAAAGCTCACCGCTGGCAAGTAAACAATCGAAGCGACATGCGTTTGTATGAATAAAAGAACGGTTTTCCAGGAAGAGAGAGAGAGCACATTTTCCATTCCTTTTTGATAATGCTGCTGTCTGAGAAGAGGCATTCCCTGCTGTGAGAATGGGAATGCCTCTTCTCCAATGATACGCACGGCCTGCATCTCTAGAGGAGGATGAACGAAGGCCCCTCCTCCCCCAAATGTCTACATTTGTAATGCCTTCTGTGAAAACAGTTCATTTGCCCACCCCACAGCCTGTTTCACTGGGTCTAAAACGTATTTTGCAATTCAACATACAGATCCATCAACTACCTCCTTACTTTGCAGACTTTCTTCCAAGGAGCTGAAGGCAACCCAAGGGATATTCCCTGACCCCTTCAGTTTGTCTTCATAACAACCCTACAAGATAGATTAGATTGGGGTGGTCAAACTGTAACTCGGGAGCTGCATGTGGCTCTTTCACGCATATTGTGTGGCTCTTGAAGCCCCCGCCACCCCTTCTGCTAGCTTGGAGAAGGCATTTGTCTCTTTAAATCACTTTGCCAAGCCAACCAGTGGCTTGGAGAATGCATTTAAAGTTGCTTTCTTTTCACCTCTGCCTCCCTTCCCATCTATTTGCTTTCCTTCCTTCCTTCAAAAATGTGAAGTTCATGTCTTGCGACTCTCAAACATCTGATATTTATTCTATGTGGCTCTTATATTAAGCAAGTTTGGCTACCTCTAGATTAGATGAAGGCTGAAACCTCTTTTTAACTTAAAACCATTTTGTGATATGGATGCAGAGTCCACTTTAGGAGGCACGGTTCCATCCAAAAATGCCTCGTTCCCCAGTTGTTTGTTCTACAGTAACCACAATATTGCCCTGAACGGGATGGCCCAGGCTAGCCCTAACTTGTCTTATCTCAGAAGCTTAAGCAGGGTTGGGCCCTGATTACTGCTTGGATGGGAGGCCATCCAGGATGTCCAGGGCCTCAATGCAGAGACAGGCAATGGCCAACCACCTCTGAAGTTTTTGCCTTGAAAACCCCATGGGGTCATCCTAAGTCTGCAACTTGATGGCACTTTGCACACAACAACAATCTCATATTTATTTCTCTCTTGATCCTTCAGAACAGCTTCTGTCTGGCCTTCCACCTGTAACATGTTCCTTCAGAGCAGGCTTGCCCATCGCCTGTGGCGAATAAAGATTGCCTCCAAGCGACCAGCTACAGAAGCAGTAACAGAAGACAGTTGTTTGGAGGCCTACAAATGAAGGATTGGTTCATGCAGGTAGGTGCAACTCCTGAACATTTCTGATCAGCTAGTAGCTTCGACAAAGTTATTGAAAAGGATCTACTGGGCCTTCCATAGATTATAATGACAGAGAATGGCTCCAAGGAAAATTAAGGCACGGATATGACAGTTCACTGAAAAGCTAGCAAGCATGTTTCAGGGTAGCCATGGAGCACTGCCTGTAACTCTAATTACAAATCATGCACACACACTTGAATGCACCTGATGAAGTGCATTCTGACTCACTAAAGCTTATGCTGGAATAAGTTTTGTTAGCCTGTAAAATATTGCTGGATTCCTTTGTAATTTTGCTGCAACACATGGGATATAGATACCCCTCTGGAATTATTAGACTAACTTGTTCATCACAGGGGCCACTTGGAAAAGACCCTTCCTGTCCACGCTTACATAATACTGCCTCCTTCTCTGCAGCCTTTATTTGCGCTCACTCACACACCCCATTATGCAATATGCCAAATACACATCCTAATTTCCTACCCCACCTCCAGGCCCACAGAAATACCCTGAATCCCTCATCATTCCCCCCCCCCCTGACAACTTCACAACACACTACGCCCTTCTCCACACAAAGCCGGACCACTTCCCCCTTTCGGCTTCCCACCAAACACACGGCACCCTCCCCCGCAACATTGCCCCATCCTTGCCCCCTCCCCCTCACACCACTTACTCAAATCTGCTGCCACAGCTCCTTTACACACGCACACAACACACAACCTGCTCCCTTCTCTGTGCCACAGAACTGCCCCCTCCTGGGGCTGCTAGCCTCCAGGCTGGGCCGGGAGATATTCCAGTATTACAACTGAACTCCGGACTAGAAATTAGTTTCCCTGGAGAAAATGGTAGCAGGTTGGGGGCAGAGACTCTGTGGTTTCCCATCCCTGCTGAGCCCCCTCCCTTCCTCCACCCTCAAATCTTGAGGAATTGCCCTATCTAATATTGCCAGCCCTACCCCATACACACCAAAATCTTAGATAACGTGTCCCCTCACGTCTTTCAGCAAACTCTCTCCATAGAAATACACAGCATCAGTGGCATCCCGTTATTCCATCAAAACTTTAGGGTGCAAAATGCTCTCTCTTTTTTACTACTGAACCCCACAATTGCCCTACAAGGTGGGTTATCTGATTACCTGGTAATTCTTTGCTAGGGCTGCCATGCTCCCAGCGGTCAACAAAAAACAGGGGAGAAGCCTAGAGCATGCAAGGAAATATCAAATGGTATCATAACCCCAAATTACTATATATATTACCAAAAATTTTTTTAGTGACACTCTGGAGCTCATGTCATTTGTAAATCTTTGCCTACTTGTATTCATACGGAATTGTGATATTGCTATTCCATGAGGAAGGTTTCCATGAAACAAGCCATGTAAATAGTCGACTGCTTGTAGTTGGGATTAGCTCTTCTGGATCCTTTAGGACCATTGGACATTATTTCAGCCTTTTGAATCAACACAGTGGACTTGAAAAGTCTTTGTGACCCCTGGAGGGCCAATGTCTTGTTGAATATCTTTCATTGCATACTTGTGTACACTCACTGAGCGTCTTAATACTTCTATTGTCTATATTTAGTATTGTTTGGATATTACCATTAAAAAAATTTTGTGACTTTTTTTGAGTGTTTATAGTAATTTGGGGTTATGATACCATTTGGTATTTCCTTTCTAGTGCCTCTCCCCAAAGTACCCCCCCAAGTTTCAAAACGATTGGACCAGGGAGTCCAATTCTATGAGCCCCAAAAGAAGGTGCCCCTATCCTTCATTATTTCCTATGGAAGGAAGACATTTAAAAAGGTGTGCTGTCCCTTTAAATGTGATGGCCAGAACTCCCTTAGAGTTCGATTATGCTTGTCACACCCTTGTTCCTGGCTCTATCCCCAATGTCTCCTGGCTCCACCCCCAAAGTCCCCAGATATTTCTTGAAGTGGACTTGGCAACCCTACTGAGACCGCTTCCACACAGAGCTTTTCCTCTGCCTTGGCTCCCGAACCAGAACACTTTCTTTTTGGAGCTTCAACATGATGTTGTGCTGTCTGTCATCGCCCCGTTTCCAGCCCTCCTGCCCCCCATCCATCTTTCCCAAACCTGCTTTACTACAATCTTTCGGGGGGGGGGGGGGAGATTCTATCCCAGTGCATTCGCACACTGCGTGTTAAGAATAGTGTGCATTTCCCTCTCTTCAAACGTTCTCTGCTGGCTCCATCTTTCTGCTCTCAGCCCCTCCTAGGTGCCATTTTCTCAGCCTTTCTCCCTGCTAGGGCATCACAGAGCTTTTGATACAGCAATAGAACAGTGGTCCCCCCTCCTCCACTTGCACCTGCTGGAATGGCCTTGGGTCAGCTATAGCTCTGGCAGAGGTTGTCCTTGAAAGGGCAGCTGCTGTGAGAGCCCTCTCAGCCCCACCCACCTCCCAGGGTGTCTGTTGTGGGGGAGGAAGATAAAGGAGATTGTGAGCCTCTCTGAGACTCTGAGATTTGGAGTGGAGGGCGGGATATAAATCCAATATAATCCTCTTCCTCTTCTTCTTCTTTCAGCTCATGAAGAGTCACATTTGCAATTGCCATCAATAAAAGAGCAACGTTTCCTTCCATCCCAGGCATGAGGCCTGCTCCTCAGGGACCCTTCAGCTTAACCGTTCCCAGGGCTTTTTTTGTAGCAGGGACTCCTTTGCATATTAGGCCACACCCCTCTTATATAGCCAATCCTCCAGGAACTTACAGGGCTCTTAGTACAGGGCCTATTTTATTTATTTATTTATTTATTTATATTGGGATTTATACCCCGCCCTTCGCACCGAAGTGTCTCAGGGCGGCTACTGTAAGCTCTTGGAGGACTGGTTACATCAGGGGGGGTTATAGCCTAATATGCAAAGGAGTTCCTGGTACAAAAAAGGCACTGTCCATTCCTAGTGGGGTCTCCCCCAGAATGACAACTGGTCTCCATACTACAGAGATCAGTTCCCCTGGAGGAAACAGCAGCTTCAAAGGGTGGGCTCTGAGGCATCACATCTCTATGGAGTTCCCTCTGCTCTTTGGAGTTCCCAAATCCCATCCTTCCCAAACCCAGGCATGTCTCAAAGCCAAAGTTGGCAACCCTACCCATTCCTCTGGGGGCAGCTACTAACCACAACCCCCACTGGGTCCTGACCTTGCACACGTTCTTGAAACACGGGTCAGGTGCCACATTTGGGAGCCACAGGTGGCACATCATCCCGAGGCACTGTATTGCTGCACTAGAACAATCTATTGCCACTCATCCGTTTGAGACTGCGATAGCATCTGTAGCTCTAAAGCGCATGTGCAAGAAGAGCAAACTGCAAGAAGGTCAAGTAAGGTGCCACAGCAGCCTTGATGACCACATTCTGAGAACCCCACCCTGTTGGGGCGCATATGTGGAAGGAACAGCTAGGAAGGGATGTGGAGGAAAGAGTGCAGAAAGGTCCCACGTGGGGAAATGCCGTCCCTGACACACATGCCTCTGCATTTACAGCAGCCACATGGAGAATGCTCACTGCACAGAATCAGCCTAAGATGCATTTGGCACCAAAACATGGAAGTTAGGCTTGATCTATCTAGTGCACTTCCATCCCAAATTTCCTTCAAAGAGATGATGTACAAGTGGTATATGACTCCTAAAAAATTGGCAAAGATGAGCAAAAAGATGTCGGATAGATGTTGGAAATGTAAAAAGCACGAAGGTTCTTTCTATCATATGTGATGGACGTGTGAAAGGGCGAAAAAGTTTTGGCATATGATACAACAAGAAATATCTAAGATCTTGGGATATGAGTTGAAGAAAGTAGCGGAGACTTTTCTGTTGGGATTACAAATGGAAAAATTTCCAAAAGACGA
Source organism: Heteronotia binoei (assembly GCF_032191835.1). Lineage (NCBI taxonomy): Eukaryota > Metazoa > Chordata > Lepidosauria > Squamata > Gekkonidae > Heteronotia > Heteronotia binoei. The sequence continues at coordinate 24,144,616 of NC_083240.1, forward strand.
CAGAACTTTGATTTGGTACTTGCTTTCAGCGGCTAGAACACTATATGCGCAGTTATGGAAGCAGGGAAAAATACCAAAAAAATGGGATTGGATTGTTAAAGTTTTATCATGGAGTGAGATGGACAAACTAACAAGAATCTTAAGAGACTATGATTTGGAAGTGTATAGAAAGGAGTGGAAGAAGTTTAGATGTTATGTAGAAAAAGAATGGAATGTAAAAAGACATTGGACAATTTTCTAATAATGATTAAGTATTAGAAAAAGGTAGAATATGGTTTTAAGTTTTTACAGTTAAGGGTACCCTTAATAGTTAATTTTAAGTATATAACTTCAGCAGGAGTCAAGTAATGGAGGGAGGGGGGATTAGAAAATAACATATGGGATAGAGAAAGAGAGGATTTAAATGGATATTGTTACCATATGTTATCAATAAAATCGTTTTGACACCCAAATTTCCTTCAAAGAGCTTAGGGTAAGCTGTGTGGGCATATTGCCTCCATTATCTTCCCAATGAGGTTGTGCAAATGAGATCAACTGGCCCAGCAAGCTTCAGGACTGAGTAAGGATTTGAACCCAAGCCAATCAGATTTTAGTTTAATTCTAACCACTGTGCAACACTGGTTCTTGTGCAACCATAAACGTTAGGGATGCTTCTGAAACACTCCTGATCTGAACTTCTCCCCAAATCCTGGGGAGTTCTAAAATTATCCAGTCTTGTTTCAGAAGTGGAACTGTTGCATTAGGAACCTTCAGGTGCACAAAATTCAGAAATAGAATGTGAGATGGTGCACGGTCACCATCCATGTGCACCTGCCCCTTCCTGTTGCCCAAAATAATGAAACACAACAAAACAGCAATTATCTGCAATGATGTAGGGAGGCATGTCAAAATTATTTTCGCGAATTTCAAAATTTTCAAAATTCAATGGAGAAAAAATCGTATACATGGCTGCATCAAACTTGCTTTTTTTACAATGTGTTAGCAATGCATCTGTGTTCACTGGTAATTGGGGGAAGAGGGGAAAACCTGCTCCAATTCCAGAATTAATTTTATACATTCCTCTAGTTACACCAGAATAAAGACATGTTGTCATAGAGCAGGGGTGGCCAAACTTGCTTAACAAAAGAGCCACATAGAATGAATGTCAAATGTTTGAGAGCTGCAAGGGAGGGGGAGAGAGAGGGGGAGGGAGAGGTGAAAAGAAAGCAACTTTAACTTTAAATGTATTCTCCAACCTGCTGGCTGACGGTGGTGGAAGCTTTGAGAGCCACACAATACGTGTGAAAGAGCTACAGTTTGGCCACTCTGTTTTTTTTTTTTTTAAATAATAAAAAGCTTTATTAATATAAAGTTCAAGATACAAGTATGAAAATGCATCGGCAGATGTGTAGTATGTACCCATATACAGCGGGAAGATGGATATAAACAAAGTTAGTTATTAAAATACAGGTTACAACAACAGTTGACATGACATCAGTATAGCATGATATGGGTCATTAGGATTTTTGCTGTCCTTTGAGACCTTGTCAATAAAGGGACGCCATTTACACACAAAGTCCAGAGAAGCAGATTGGGAGGTGTTACGAGGATCTAAATCATGAGTGAGTTTATCTAAGACAAAGTAGTCCCACAGCTTTAGCCACCATGCCTGCCTTGATGGAGGATTTTGCTGTTTCCAAACCGAGGCGATTGCAAATTTGGCCGCCACAAACATATGTGAAATTAAATCCTCTGTTTGTGTAGGAATACGCGAAGTGCCTGTATGATTCAGGAGAGCATATTCCGGCGTGAATGGGGGAGAAAATGAGGTGAGGTCATGTACTTCTTGGTAGATTAGTCTCCAGAAATTATTTATGATGGGGCATAGCCACCAGGAGTGAAAAAATGTGCCTCTCTGACCGCAGTTCTTAAAACAAAGGGGAGAAATTGAGCAGGAGTGTGATAACTGTACCGGGGTCTTATACCAACGTGTGAGAACTTTAATGGCTTGAAGTTGTACATTCATTGCTTTTGTTTTATATATGGTGGAGTTCCAGATGGCCAGCCATTGCTCTTTTGGCCACTCTGTTCTAGAGAAATAAGGCAACAGATGCGGAGAAATGCATTCACCTCTACAATCCTTTCAGAAACTCAATATTTAAACAGTTTCTCTGGTTTTACCAGTCCAAATCAACAATGAGACATGAGTAGAAGAGACTTTTAAGAAGCAGGTGCAAATTTGGTGTTTGGGTAACTGTGCTTACTCTCTTGGTTACAACCTGGTCTCTCCCAGCCCTTTCTATTTCTCACATTATTAGACACTAAACTGGAAGTTCTTTGGAGGCAGACAGTCATCTGTGTTATGTATATGCTATAAAAAATTAGGCACATGGATGGCACAGTGTATAAACAGTCCATATTGTTGTCCTATTTGCATTTTGCAGATAGCGAATGGAGGCTGTGATAGAGCACGCAATTGCTACACTGCAGAGTTCAAAGTCTATGCCTATTTGAACGGTCAATGACTGCAGGGGACCATGGGAAATACTGTTCCATAAGGATTCTATACATCCCAGGCTCTCTTGCAGATCTTCAATCCCTGTCTACTCTTCGGTGAAGAAAGCCACATCAACAGAGCCTGTGTGAAACAAGTTTACAAAAAACATATGAAACTTTCTAGTGCAAAATGTAGCAGTTGGAGCAGCAACTGGCTCTCTTCATTCAGAGGGGTTGCAACTCAGTGCCAGAGCATCTTTTTAGCATGCAGAAGATGCCAGGCTCAGTGCCCAGCAAGCATCTCCAGTTAAAAGAATCAGGTATGAGGTGATGTGAAAGACTAAAAGCACCTAAGACCCTGGAGGGCCACTGCTAAGTCTGAGCAGACAATATCAACCATGATGGACCAAGTATAACATAGCTTCAGGTGCTACCCTTGAATCAACCCCCTGTAACCCTTATTGCCAAGAAACAGTTGAGTTAAACTGCATACAGCTGTAGCTAGTGGTTTGTGTTGTCATTGGACTAGACACAAGAAATCCCGGGTTCAAAGCCCCACTCTGCCATAAAGTGCACAGGGTGACCTCTCTGACTCTTAACTTAGCCTACCTTACAGGGTTGTAGTGAGCCACAGAGAACTGTGAGTGCCATCCTGAGAACACTGCCCTCTGTAGGGTTGCCAATCCCCTGGTGGGGGCAGGGGATCCCCCAGTTTGGAGGCCCTCCCCCCACTTCAGGGTCATTAGAAAGCAAGAGGGGGGGGGAGGGAAATGTCTGCTGGATAGTCCATTATTCCCTATGGAGTCCGATTTCCACAGGGAATAATGGAGAATTGATTTGCAGGTATCTGGGGGTGCCTGTTTTTTGAGGTAGAGGTACCAAATTCGCAGCATAGCATCCAGTGCCTTTCCTCAAAACACCTTCCATGTTTCAAAAAGATTGGACCACGGGGTCCAACTATACGAGCCCCAAAAGAATGTGCTCCTATCCTCCATTATTTCCAGTGAAGGCATTTAAAAGGTGTGCAGTCCCTTTAAATGCGATGGTCAGAACTCCTTTTGGAGTTCAATTATGCTTGTCACAACCTTGCTCCTGGCTCCACCCCCAAAGTCTCCTGGCTCCACTCCAAAAGTCCCTAGATATTTCTTGAATTGGACCTGGCAACCCTAGCCCTCTGCCACCAGCCCCCATCACACATCCAGACTTAGAGAAAAGGATGTCCAAGCAGGGGGCCAAACAAGGAGATGTATCTTGCCCCTGCAGACTAGGAACGCCCCCGTCTCCTACCTGCTGTGGTGGACCAGCAGTATTCAGTCACCATCCCTTTGGGCTGCCGTGCTCCTGCCATCAGGCCTCCTCCTTAGGCCTGATGTTCCTCTCCTCTCTGAACTGTCAGGGTTGGTTCCTCATTTGCCAGGGGCTCTGCCCCGTGACTAACAGGCAGCATGGCCTGCAATTTCGCTGAGGACAGAGGTGCTGACCTTTCCACCACCACCTTGCAGTTACCGCCACCTCCAAGGGGCTGGCCTTGCTCCTCCAGACCTCCTTCCCCTGCCCTGTCAGCAGACTCCCAGAAGGCCAAAGAAACACCCAGAAGAAAAACTGAGGTGGGGGGATTTCTGTAGCCTCCCCTCAACACACAGCAGATGGAAAAGAGAGGGGATGTGGGCCTTGGCCTCTCTAAGCTGAAGCTTCTCAGAAGGAGAAAAGATCTCCCTGAAAGGGACGCAGGCATGCCTAAGACTGTGAGGTAATTTTGAAATTCTGATCTCTGCTCTTTCAGCTAGTGTTGCCAACTCTGGGTTGGGAAATTCCTGGAGAGTCGAGGGATGGAGCATGGTAAGGACATGATTTGGGGAGGAAAGTGACATCAGAAGGGCATTATGCCATTGAATCCACCCTCCATAGCAGCCATTTTCTCCAGGGGAACTGATCTCGGTGGTCTAGAGATCAATTTTAATGGCAGGAGCTCTTTAGGCCCCACCTGCAGATTGGCAACTCTGGTTTCAAGTTTATATCGCACTCCCTCTCCCCCGAACAGGACATGGGACAGCTAACAGCATATAAAATACACCCAATTTAAAAATTACTTCAATCAATCAATATTTATAACGGTCAAAGACCAGTACAGCAATAAAGGAAGACAACAAGACAACTCATAAATGTACAAGCTGTCGATGAAATCAAGGCTCTCCCAAGCATTTCCTCTTACAAAGGTACAATAAAATAATCTTTAAAATATAAAATTAAAAATCCATCCCCATTAAAATCTATCCATTATCAAGCAGGATAGGATGCGTGGATGGTGAAGACACAGCTGAAGCATACCTACTGCCTGGTGGATCACAATCACCCAAAGGCTGCTTGAAAAAGAGCAGCCTTGCATGCCCTGCGGACCCTAGGGAGGATTCTGCAAGGCATGCATCTCTTCAGGGAGCTGCTGGTTCCACATGATAGGGGCCACTACTGAGAAGGTCTTTGCCCTTGTTGACACAAGGGGACAGTTTGCGGACCAGGGATCTTAGTAAATGCTGAGATTAAGCTTGGAGAAGATGGGGAGGATCATAGTGGGAGAGGCAGTTTTAAATGTTTGAGGGTCCCTGGCTATTTAGGGCTTTAAAGGTAAGTACCAACACTTTGAATTGGTACCGGAAAGCAGGGCTTTTTTGTAGCAGGAACTCCTTTGCATATTACGACCACATACCCCTGATGAAGCCAATCCTCCTGGAGCTTAGAGTAGGCCCTGCATTAGAGCTCTGTAAGCTCTTGGAGGATCGGCTACATCAGGGGGTGTGGCCTAATATGCAAAGGCGTTCCTGCTACAAAAAAAGCCCTGCCAGAAACTAATTGGGAGCTAGTGGAACTTCCATAGGATAGGTATTATATGCACTGACCAGGACACTCCTATCAGCAATCTGGCAGCTGTGTTATGGACCACTTGCAGTTTCCAAAGGATCTTTGAGACTTTGGGAGAGGTGGGGTAGAACTGCGATAATAATAAAATAAAACACATGCCTTTTTCAACATGATTTGAGCGCCATTAAAATCAGCATCATTTGCTACATATAAATGAAATGAATTAATAATGCACGTTGCACATAAAAATATATACGGTACATAGATAGGATGGATAACTAAAAGGAACCCGCAAAACAAACCACAAGAAGTTGAGAAATGAAACTGCCAACAAAATATCAACAAATACAAACAGAAACAAAACCAGAGAGCGTTTGGTCAGCCCTAACAGAAGCCAGCCTCCTCAACCTCAGCTACATAGGAATTAGTTGTAGTTACTTGGGTACTCTGCACATGCCTAGAGGCAGCCTTTTTCTGTATTTGAGAATATAGGCCTGAAAGCACGGGAATGAGGCAAACCCAACACTGCTTTCTATACTGGCCCTGTTCCCACAGCTTTTAGCTGCATCCAAGCTACAGACCCTCATAAGTTAGGTAACATTTCCCTTCCCCATAATGGCTTCACATATTTATGCTAGGAAAAATTTCCCCTTCTTAAATTTTTGTTCAGGGTGAAGAAAACTGGCAATCCTACCCAATACATGCATTGACAACTCAAATAATCACTCTTTGTTTGTCTTCCCTCTGAAGGGAAACTTGCGCCGTTCATCGTCTTTCTGGGCTGTGCAACCAGAGCTAGTCAAATGGATTGATTTTTTAAAAAACGGTGCTCTGTTAAGAAGCTGCTACCAGTTAATCAGGGAACAGAATCATTTGCCACAGCAAGCATCTCTGGAAACGAGGCATTCCTCATTCTCATTCACAAAGAGAAAAAAACCTCTTCTAAGATGGTGTCAGTAGCAGTATAAACAGGTATAATCTCAAATCAAAGAATGAACACTTCTTTAAACCACTGTTTTCACTCACATGCAACTGTAAAAACCTGAAATGCATTTACACTCCTCTGATTAACTGGCTCAAATTTCTTCAGCTGGGTGACAGCTCCATACGTATATACACAAGACACTCCTTCTTTCGTCATGCCACTAGAGCCCTGACAACAGCCATTCCCTTTTCTGCACTCAGTCATTACAGAGTAGATTACAAACAGAATCCTGCCCTTACCCATAAGGGAACCATTTTCTTTTAGCTTCTCTTACACCAGCTTAGCTGCAAGTTATGACTGGGAAGGCTCAAGGCTCAGTAGTCCATAAGAAGTGATATTCAACACAAGCCAGGAGTCTGCTTCTTCCCTCTTCTGTTCTATAGACCAGGGGCCAAATATTGTCACGTTTGGCCGAGAGATCAGAGGCGAGAGGGGCTGAGTCAGCCACTTCATGGCCTCCTCACCCCGCTTGCCCTTTCCTTAGCCCCCAGCCAACCCTCCCCTGAAATTTCCCCTTTCCTGAGCAGAGTTTTCCTTCCTCTCTGTCTAGCACCACAGTTCAGTTTCACATTCCTGTAATACCAGCTATTTATGGGGAACTACAGCAAAGGGGGTGGACCACCCCACTTTGCCTAGAATTGCCATAGGCCTGGAGAAGAATGTTCGGCTCCTTTATTATAGCTTTATTGTGTATAAATGGGAAGGTTTATCTGTGGCCAGGGCTTTTTTTTGTAGAAAAAGCCCAGCAGGAACTCATTTGCATATTGTGCCACACCCCCTGACACTAAGCCAGCTGGAACTGTGTTCCTGTGCATTCCTGCTCAAAAAAAGCCCTGTCTGTGGCTACTAGCCATAGTGATTAAAGGGAATCTCTATATTCAGAAGCAATAAAAAATCTGAATAGCAGTGCCAAAAGGCAACATCAGGGGAAGCCCTTGGTCTCTAAGCTCCAGAGTAACTGGCTGGACACTGTGTGAGACAGGATGCTGGACTAGATGGAACCCAGGTCTGATCCAGCAAGATTCTAATTTGCACTTTTAGAGGGCACTGCTACATTATGAACTGAAACCAGCTTAATTTTCACAGCTCCCTCCACCACCACAAAGAGCCATATAAACTGGAGTTCTGCAAGGGTGTCCTCTGTGAGACATCCCTGGCCTTTTCCACATCTACATTATATTTATGTATTTAGACTTGTATCCCGACCTCCCCACAAGCAGGCTCAGGGTGGATCACATCATGTCTAGGAATCCTGGACTGAGACCCATAACATTTAAAGCAGCTGGGAAAAAATTGTGGCTTCTGTTTGAGAAAGAAATCAGCCAGGAGGGCTAGAGTGCAGGCAGAAGCTCAGACGCTCTGTCCTTCAGCTTTTCCTGCTTTCTCCTGCCAGGACTGATCTGGGCAGAACAGGCTGCAAGATACTCTGACAACCCAGGAAGATGGCTGCAGCATTCTGTATGGAGGAAGCAACAGGGTTGCCAGATCCAAGTTGGGAAGCTCCTGCAAATTTGGGGATGGAGCCTAGGGAGAACAGGGACCTCAATGGGGTACAATGCCACAGACCCCACCCTCCAAAGCACCCATTTTTCTCCAGGGGAATGGATCTCTGTGGTGTAGAAATGAGCTGTAATTTTGGGGGATCCCCAGGCCCCACCTGAAGGCTGGCATCCCTAGGAAGCAGTTCAGATTGGGGAGTGTCTGACCAGTCCTTGCTGTGAGGCTGTTTGCTATGGTTTGCTCAACCTGTATATGTATAAAGCTGTAGGTTTTGTTTTTAGACACCTGAAGACTAGCTACCATGGCTCCTCTCCCCCCACGTTGTCCTCACAACAACCCTGTGAGATAGTTGAGGCTGAGAAAGTACGATTTCTCTGTTCAGCAAGCTTCCAAGTCATGCAGAGATTTAAATCCAGATCTGATGTTTTAACCAAATCAGCTTATCTGGCCTCCCCTCTCTTCATACCAACTCATTTCTCCCTTCTATGGCCTCCGACCAGAGCAATTCTTACCAGATATCTCCATGAACTCATCAAGATTTGGCTGCAGTGGGGCCAGGTATGGCTGGATCATGTCAGCATTGCCAGTATAGGCTGAAGAAAGGGAAAAGAAACAAGATATTTGTACACACAGCATCCTTCTTTGGTGTAGTGCATCCAGTTTGGTGTAGTGGTTAAGTGCACAGACTCTTATCTGGGAGAACCCCACTCCTCCACTTACAGCTGCTGGAATAGCCTTGGGTTAGCCATAGCTCTTGTAGGAGTTGTCCTTGAAACGGCAGTTTCTATGAGAGCTCTCTGAGCCCCACCCACCTCACAGGGTGTCTGTTGTGGGGGAAGGAGATAAAGGAGATTGTAAGCTGCTCTGAGACTCTGATTCAGAGAGAAGAGCAGGGTATAAATCTGCGGTCTTCTTCTTCTCCTTGAGGGCGAGGTGTTGGGAATGCATCTCGCCCATCAGCTTCCCAGAGGTATCTGGGTTGCCACAGAGAGTCGAATTAAACAGAGCTCCTAGCCTGGTTCTGAATGGGGGCAGGTCTCTTACAGGATGAACCGCAGCTGCCTCAGGTGACTGTCAGGGCCTACCTTCCTCCGCCAGCGGCTGAGGAGGACAGGGGGTCTGGGTCATTGTGAAGAGGGTGTCAGAGATGTCCGAGAGAAAGCAGTCCAGATCAAAGAGCTGCCTCCCTTCAGGCTCCTCCTCCTTGTCTCTCAACAGCATGGGGACCACGTTGGAGAAGAGCTGGTCACACCAGTTTTCTAGCGGCTTCCAGGTCCTGTCATCCTGAATGGGAAAGACGGCAAGGTGTGGCCTAGGTGGATCCCTGCCTTCTTTGGGAGGTGGACCCCCCCCACCACCACCACCAAGGCCAGATCCTGCCAACCTGAGAGCTGCCATCCCCTTCTGCTTCTTCCAAACCCCACTCACCTGCTTTGGGCTGGGGGCCTCCCAATCTCGGCTGGATTTGCGGAGCTGCAAGAGGAAACACCATAGGAAGGTTGCATTGGTGGAGAGAAAACCGGGGGGGTGGGGGGGGAGGGGAGGGGTGTGTGCAAAGACCAGGGGTGGAGAAATGTAACTAGTTAAAAAAAATAGCTTTCCCAGGCAATGAATGTTTATGAGCGCTGTAGGCATTTGGCTAATCTGGGATCAGGGGCTGGCTAATCGGGGATCCTCTTGGGAGCCATAACTCAGAAGTGGGGTAAGATGAGAGTGGGAGGGTATCAGGGCAAAACCTGACCCGCTTCTTGTAGTAGATGCGCCACTTGTGATACTCCTTCATCACCACCTCGATCCGTCGCTTCCAATATTTCCCCTCTAGCACAACGGCCTATCAAAGGAAGAACAGTCAGCTAGGAAGAATTCCAAACACGATCAAGCCCCGTCTCCTGTATCTTGATACAGACTCGCATATTGCAAGCTTTCTAGCGGCAAAGGGATTTTCCTCAAGAAAGGGTGCTAAATAAAAACCATTCCCACCCCACAAAGGAAAAGACCTGAAAAGACAGCTCCCCACTTGGATCTATCAATAAAATTGTGTTTGTGTTGGTCTTAAAGGTGCTACTGGACTCCCAACTTGGTTCTATTGCTTCAGACCAACATGGCTGCCTACCTGGATCTATTGACTAACAAAGTTTCTAGAGTAGGCCTAATAGGTGCTGGGAGGCCTTCCTTAGGCTAATGACTAGCTAATAGTGTGGGGGGAGGCAAAGGCAGGATGTGCTCTCCTAATTGCTGGGCAGCTCTCTGCATGCACCTTTTGGAATGTAAATCCAGCAGAGTTTAGACTCGCGGGAAAGGACAGAAAAAACAGTTCAGAGTCAGTCTCCCATCTACATTTGGAGCAGATCAGAAGAGACGGAGCCCAAAACCACAGGAAGGTTGAAATGCTGTTGGATATCCGTGTTCTAGAATCCACACGTTCCCTACACTTGGCTTGCATCACATCTCTGTGGCTGCTTTTTCTCTCCTTCCCACCAGAGGGCTTTAAAAAGAACTCAGAAATAGCTGGATTGTTCTATATAACACTGCAGCAATACATTGCAATAATATAGAAGTTCCTAGCTTTAATTTTTTTTTTTAAGTGTGTAGCCCTTTTCACTCCAGATATGCAAGAGAAAATGTGCAACCTGCACCTTGCTAAGTGGGACTCCAGAAGCAGCTTCAAGAGCAGCTCTTGCAAAAAGTATCAGATGCCCATTTCAGTGCACCCAATTCCAACAAGAATCAAGAGCTGTCTCTTTGTGTGTGAAAGAACCAGTCCATGCTAGACTGGACCATTTCATATAGCAGTTCTGGAATGGGTGTGTATTTTCTGACACCTCTCATCTGAAAACACTGGCTTATGGGAGATATGGAAATATGGACCATATGGGAAATATGGGCTGGGGTTTCCACAATCCTTCTTGTGTTGTGGTTTGGGCACCCCAGCACCAAGCCAGAGGTGATTGCTGCTTGGACACATTTCAGATTAAAGTATAACTTCACCACCAAAATAAGTGTGGCAGACATGGGAGAGGAACGCGCACAAAAGCCCCTTGGTGGCTTTCAACATGGGTCAGGATCAGAAACCACCCCAGAAAGTCTCGTGGCCTGTAGAAGTCAGAACCTGCTCTGTAACAAAGACAATGAGCCTAGGGTTGCCAATCCCCAGGTGGGGGCAGGGGATCCCCCAGTTTGGAGGCCCTCCCGCCACTTCAGGGTTGTCAGAAAATGGGGGGAGGGGACGGAAATGTATGCTGGGAAGTCTGTTATTCCCTATGGAGATTTATTCTCATAGAAAATAATGGAGAATTGATCCGCGGGTATCTGGGGCTCTGGGGGGGGGCTGTTTTTTGAAGTAGAGGCACCAAATTTTCAGTACAGCATCTAATCTCTCTCCCCAAAATATCCCCCAAGTTTCAAAACAATTGGGCCATGGGGTCCAATTCTATGAGCCCCAAAAGAAGGTGCCCCTATCCTTCATTATTTCCTATGGAAGGAAGGCATTGAAAAGGTGTGCCGTCCCTTTAAATGTGATGGCCAGAACTCCCTTTGGAGTTCAATTATGCTTGTCACAGCCTTGATCTTGGCTCCACCCCTAATGTCTCCTGGTTCCCCCCCCCCCCCGAAGTCCCCAGATATTTCTTAAATTGGACTTGGCAACCCTAAATGAGCCTCCTTTCCAGAGGCCAAGGAAAGGAAATAGACATGCTGCTAAGTCTCCTTCCTGGGTTTCATGAGGGCTGTGAATGAGTTTACAGCAATGCTCCCTCTAAGCTGCGGAGTCTTGTGAACAAAATTTCTACTTGGGAGCTACTGGCATTAAAGTTGTGAGCTACTGCATAAATTAGTGTGCTCTGGGGTCATTTTTCCTGAGCTAAGACAAAAATGAGTGAGCCAGACGCTAAAAGAGCTGTGAGCTAGCTCACACTGACTTAGCTTAGAGGAACACTGGTTTGAAGTACTCACTTCTGGTTTCCTGTGCTCATCTGAGCCATCCAGAGGGGTGACAAATCCGCACACGGGGCTCTTCCGGCGTTCCACATCTGTGAACAAAAATCCAACATGGTTCATGTTGAATGCCCAGTAAGTAAAATATTCGTTCCAGACTTCTCAGTTTTCTCTCAGTTGAGTGGGGAGGGAGGGCATGAAAACCAGCATGGTGTAGTGGTTAAGAGCAGTGGTCTCTAATCTAGAGAACTGGTTTTGATTTCTCACTCTTCCACATGAAACATGCTGGGTGACCTTGGACCAGTCACAGTCTTCCAGCCCCACCTACCTCACAAGGTGCTGGTTGTGGGGAGAGGAAGAAGAAGCTGCTTCGAGACTCCTTAGGGTGGAGAAAAGTGGGGTATAAAAACAAACTTTTCTTTTCATAATCTACCTAGGGTGCAACCCCCCCCCCCGCACAAAGCTTAGGCTAACCCTGCGTTTCCCCCCATCAGCCTTTTTCTCCAGAAGGTCAGTCCCCCAAGTCAGTCCTCATCTATAAATCCTTTCTCTGCTTTCCCCGTGACTTCTGCATCCCACTCTTTATTATATTTTCCCCATGCAACAAAAACAAGCTAGAATTTTCCATGCTTTCCAGGAGATGAATTCACAGTTTCCTTTTTTTATCCAATAGGTTCAGGGCTTTGGGTGGGAGGAGTAATTAGTTTGGAAAGGTCATTTTTAGAAATTGCCTTAAAAATTATCCCATGGCTTAAGATTTAGCAGGCAATTTTCTGGAAAGGTCTCTTGCACATACTTTAATTAAATTGAATATTCTTCTAGGGGAAGGGTCAGCAACCGTTTATAATAAAAAAGCCAAGTGACACCAACATTCTGAGAAAGCTCTGCAAAGATGCGGAATAAGAATGCCTATTTGCATAACTGAAAAAATATAGCTGATAATATTACTGATCATTTGGGGGTATTTTTGTATTTTCTAATTTGAGCATGGGTGCACATGTACGAGTATGTGTGAGTTTGCACCTCGAATTCATGGCAACCTCTGGTGACTGATCCCTACTGGGGGCCTGGAGGATATTCAGGGAGAGGGCTGAAACAAAGCCTGCCCCTGCCTTCCGACTGCTGGTATTCCAAGGAGGTCTATCATCTAAGTACTTGCCAAAGTTGACCCTGCTTAACTTCTGATCTGACGAGATTGGGCTTGCCTGGGCTATCCAGGTTAGGGCTATATATTACTGACAATTGATGCAATGGTTAATAATCTGTGACGTTTCAGTAGCCCATACGTTGGCTGTTGTGAGTCCTGTATTAGGAAGTGGCACACACAGAGTAAGTCATAAATACACACAGCAGCACCCCGTACAATTGTTTTAGTGTCCTGGCATAAATCTATGTGGGGTTCACATTTGGATTACTGGTAGGGCTTTTTTGGTAGAAAAATCCCAGCAGGAACTCATTTGCATATTAGGCCACACATCCCTGATGCCAAGTCAGCTGGTCCTGTGCATTCCTGCTCAAAAAAAGCCCTGATTACTGGTAACGTTCCTCTCTATACCCTTCCTATCTGAAAAGCATCTCTAAGAGGGCTTTTTTTGTAGCAGGAACTCCTTTGCATATTAGACCACACACACCTGATGTAGCCAATCCTCCAAGGGCTTACAGTAGGCTCTGTAAGAAGAGCCCTGTAAGCTACATCAGGCGTGTGTGGCCTAATATGCAAAGGAGTTCCTGCTAAGAAAGCACTATCAAGTCACAGCTGAAGTATGGCAGCTCCAGAGGCTTTTCACAGGTGGTTTGCCATTGCCTGCCTCTGTCACACCCTGGTATTCTTTGGACTTCTTCATCCAAATAATAGCGAGCGCCAACCCTGCTTAGTTTCTGAGATCTGATGAGATTGGTCTAGCCTGAGTTATCCAGGTCAGGGTTAAGAAGCCCATATGTCCCATAGAAATCTGTGCCTTCCATCCCTTCCTACAGTATATGGCCACAGTTGGTTCCATACTGAGCCATAGCTGGCTCTAGAGCCAAAAGCTGTTGATCCCTCCCTGCCTACCAAATCAGCTCGGTGCTCCAGGGATGACACAGGCAGTTTCCTAACAAAGGAAAAGGGGGAAACAAATTCAACCCAAAAAATACTAAGAATGCCTCAAGGATCAAGCTGTATCAAGGGAAATATATTTATTATATGGAATAGACAATATAATTAAAAAATTATAAGCTTCACATACACTGTTATAATTTCCTATACAATGAAAAGATCAAATGGCCCAAAACACAACCATGTGCATTTTGGCCACAAAGGCCTTCCTCGGTGGTCAATAGTACACAACATGGCTTTTAGAAAACACAACTGGAAAAATAAATGATATAAATCAATCCTGCCCAGATGATGACATCTCATAGATTGTGTGGTTTGATGTTATATGTAGCAGACCATGAATCTTTTCGCATGGTAGCTATACTCCCACATAAAGCATTTATTGATATTATAATCTGCTATAAAGTTTCAAGTCTTTCCAGATGTTTCCACTCATTGGACTGAGAACGCGTTTCCTGGTGGATTGGATCCTGGGTGTTTTTAAAAAGTAGACATCCAGATTTCAGGACCAAAACAGGAAAAGGAGAAACTCTGAACTTTGAGATTCAAATGGTGAATATGCCACTCGTTTTTGGTTCTATGGGCAAGCAAAAGTCTGACCAGCTCCTAGGGTTGCCAGGCTCCAGGTGGGGCCTGGAGATCTCCTGCTTTTACAACTGATCTCCAGCTGGCAGAGATCAGCTCCCCTGGAGAAAATGGCTGCTTTGGAGGGTTGAATCTATGGCATTGCACCATGCTGAGGCCCCTCCTCTCCCCTCCCCAAACCCTGCCCTCTTCTGGCTCCACCCCCAAAGCCTCCAGATAGTTTCCAACACTGACCTGGCAACCCTACCAGCTCTGATTGCAAAAGCTGCCACGGAATGAATTTAACCCCTAACCCACTCTAGCCAGGCCCCAGAACTCACATTGGATGTACCAGGCTCTCCAAATGGCATTATTGAGACGAATTTTGTCCCGGCAGAGAAGACGCAGCCCCTTGAAATTCTTCCATTTGGGTGACACCAGGTTGTCACTGCAAAAAACAAAACCAAGAGGTGTGAATAAGGTGGCAGGTGGCGGAGCAGTGGAAATAGGATTGCAAGAAGCAGAGAAATTCAGCAGCGTCTTTTTTTGTTCTTCTGGAAAGGTTCCTGTGCCTTTTAACAGCTGCAGAACTAGAAAGAAAAGACAGACCTTTCCCTGCAACAAATTCTCAGCACTGGTGAATGAGAGAAGAGGTCTATTGACAGTTGTCAGCCAGCATAGCTGCACAGAACCTCCAGCTTCCTAGGCAGTATACCTCAGAATGCCAGACAAAAACAGAGCATTCCTAAAACACTCTTTCCTGGGCATGAGCTCCAGTGAGTAGACCTGAGTAAGACAGTGAGCAGACAAGCTTAAGATGGCACCATAAGAGACAACAGAGGAAGGCTTTGGTCAGCAGCGATCCTCCAGAGCTGCCATTTCCTCCAGGCAAACTGAACTCTGTAGTCTGGAGCTCAGCTGTAATCCCAGGGGACCTCCAGGGGTAGGGTTGCCCGCCTCCAGGTGGAGCCTGGAGATCTGCTTTTACATCTGATCTCTGCTAGCTGGAGATCAGATGTAAAAGCAGATCTCCAGGCTCCTCTGGAGAAAATGTGCTTTGAAGGGCACTTGGTGTAATTAGTAGACTGCTCAAAGCCACCAAGTAATACACCGTCTTACAGTTTGCAAAAATATATTTCAAGGATTGTGTACAACACATAGTAAACAATACAATATTGATGCTAAGCGGTGCTAAGGCCTTTTAAAGTAACAGAAACCCCAAGGGGGACAAAAAAACCCCATCCCCAAATGAATAAATATAAGTCCAAACTTGGAAATAGTGCAACTGAAATTCACAAGGTGGGTGCTCCTAAAGAACGTAGCTTCAATGCAGCCGCTTTCTTAAAAAGACAACTCTCTAGATTTTGATGACATTTCAATTCCTTCTTCAGTTTTAACGGCTCAGTTGTTTAGGAACCCTGCTCTATATTCTTTAATCACAGCATTAAGCTTCTCATTTTCAGTGTGAACTAGGGTTGCCAATCCCCAGGTGGGGGCAGGGGATCCCCCGATTTGGAGGCCCTTCCCCCCGCTTCAGAGTCATCAGAAAGCTGGGGGGAGGGAAATGTCTGCTGGGAATTCCATTATTCCCTATGGAGATTTATTCCCATAGAAAATCATGGAGAATTCATCTGCAGGTAACTGGGGCTCTGGGGGCTGTTTTTTGGAGTAGAGGCACCAAATTTTCAGTATAGCATCTAGTGCCTCTCCCCAAAATACCCCCCAAGTTTCAAAATGATTGGACCAGGGAGTCCAATTCTATGAGCCCCAAAAGAAGGTGCCCCTATCCTTCATTATTTCCTATGGAAGGAAGGAATTGAAAAGGTGTGCTGTCCCTTTAAATGTGATGGCCAGAACTCTCTTTGGAGTTCAATTATGCTTGTCACAGCCTTGATCTTGGCTCCACCCCTAATGCCTCCTGGCTGCATCCCCAAAATCTCCTGGCTCCACCCCCAAAGTCCCCAGATATTTCTTGAATTGGACTTGGCAACCCTAGTGTGAACATTGAGCCCAGTGTGAACATTGAATGGGGATGAGGGTTTTTTTGGCCCCCTTGGGGTTTCTGTTACTTTAAAAGGCCTTAGCACCGCTGGCCTCTATCAATATTGTATTGTTTACTATGTGTTGTACAGAATCCTTGTAATATATTTTTGCAAATTGTAAGACGGTGTATTACTTTGTAGCTTTGATCAGTCCTCTGGAGAAAATGGCTGCTCTGAAGGGTGGACTCCATGGCGTTGTACCTCCCCTCCCCAAACTCTACCTCTCCCAGCTCCACCCCCAAAGTCTCCAGGTATTTTCCAACACAGACCAGGCAACCCTATCCAGGCCCCACTTGGAAGTTGTTCACACTAAGAACAGTATTGCTTAGAGAAGTGATATTTCGCTGAGCTGAATCACAATGTGAAGAGCTTTGGATCTCAGCCTCTCCTAATGTGGAAAAATAATCTCTACCCTACATCCCTGTGAGGTGGGTCATCATTCAATTTCCGGTCGCAAAGAATAAAATGCTTCAAATCACCCTACAGTGCTAGATAAATAACAAATTGCCAAATCCTGGTTGGGAAATTCCTGGAGATCTGGAAGTGAAGCCTAAAGTGGGTGGAGCCTGGGGAGGGAAGCTCAGCAGAGATGTAATGCTATAGACCACACCCTCCAAAGCAGCCAGTTTTCTCCAAGGGAACTGATCTCTGCAGTCTAGAGATCTGCTGTTATTCTGGGAGAACTCCAGGCCCCACCTGGAGGTTGGCAACCCTAAAATCTGCATGTAAAAGTATCTAGATATAGAATCTCAACCTACATCCCCCAGCTCAGGTCCAGCTCTCTATTTAGTGACTCCCTCAATTTAAAAAAGTCCCTTAAAACAGCTGTCCAAAGAAGCATATTAATTCGGCCCTGTTAACCAGCTCAGAGGCTTCCTTCCCTCTCGGTAACCAGGGAACCAGAGAGAGCTGACCAGCTGTTTGCTCTGTGTTGCCGCAGCAGCAGCATGATCAGAGCTTTGCTCATTTCACTAATCTATGTGTACAGACCCGCACTCAGACCTGTCCCTCCTCATCTTCTGGATGGGAAAGCAAGTAAATACCAGCTGGAGTGGAAAGTCCTGGCAAACAGAGCCAAAGCTCCTAAGAATCTGCATAGGCCTTCCTGATCAGATGAAAATGGTTCATAAGAACATAAGAGAAGCCATGTTGGATCAGACCAATTGCCCATCCAGTCCAAATGCTGTGCCACACAGTGGCCAAACCCCAGGTGACATCAGGAAGTCCACCGGTGGGGCCAGAACTCCAGAAACCCTCCCAATGTTGCCCCCCAAGCATCAAGAATACAGAGCATCACTGTCCCATCTATTCGTTGTGGCTAATAGCCACTGATGGACCTCTGCTCTTATTTGGTTCCCTTCTCAGAGCCTCTAGTAAACAAATATGAAACGCTAAGGATGGCCAAATTTGCTTACCTTTAGCGTCACATAGAATAGATGTCAGATGTTTGAGAGCTGCAAGACATGAACGTTAGAAGTTTGAGAGAAGGAAGGAAGGAAGGAAGGAAGGAAGGAAGGAAGGAAGGAAGGAAGGAAGGAAGGAAGGAAGGAAGGAAGGAAGGAAGGAAGGAAGGAAGGAAGGAAGGAAGGAAGGAAGGGAGGGAGGGAGGGCAAATAGATGGGGAGGGGGAAAGAAAGTGACTTTCACTTTAAATATATTCTCCAGGCCAGCCAATGGGGTGGTGGAGGCTTCGAGAGACACAAAATATGTGTAAAAGAGCCACATGTGGCTCCTTAGCTGCAGTTTGGCCACCTCTGTGCTACATCTTGACTCTCTTGCTTTTACAACTTATCTTCAGCGGGTGCAGATCACCTCCTCTGGGAAAAAAATGGCTGCTTTGGAGGGGCGACTCTAAGGCATTACACCCTACTGAGGCCCCTCCTGTCCCCAAACCCCAGCCTCTTCCAGATCCACCCCCAAATTGTCCAGGTATTTTCCAACACAGACCTGGTGGCAACCCTAGGTATTTCCCTGCCCAAAGCTAGCAAACCTAATTCCTCTCCCTTGTCCAGCAAACTGGGCTTTCAAGACAGCTCCTCACAACTCAGTTGAAACACACTGCAAAACAGCCCTCACCACCAAAACAAACACTCACAGCCACACAAACCCGGGTGCCCAACACAGCAAAGATAAAGAGCTGCCAAAGTGAATATTATTGACCCACAAAAGGAACGGAGACCAAGATGGGAGAGGTTATTTTTTTAACACAATGCTGCCCAACCAGCGCAGAGCAGAAAGAAAAGGTGACTTGCAAAAGGGGCTGGGAGCTCAGGATGAAGCTGGGGGGTTAGGCCTCACACCATGCACAACAACACACAGGCCCGTAGCTACAGTGGGGCATGGGAGGGACCACCAGGCCCGTCCTTTCAACCCCCCCTTCCAACTATATGTCCCCTCCATTGTAGGGCCCCCAATCTGTCCCCTTTGTTCACTGCTGCTATGAACAAGTAGTAGCATTGCTGCAGATATTTTTCCTTTTTTCTCTCCCCTTTCCTAACAAACCTTGCAGAGCAAAGGGGGGGGGGGGAGAGTCAAGAGGTCTCTGTCTCTCTGAGAGAAGGGCACATAAGAAAGGGGTGGGGGGTCCAGAGCTGCTGTGACTGCCCAGGCGAAGGGGGGTTAGCTTGTGGAACTCAAGGCAGTTTACCGTTACGAGAGCCCTGGACTGCCAAACTGGGTGGCCCCCAGTCCCCCACCCTAACAACAAATCCTGCTGTGGGCCCCACCAAACATGAAATCCTGGCTATGGCCCTGACAGTACAAGAGGGGCAGGCAACAACAAGGCCCCTTCTTGGCTGTCTTCTCGAACCCAGAGCAAACAGTCCTCCGGGGCCAAGTGGGCAAGCCAAGAGGGGTGCAGGCCAGGCCTGACCTTCCTGGGCATCTTGCCAGCCTCGCGGCAGGCCAAAATTACTCAGCTCCCACTGGCTGGCTGGCTGGCTGCTGCAGCCAGAGATTCACTCCCTTTTTAAAAACCATCTCGCCTGGAGCTGATGTCACGTCAGGATACCCTTTGAAGGAAGTGTGGGCCGAGACACGCAACCAATAAGAGCTGGCCTCAGATGGGGGAGACCCGCTAGGGTGACTCATTGTCTGTGACCCTGGCTCACCCCCCTCCTCTCCCCTCTCCCTTGACACTTCTGAGAGCTGCAATACTGTTTACTTTCTGAAGGGAAATGGAGACTTGACTCTTGGAAGCAGAAGAACCAGCTGCCTGTGAAGGAGAAGCCCCCCCCCCTTTCTGCATGTCACAGTGTTGTGGAAAGGGCCAGTTTTAGGGATGCCAGCCTCCAGGTGGGACCTGGAGACCCCCTGGAATTACACCATCTCCAGACTACAGAGCTCAGTTCTTCTGGAGATAATGGATGCTTTGGAAGTTGGGCTGTATGGCATTATACCCCAGGAGCCAGCCTCCAGGTGGGACCTGGGGATCCTCCAGAATTGCAACTCACCTCCAGACTACAGTTCCCCTGAGGAACATGGCAGCTTTGGAGAGTGGACTCTATGGCACTGTGCCCCACTGAGATCCTTGTCTTCCCCAGGCTCCATCCCCAAAGTGCCAGGAGTTTCCAAACCTGGATCTGGTGGCTCTGCTCCCCCATCCCCATTGGTGACCAGGAGGAACCCAATACCCAACTGTGGTCCCTGTTCTCCCCAGTTGCCACTCCCAAATCTCCAGGAATTTCCCAACCTGGACGTGGCAACCAATGTTCCTTCTAAGCTGCAGAGTCTTGTGAGCAAAGATTCTACTTTGTGAGCTACTGGCATTTAAGTTGTGAGCTACTGCATAAATTCGTGTTCTCTGGGGTCATCCTTCCTGAGCTAAGACAAAAATGTGTGAGCTGGAGGCTTAAAATCTGTGAGCTAGCTCACACTAACTCTGCTTAGAGGGAACACTGGTGACAACCCTGTGGGGGACCTGACAATGGCTGTGGGGGACCTGGCAACTCTACATGCCCAGAATTATGACACACAAAAATGCAACAGGCAGCCACCCCTCATTCCACCTTATCTCTGTATGATGCCATGGGAATAGATAGACAGTGGGGATTTTCTAAGCTTAAAAATGATCTGTGGGGAGGAGTTTCAGTTGTGACTGTGGCCTGGGTTAGTGGAGGTTGTTTGGTTTACCCATCTGTCCATGCAGTCATACAACCAACCACAGCAACGCTTCCCTGGGAATTAGTAGGCTTCTACCGAGGATTGCTCTCTCAACTGCCCTTCCATTTGCTCTGTGAAAATAGGTGGGTGGGAAATATACAGATACCAAGCTTAATTTTTCTCCCTCAACATATTTGTACCCTACTTTCTGTCAAATAAGAATTTTTAAAGTGGCTAGCAACTCATTATTAAAATGTTCCCTCATGGAGTAAAGAGAGGCTCTGGCATAGGGTCTGACTTCCAAAGCGGCCATTTTCTCCAGGTGAGCTGAACTCTGTTATCTGGAGATGAACTGTAATTCTGGAGGGTCCCTAGGTCCCACTTGGAGGTGAGCATCCCTAACCTTTGCCCATATCAACAGAAGTATAGTGTCCAGATCACGCGAAATGATGGCATCGCTTTACTCCTCTGTGGTTAGACCTCACCTAGAGTATGGTGTTCAGTTTTGGGCACCACCATTTAAGAAGGATATAGACAAGCTGGAATGTGTCCAGAGGAGGGCATTGAAGATGGTGAGGGGTCTGGAGACCGAGTCCTTTGAGGAAGGGTTGAAGGAATTGGTTATGTTTAGCCTGGAGAGGAGATGACTGAGAGGTAATATGATCACCACCTTCAAGTACTTGAAGGGCTGTCATCTAGAGGGTGGTGTAGAATTGTTTTCTGTTGCCCCAGAAGGTTGGACCAGAACCAATGGGTTGAAATTAAATCAAAAGAGTTTCTGGCTAAACATTAGGAAGAACTTCCTGACAGCAGTTCTGTAGTGGAACAGGCTTCCTCGGGAGGTGGTGGCTCTCCTTCCTTGGAGACTTTCAAACAGAGGCTAGATGGCCATCTGACAGCAATGCTGATTCTGTGAACTTCGGCAGATCATGGGAAGAAGGGTGGCATCAGTGCTTAGTTATCGTTGCCCTTTCTTACATGCCCAGGGAAATACTGATCACCATTTTGGGGTCAGGCAGCAATTTTTATCCAGGCCAGTTTGGCCAGGGATCCTGGAGGTTTTTTGCCATCTTCTGGACATGGAGCAGGGGTCACTGGGTGTGTGTGTGGGGGAGGCAGGGCTTTATTTTGTAGCAGGAACTCCTTTGCATATTAGGCTACACCCCGATGTAGCCAATCCTCCAAGAGCTTATAAGGCTCTTAGTAAGCTCTAGGAGGATTGGCTACATCTGGGGTGTGTGGCCTATTATGCAAAGGAGTTCCTGCATTGTGCCAGGGGTTTGACTAGATGACCCTGGAGGTCCCTTTCAACTTTGATTCTATGATTCTATATATAATATCAAGCCAGTCCATTGGTCCATCTCAGAGAAAGACCTTTCTAACCCATCTGTTCCCCAAGAAGATGTAAGAAGATATTGGATTTATATCCCGCCCTCCACTCCGAAGAGTCTCAGAGTGGCTCACAATCTCCTTTATCTTCCTCCCCCACAACAGACACCCTGTGAGGTGGGTGGGGCTGGAGAGGGCTCTCCCAGCAGCTGCCCTTTCAAGGACAACTTCTGCCAGAGCTATGGCTGACCTAAGGCCATTCCAGCAGGTGCGAGTGGAGGAGTGGGGAATCAAACCCGGTTCTCCCAGATAAGAGTCCACACACTTAACCACTACACCAAACTGGCTCTCCAAGACACTTCAGGTGGAGATGCCATAACTAGGGGGCTTTTATCATCAAAGCTGCCCCACTGCCATGGAGTCAGGATCCTTCCCCAGAGATCAACTTCCATTAGAGCTGTGGCTTTGAACACCATGCTCCAGGAAGCACTGGGTTTCCTTGGTGGCTTATCTGGGCTCAATAAGAATCTCAATAACAGCAGATAAGCTTCCCTGGAAGATAGCATAGCCTCTGCTACTGATATTCAGCAGCAGCAGTGTGCAGATACGGGGGGAATGCTGGGTGTGACCTTGATCGCCACTCTTCCGGTGCTAAGCTGATAAGCCAGCTCAGAGCTAGGTGGACCCATCTCAGCTAGCCACAATGGCCAGCTAGATGCCTCCAGGAAGACCATGAGCAGGCCATAGAGACCAGTTTCCCCCTGTTGCTGTCCCTAAGCCAGGTGTGATCTTAAGTAATGGGATGTCTTAGCCAATGGGTAATTGGGTCTTAGCCAATTGGTCTTAGCCAATGGGCAATCAGGGCAGCTGCCCCAGGCCCCACAATGGGGATCTTACTTACCCTTGGCCCACTCCCTCCCAGCCAAAGAGGAATAAAAAGAAAGCTTCTGCCTCCATTCATGCCTTCCCAGGAGGAACTCATTTGCATATTAGGCCACACACCCTGACTCCAAGGCTGCGTTCCTGCTCAAAAAAAAAGCCCTACCTCCAGGTATTTCCCAACCCAGAGTTGGCAGCCCCAGGGCCATTTTTTGGAGCAGGAATGCACAGGAACACAGTTCTGGCTGGCTTAGTGTCAGGGGGTGTGTCCTAATATGCAAATGAGCGCCTGCTGGGCTTTTTCTTTAACAAAGCCCTGTGTGAAACAATGATGATGTCAGGGTGTGTGGCCTAAAATGCAAATAAGTTCCTACTGGGCTTTTTCTACCAAAAAAAAGCCCTGGGCAGTCCTATGCCCACCCCATGCACACTGCCCTGAGCCAGTTTTGCGGGAAGGGCGGGATATATATTGAATAAATTTGGGAATCAGGTAGCTAGGGGCCACTTGCACAGGCCTTGTCTGGGCTCAGGCAGCTGGCTTCATGCCCTCCCAGGCTGGGTTGACAACTCAGGGCTGGGAAATACCTGGAGCTTTTGGGGGTGGAGTCTGAAGAGAGCAGGGTTTGAGGAGGGGAGGGACTTCAATGGGGTCTAATGCCATAGAGTCCACTCTTCAAAGCAGCCATTTTCTCCAGGGGAACTGATTTCTTTCACTTGAAGTTCAGTTGTAATAGTGGGGGGGGGGGGTCTCCAGCTGCCACCAGGAGGTTGGCAACCCTACTCCAAGGTCTTAGGCAGCCAGCTCCACAGCCATGGTGCTCCCATTCACTTTGCATAGGGCAAGGGCTTGCTTGGCCCAGGCATGGGCGTGATTCTTGGACCCCATCTTGGGCTTTTTGCCTAGGGCCCCATCATCACTAAAACCACCTCTGCAAAGCAGCCCGCATTCAAACGCACAGCACCTCTTGGGATGAGAAGACTTCTTGTGCTATGATGAAGGTGGGACTGAACCGTCCCCGAGAGGGGGAACCGAGGACGAACTTGTTGCTACAGAACGGGAAGATAAGGAAAGCAAACATGGCATGTAAAGAGGAAGTGCTGGATTAAAAGCGAGAGAAAGATGCTAACAACCGAAAGGCGGTACTCATGTGCTTGTGTTTTGTAAATAACTAAGTTAAACATGGTCTTGAAACTCCCCCCACCCAAGTGTCAGCACAGGTGTTCAGAATGGAGCAGCTGTCCTTGGGAAGTTAAAACCAAGACACTTGGGTTTCTTTTGAAGAGGGTCTTCTGGTGAAACCTAAGATAACTCTGCAGAGGGTCTTCTGGCAATCTGCACTCCCTTGTGTGCAGCAATCAGAACACTTCGCCTGAGGTTTCATTTAGCCAACATGGCTTAATAGGCGTTCACAGACCCATCCACCTCCAAGAATCTGCCTCATCCCCATTCAAAACCAAGTAAATAAGTTGTTGTCACTACATCTTGTGTCAGTGAGTTCCACAGATTATTTATGCATTGCACATCAAGAAGCATTTGGTTTCATCCATCCTGAATCTATGAATTTCATTAGATGTCCTTCAGTTCCAATGCCCTGACCTGGATAGCCCAAGCTAACCTGATCTTGTCAGATCTTGGAAGCTTGCAAGTGTTAGTCCTGGTTGGTATTTGGATAGGAGACTACCAAGGAAGATTCTTTTTTAATGGATTACCTCCCCATTTTTTAAAAGCCTGGCTATGAAAACATCTCCTTCCTTCAATATTTCCAGGGCAGGGAGTTGGCCTGTAGAGGTAGTATCCTTGCTATGCTGTAGTAGAGGTATCCCTTAACCACTGATGCATCCACAAAACTAGGACTATATCTGAGGGCCTGCAGTAGTGGCCCAGTTGGAGCCTGGCCTTCTAAATGGAGATGTACAGAGGCTAGCATTGGGAGAGGGAAAAGCACTCTGCATATGCTCAGAAGCACTGCGTGTCCGTCCCAAGGAAGAGCCCACAAAATCAAAGCAGGCCAAACCCCACATGGAGGAAGGGCAGCATGCTTGAAAGAGCAAAAAGCCTATTTGCTTGAACAACCAGGCTGCTCAGGGATGCCCTTTGCTCTCAGCCAGTATTGCCGGGAAGGCCAAACTCCTCCCTCGGAGATCTTGCCAGAGGGAGGGACATACTCCAGGCTCTGCTATACACAAGTCAAGTTGTGAGCCTCTGTGCATCAGAGAAAAAAGGGAGCAGAAGGGAATCTGTTCTATGCTACCTCCTTCAAACTGGCACGTAACTAATGTTTAAAACATGTATATCTTGTGCTAGGAATGTCCAATGCAGCTAACTATTTATTTTTTTAAAGACCGAGATCACTCATAAAAGCCAGCTGTAATGAAATCCATCCAATAAACAGCAATCTGAATGGCACAATAGCAAAATGCAACCAAAATGTGAATCCACCTGGTGCCCAGGTGACAATAGGGGTTCCTTTCCTCTGAGTCCAGAGGCTGATTCACAAGGCTTCTCTGCTCCACTGCCAGAGTAAAACCATCACTGAACCTTGCAAACAGGTCTAGCTGTTCAGATACCCAAAGAAAGAGCATCCAAATGGAATATCCCTTATTTGAACGAAAGCAAGATTATTTTATTTTATTTATGCTTCTTTGGTAATGATGATGATGATGATGATGATGATGATGATGATGATGATGATGATGATGATGATGATGATGATGATGATGATGATGATGATGATATTGGATATATATCCCGCCCTCCACTCCAAATCTCAGAGTGGCTCACAATCTCCTTTATCTTCTCCCCCCACAACAGACAGCCTGTGAGGTGGGTGGGGCTGAGAGGGCTCTCACAGCAGCTGCCCTTTCAAGGACAACCTCTGCAAGAGCTATGGCTGACCCAAGGCCATTCCAGCAGCTGCAAGTGGAGGAGTGGGGAATGAAACCCAGTTCTCCCAGACAAGAGTCCGCACACTTAACCACTACACCAAACTGGCTTTTAAAACAAACAAACAAACAAAAAATCATAGCAGAGAATATTGGTAGCACTAACAGCTACCAATAACCCATAATATGGGACCACTTCTCCCCATATGAGCCCTAGAAAGCACTAAGATCAAATTCCCAAAATCTTGTGATCCCCGGGCCAAAAGATTCTCGTAGCAGCCCCTGCCCTGTGAAACGCTCTCCCCGAAAATATCAGGGCCCTGCGGGACTTGCCACAATTCCGTAAGGCCTGTAAAAAAGAATTGCTTAAGTTAGCTTTTAATAACTAACAGGGAAGCAGGAGTCAAGCGCACCTTTAAGACCAACCAAGTTTTATTCAGAACGTAAGCTTTTGTGTGCTCTCTAAGCTAGGCTTCCCAATCCCCAGGTCTCAGAGGGGGATCCCCTGGTTTTACAGGCTTCCCCCCTCCCCCAGCCAGCTGGCCGGCGGGGGAAGCCTCCCCCCCGCAGCCATTATGCACCACCATGAACAATTTCCATAGGGAATGATGGGGAATTGATCCGCGGGTATCAACGGCTCTGGGGGGGGGGGCTATTTTTTGAGATAGAGGCACCAAATTTTCAGTATAGCATCCAGTACTTCTCCCCAAAATACCTCCCAAGTTTCAAAAAGATTGGACCAGGGAGTCCAATTCTATGAGCCCCAAAAGAAGGTGCCCCTATCCTTCATTATTTCCTATGGAAGGAAGGCATTTAAAAAGATGTGCAGTCCCTTTAAATGTGATGGCCAGAACTCCCTTGAAGTTCAATTATGCTTGTCACACCCTCGCTCTTGGCTCCGCCCCAATGTCTCCTGGCTCCACCCCCAAAGTCTCCTGGCTCCACCCCCAAAGTCCCCAGATATTTCTTGAATTAGACTTGGCAACCCTACTCTAAGCACACTTCATCATATGAGGGGATCAGGTATTGTGGGCTGAAATATATGCAGTTTGTTGATTAAGAGGGCAAACTGGCTGTGATCACATGGTGAAACAGTGTGGCTTGGCCATTTGGTCTCGATAGCTATAAAAGATAATAAAGTTTCCTGCCAGTTGGTGTTTCTGCAAATCTAGGTAAATCACAAAAAGACATGTATTTCTTAGCTGTACTCCACCTAATTTACTTACCAACATCAATCTGTACATTATAAACATCATTCTAGTCTGCCATTAGAAAACAAGAATACATAAAATGACTAAACACCATAAAATGAAAATGGGTTAAGTATATGTAATGAAATAAATAGCCAATATCCCTTATTTGAGTATGTCAATATATTATTCTGATACACTATTATAAAAGAGAAATATATTGGAATAGCTGTGGATGTATAGCTATACTCACTGAGAGTGGGTTTAGCATATGTAACGAGATAAAAAAAAACAATATCTCTGTTCAGTCCTGGGGAGGTGTTTGTTCCAAGTTTCATAATAATTTGTAATTCAGCAATTTCTCTCTCCATTCTGTTCTTGAATGGAGAGAGCCAGTTTGGTGTAGTGGTTAAGTGTGCGGACTCTTATCTGGGAGAACCGGGTTTGATTCCCCACTCCTCCACTTGCACCTGCTGGAATGGCTTTGGGTTAGCCATAGCTCTGGCAGAAGTTGTCCTTGAAAAGGGCAGATGCTGTGAGAGCCCTCACAGAGTGTCTGTTGTGGGGGGAGAAGATATAGGAGATTGTAAGCCGCTCTGAGTCTCTGATTCAGGGAGAAGGGCGGAGCATAAATCTGCAATTCTTCTTCTTCTTCTTCTTAAAGTTCCTTTGCAGTAAAATAGCTGGCAGGAAACTTTATTACCTTTTATGGCTATCCAGAACAAATGGTCAAGCCACACTGTTTCACCATGTGATCACAGCCAGTTTGCCCTCTTAATCAACAAACTGCATGTATTTCATACCGGATCCCCTCGTATGATGAAGTGTGCTTAGAGAGCACACGAAAGCTTACGTTCTGAATAAAACTTGGTTGGTCTTAAAGGTGCATTTGACTCCTGTGTTGTTCAACTGCTTCAGACCAACACGGCTGCCCACTTGGATCTATCTAACGGGGAAGCGACCACTATACCACAGCATGGATATCTAAACCCAATCCAGTATAAATATAGAGCGTCAAACAATATTTGACAACGTTGCTGTAAGCAGCGCTAAATACGAACTAATAATACTGATGCCATCTTGGATTTTAGGAGTGAAACTGTAAATGTATTGTATGTGTACAATGATTTCTAACGATCTTACTGTATGCTATTTAAAAATTATGTATTTTTAACTGTTGTTACCCACCCTGAGCCCGATAGGGGAGGGCAGGATATAAATATAAATAAATAAAAATACAGCATTTGAGCATATAATGGGTTGCGTGGAACTGTTTCTGAAAGCAAGATTCTCATTGTGACAAGGGCAAGGTATTGCTAACGCCCACTGAAATCTCAGAAGCTGGAGGAGGGAGGACTAAATATGATTGCCAATGTTTGTGGGAGGCGGTTACCTCCATAGCCCCATCCTAGAACTACCAACCCTGGAATAAATTAGGCAAAACAACAATGGCCAACCAGATGTTCTCCAAAGCCCACAAACATGGCATAAATGTGGGGACCATTCCCCATATGTCTCCATTACCCGGCAGTCACTAGTCAGGAACATACTATTTTTGAACAGGGAGGTTTCCATGCATTCGATCTGCTTTTTTGTAGGGCCATCACATCATCCTGTGGTGATGAATCCCACAAGTTAATTACGCACCCAGCCAAAGAAGTATTCCCTTGAATTTGTCCTGAATTTCCTGCCCAATTTTCCTGTCCCCAAATTCAATGACCTTCATAGAAAGAGAATCACAGTCTCTCCTGCATGTTCTGTCTGATCTGTTTTTTAAGGCAAAGATGGCGAAGGCAGGGATGGAAGCGTGCAGCAACCAATGGCTTTGTTTTCGCAGGTCTCTCAAAGTCACAGGGGGGTCTTTCCAAGGTTTCTGCCTCTAACTTGGCCTGTGCCAGGGCTCGCCACACTTGTCAAAGTAAACAGGACTTCAGAACTGTGTTCTTAAATCAGCAGGCAATGAGAAAAAAAACCTGCATTGTTTTGTTCCTGTTCCAACAGTGGGTGAATCCGCAGGACACACATCCACACCCGCACACACACATACCCCACACCACTGCCATCAAAAGGGAAAGGAGGACACCTCCAAGAATCCCATCTTGCCAAGGGCCTTCTTAGTTTAAGATTATGAGGTGAGTTTGGACACCTCTGTGGGCTCACCCTGCAAAAAGAAATCCCACTTTCACTGGCCTTATTGCAAAGTTGGATACTATTAAGAAGATGCCTGCTGGATCAGACCCAAATGGAGCACTCTGTTCCCAGCAAGGGCCAACCAGACATTCTCAGGAAGCTCATAATAAGCAGGGCAGGTAGAAAACAAGCTTTCATCTGTTGTTTGTCTCCAGCATCCGCTATTCAGATCTACTGCTGCTGGACATGGAGGTTCTGTTTAACTATCATGGGTAGTGTAAGTCCTGTACATAAAAGGTGCTTCACTGCTTAAGGTCTAGGATCCGCTGGTCAGCAGCCACCAGTAAGGAGGGTAGGAAGGAATGTAGGAAGGCTGGAAAGGAAAGGTCCCATGTGCAAGCACCAGTTGTTTCTGACTCTGGGGTGACGTTGCTTTCACAACTTTTTAATGGGGTGGTTTGCCATTGCCTTCCCCAGTCATCTATGCTTTCCCCCCAGTAAGCTGGCTACTCATTTTACCGACCTTGGAAGGATGGAAGGCTAAGTCAACCTCGAGCCGGCTACCTGAAAACCCAGCTTCCACCGGGGATGGAACTCAAGTCATGAGCAGAGCTTAGGACTGCAGTACTGCAGCTTTAACACTGTGTGCCATGGGGCTCTTCAGGAAGGCTGACATATCTCTAAAACGCCACTGCCCACAAACTAGAGCTCCTTAAAATGGAAACGTAAAAGTTTGGGCTTTGTAAGAGAGACATGCTGTTCTCCTGCACCTTCATTCTATTTCCATCTTTGTTAATCAGCTCTGTCAGGGCTCCACGGTGTTTCCAAAACCATCGATGCTTGCTTGACCAGAGACAGCACTGGGTCAAAAACAGAGGTTCATAAACATTGTCCGGCTTCAGTGGCCAAGCATTATTTGTAGCCCCTTCCTGGCTGACTCGAACACAGAGAGAGAACATTCAGAGAAGGGCAGGGAGGGGGGGTACGGTCAACATTTACAAACCTTCAGATGTCACAAGGGGAAAACCTTACAGCTGTGAAGGTTGGCCTAGCCTGGGCTGAAGTGAAAAATCTCCCCCCCCTGGAGAAACAGAGAAAGACTGATGTGTTGCTTTAAGTTTGGATTGTGCAAGCGGTCACCAGGATTCACGGATGCCAAATGCAGTTGTGGAACTCAAAGGCCAGCATGTGGATCATGGCAAGCAATGCTCTCTGGAACCCACTGCTAAAACAGATGGTCTAGTTTTGGACTGTCATCATGCAAAGCCACCTTGATCCAATGTAACCAAGTCTCATGCGGCTGGCCTTCGGTTCAGATCTCTCCTACTGGCTACTGCTCGTGGGCCAGTCTGAGGCCTCCTCTCTGTTCCTCCATCTACATGCTGATCAGCCCCCTTTAGCATTTTGGTGGGAGGGGTGAAAGTAATAAGCTCATATAGGCTGGCCCAGATTACCAGTCAGAAAGTGACAGAGCGGAACCTGCCACCTTCTGCTTCAAGCCTCTTGAGAAAGATGGCACTGGGGCAGCATTTACATCCCTTCTATCCCAGTTTGGTAGCACACACTGTGGCTCAAGACTGAAGAGCCTACTACAGTGGACTCAGAGGGCAGCACTTCCTTGGTACTGCTTTCTTTCTACAAGCAGCAAGGATAACACCCATCTCCCTGGAGGCTGACCTAGGTATTGGTAAAGAGATAATATGACTGTGCTTGGCTATGGAGGGTCTCTGGAGTACTCAGTGGACATTCCCCCTTCCCTCAGGAATAGATTTTGACTTTTATACCCTGCTTTACCAGGGGACCTTCCCTTCCCTTCCCCTTCCCCTTCCAACCATTGATGGTGGAAAGCACCATCAAATTGCAGTTCTGGGGTTTTCAAGGTAGGAAACATTCAGAGGTGGGTTGCCATTGCCTGCCTCTGTGTAACGACTAGGGTTGCCAGGTCTGTGCTGGAAAATACCTGGAGACTTTGGGGGTGGAGAGGCCAGGGTTTGGGGAGGAGGGGCCTCAACAATGCCATAGAGTCCGCCCTCCAAAGCAGCCATTTTCTCCAGGGGAACTGATCTCTGACAGCTGAAGTTGTAAAAGCGGGAGATCTACAGGCCCCACCTGGAGGCTGGCAACCCCAGCAGTGACCCTGAACTTCTTTGGTGGTCTCTCATCCAAGCACTAACCAGAACCAAGCCTGCTTGAGTTCCAGGACCTGACCTGATCAGGCTAGCCTGGGCCATCCAGCAAAATGCCTTTACAAATTATAGTTAAATTCCTAAAGAGCATTGAAGATATTCTATGGCTTGTTTTCTATATCTCTGGACAATGCTGAGTGAGTTTCTTATTTTGCAGGGGGCGGTTGGAACTCACTTGAGAACCTACCCTTCCGGCATCCCTCAATCCAAGCCATCTTGGGGAGTTCCAGAAGGCACTCTGGATCTCATTCTGTCTGTGCATTCCAACCTTTCCCCTACTTAGGGCTTTGCAAGTTGCAAAGAATCATAAAGAAAAGCCAGAGCCAAAAGGGAGGCGACGAAAGCAGAAACTTGGTTAAAGTGTACAAGAGACAGGATAACAACTGTGACCGCTCTGGAACGGACCAGCTAAATCAGTTGCTGCAGAAAGTTTGCTTTCTCTGGACCGTTCCTGTGTGATCAACCAAACCCCGGATCCTGGTCTCATGGCTTTTCCTCACCTGGAGAGAGAAGCCTCCAAGTTTTCTAACAGAAAGGTATGTTGGACTGGGTGGGAATCAAGGGTGGGAAGGATCAGCCACGGCTGGAACGAGGGAGATGGTCCCAGACTCACCTATATGCCAGGGTCATGCACTCAAAGAGTCGCGTGATAGTGGGGTCGATGCTTCGGGGATCGGGGACCTCCGGCTCAGTCCCACGGTGGCGTCGACGGGGCACCGAGTCACTGTGCGGGGAGGACACCATGAAGTGCCCGCTGTGGATCACTTGGCATCTGGCTTCAGAGCCAGCATTGGGCCTGGGGTTGCTAGAAACCGGGCCGTCAGAATCCGAATCCGAGTCCGAGACAGGGGTGGGCCCCATCTGCGGTTCCAGGTAAGCTCCTGGCAAGCCAGGCTGGGTGGCAGTCATGGTGGGCAGAGGCTGGCGAGGCAACAAGGTTCCCTTACAAATCCTCTGTCAAGGCCTCCACGGGATAGCAGTGGATTTCAACATCTGTGTACCTTGCTGCAAGACACCTTCTGTTAACACAGGGCGTGGCCAAACCACACCTTCTGTTCTCAGCCAGTCATCTGCTCTGAGCTTTCTAACAGCTCCCCTTGGGCGCTGCATTTGTAGAGCAACTGGATGTGATCCCACCTCTGAGGGAGGGCACAAGTCTTAGCAGGGGAGTTAACCCCTTGTCATCTGAAGTTTCACAGGACAGGCAAGAGGTTGCAGGTTAAAGAGCAAGCCCTGCTGCCAAGCAAGGTTGCTAGCTTTCCCAATAGCTCCTGCAGCTGTGCCCCATAAAAGCGAGATGAATGGCTGTTGTAGTTTGCAGGTGATCACTATATCCCTGCTGAGAAGAAGAAGAGGAGGAGGAGATGGTGGAGGAGGAGGAGATTGGATTTATACCCCACCTTTTACTGGGAGAAAAAGAGCTCCATGGTGCAGAGGGTTAAAGCTGTAGTACTGCAGTCCTAAGCTCTGCTCACGACCTGAGTTCGATCCCTGGTGGAAGCTGGGTTTTCAGGTAGCTGGCTTGAGGTTGACTCAGCCTTCCATCCTTTCAAAGTCGGTAAAATGAGTACTCAGCTTGTTGTGGGGGGGGGGGGAAGTGTAGATGACTGGGGAAGGCAATGGCAAACCACCCTGTAAAAAGTCTGCCGTGAAAACGTTGTGAGAACAACGTTACCCCAGAGTCAGAAACGACTGGTGCTTGCACAGGGGGCCTTTCCTTTTTCCTTTTACTGGAAGTCTCAGAACAGTTTACAATCTCCTTCCCGTCCTCTCCCTACAACAGACACCCTGTAAGGTAGGTGGAGCTGAGAGAGCTCTGAGAGAACTGCTCTTGAGAGAACAGCTCTGAGAGAACTTGTGACTGGTCCAGGGTCACCCAGCTGGCTGCATGTAGAGGAGCAGAGGAGAATCAAACCTGGTTCTCCAAGATTAGAGTCTGGGCTCCTAATCACTATACCAAACTGAAAAAAGACAAAATCGCCTGCTGATTATCTGCAACTTGAGGCGCTACTGCCAAAGACCACCAAGCAAGCCAGACCTGTTTTTAGCCTGGGAGTTTGACAGCTCTGCCCCTTCTGTCCCCTCCCCCACTTCTCCTTGCAGACCCTCTCCCCAGCACCACTGCCCCTGAGCTGGCCAAACAGGCTTGGTTTGCCCTGACTAGGGCTGCTGGGAGCGTGTGCAGGACGGAGAATTATACTCCATGTTTACCCAGCGCTAATGTAACCACCACCCCCCCCACCCTTCACAGCATTTCCAAGCATGCAAACAAAGATTAAGAGACAAAAATAAGCGAGATTATGGCAACGCAGCATGAGCTGACAGAGAAAGCATCTGGCTGGCCTTGGGGGGTGAAAAACACAACAGAAGGAGCAAACAAGGATCCTTCCGGCCTTCGCCAGGATGAAGTAAGGCCACAGAGAGGGAGGATTCCCTGGAGAGATTTGGAAGGCAGAATCAGAAGGGTCTTCTGAAAAAGGAATGGCAGGCTGTAGCAGCCCACCTCGAAGGGGTGTTTTGAGGGCCGATGCAGGGTACAAGTCTAAAGCACTATGCACATGCTTAAGCACAATTATCTAAGGAGTTGGCAGGCAGGAGGGTTGCCAATCCCCAGTTGGGGGGAAGGGATCTCCTGGTTTGGAAGCCCTCCCCCACTTCAGGGTTATCAGAAAATGGGAGAGGGGAAGGGAAATGTCTGCTGGGCACTCCATTATGCTCTACGGAGACCACTTCCCAATAGGAATGGAGAATTGATCCGTGGGTATCTGGGGCTCCGGGGGGAGCTGTTTTTTGAGGTAGAGGCACCACATTTTCAGCATAGCATCTGGTGCCTCCCCTCAAAACACTCCCCAAGTTTCAAAAAGATTGAACCAGGGAGTTCAATGCTATCAGTCCCCAAACAAGGTGCCCCAATCCATTCTTTCCAATGGAGGGAAGGCATTTAAAAGGTGTGCGGTCCCTTAAATGTGATGGCCAGAACTCCCTTCAGAGTTCAATTGTGCTTGTCACAACCTTGCTTCTGGCTCCACCCCCAAAGTCCCCAGGTATTTCTTGAGTCAGACCTGGCAACCCTAGCGGGCAGGCACAGAAAGCAAAAATGAAGTCCAGATTACTCGAGACAACACCAGACACAATAGTGAGAAGGAGGGGGAGGTCCTTTGTGAGCCAAAATATAATGAAAGATCAAAAACAAATTCATTGTAATGGTTAGAATGTTTGACTAGGCTCTGGGAGACCAGGGTTTAAGGCTGCCAATCTCCAGGAGGCACCTGGAGAATTCCAGCAATTACAATTTATCTCCAGACAACCAAGCTTAGTTTCTCCTGAAGAAAATGAGTGCTTTGGAGGATGGACTGTATGGTATTATACCCTGCTGAAGTTCCCACCCCAAACCCCACTCACCTCTGGCTCCACCCCCCAAAATCTCCAGGTATTCCCCAACCCAGAACTGGCAACCGTAGTTCAAAACCCCTCACTCTGCCATGAAGTTTGCTGGGTGACCGAAGACTTTTGGCCTATCCTGCTTTGCAGGGTTGTTGTGAAGATAAAACAAAGATAAGAATGTGGGGAGTTCCTTGGAGAGAGGTTGGCATAAAAGTGTGGTATATAAATAAGCTCAGGGGTAGAAATGTGTTTTCTTGCAGCCATTATCACAATTTCTATAGCATCACCAGAATGCTTGGCACCTTACAGAACACAAGACAGCAGGTCCCTGCCCCAAGGAGCTTA
This sequence comes from Heteronotia binoei, assembly GCF_032191835.1. Taxonomy (NCBI): domain Eukaryota; kingdom Metazoa; phylum Chordata; class Lepidosauria; order Squamata; family Gekkonidae; genus Heteronotia; species Heteronotia binoei. Next base: position 24,179,496 of record NC_083240.1, read on the forward strand.
CAATGGAAGGGAATGGAAAGCTGAATTAGGGGAAGATCCTGCATCCATTCCAGTCTAGTCCTTTCTGAGTAGACTCAGTTTTCCTGAAATGTATATACATCCATGCACCTCCTATTAGTGTTTTTGTTTGCTCCTACACAAGGTCTCTGCCTCCTGCTATTTCTTCCATCATCATATTTTTCTCCAAATACTGTTTTTTAATTATTTATAGCAGGGATGTCAAACATGCAGCCCAGGAGTTGAATCAGGCCCCTGGAGGGCTCCTATCAGCCTTCCGAGCCACTGGCTCTTGTCTGCTTCCTTCTCCCTTTCTCTTGCTTCCTTCTGCATCTCACCTTGATTTATTTATTTATCAGATTTATATCCCGTCCTCCCCCGACAGGCTCAGGGCGGCTAACAACAGTTTGCAAGGCTTGCTCAATCACATAGGAGCTACAGAGCAAAACTCCAATTTTCTCCATTGGTTGAAACCCCTCCACCTCCTGGTCCCCTGGGGAGGGAGGGAAAGAGCCAGAGCTTTCTTTGCCCAGTTCCCTGGATCCCACAGGAGAAATACAAACCAAACTTTGAAACCAATGTTTTAAGCATGTTTTAAGGTGTTTTTTTTTTAAAAATTAAGTCATATTTGTCTGTATCCTTTTAAAAAGTTCATATCCCTGCTACCTAATCTGAAATAGGTACACACATGGCCCAGCCTGACACAGCCTGGCCCAGCCCGACAAGGTCTCATGTCAGATCCGGCTCTCATAACAAATGAGTTCGATGCCCCTGATTTATAGAATTTGTTACATCCATTAGCAGAGCGGATTTACACCCTGCAAAGGGAGCAAGCCTAAGCAGATTTGCTCAGAAGTAAGTCCCATGTTATTTAATAGAACCTAATAGCAGAAAATTATCTGGAGGACTGCAGTTTAAACCCACAATGGATATAGAAGGGCGTGACTCTCCTTAGGCTTACACTGATAGTTTTGTTGTTGTTCAGTCGCACAGTCGAGTCCAACTCTGCAACCCCATGGACAAAGTCACACCAGGCCCTCCAATCTTCCACCATCCTCCAAAGTCCGCTCAAATTCATGTTAGTTACATCGGTAATGCTATCCAGCCATCTCATCTTTTGCCATCCCCTTCTTCTTTTGCCGTCTGTCTTTCCCAGCATCAAGATCTTCTCCAGTGAGTGCTCCCTTCTCATTTGGTGGTGAAAGTATTTGAGCTTCAGCATCTGACCTTCCAGGGAACAGTCTGGGTTGATTTCCCTTAGGAGTGACTGATTTGATCTTCTTGCAGTCCAAGGGACTCTCAAGATTCTTCTCCAGCACCACAGCTCAAAAGCATCTATTCTTCTGCCCTCGGCCTTCCTTATGGTCCAGCTCTCACAGCCATACATTACTACTGCGAATACCATCGCTTTGACTATACGGACTTTTGTTGGCAGGGTGATATCTCTACTTTTTATTATACTGCCCAAGTTCGCCATAGCTGTCCTCCCAGGGAGCAAAAATCTTTTAATTTCATGGCTACAGTCACCATCTGCAGTAATCTTGGATCTCAAAAATGTGAAGTCTGTCACTACTGACAGTTACATTATTCTAAATTTATTTTGCAAAAGATCCAGGTTCAATTCCCCACACTGCCATGGAAGCTTGCTGGGTGACCTTGGTCCGGTCCTGTGCTCTCAGACAAACCTACCTCACAGGATTGATGTGAAGACAAAATAGAGCAGAGGAGATTCATGTGAGCTGCTGTGGGTTCTCTTTTGAGAGGTGTGGGGGGAAGGCAGGACATCAAGTAAATAAAAAATTAAAAACTTTATAGCTTACTTTATTACCATTTCAAGCAACTGACAAGCAAACAGAAATCAAACAGTCCTGTAAAATAAATAACCATCGGTGGTGGTGCGAAGTGCTGTCAAGTCACAGCTGACTTATAGCGACCCCTGGTGGGGTTTTCAAGGCAAGAGAAGTTCAGAGGTGGTTCAGAGGTGGTATGCCATTGCCTGCCTTTGCATCATGGCCCTGGTAGTCCTTGGAGGTCTTCCATCCTAATACTGGCTAGCTTACAAGTTTAGCAACCAGTTTGGTGTAGTGGTTAAGTGCTCAGACTCTTACCTGAGAGAACCAGGTTTGATTCCCTACTCCTTCACTTGCACCTGCTGGAATGGCCTTGGGTCAGCCTTAGCTCTGGCAGGAGTTGTCCTTGAAAGGGCAGCTGCTGTGAGAGCCCTCTCAGCCCCACCCACCTCACAGGGTGTCTATTGTGGGGGAGGAAGGTAAAGGAGATTGGAGGCCGCTCTGAGACTCTGCGATTCGGAGTGGAGGGCGGGATATAAATCCAATATCTTCTATCTTCTTCTTCTTCTTCAAGACTGGACAAGAGTGGGCTAGCCTGGGCTATCCAGCTCAAGGCTAAATAACCATTACATAGACCAGGGTGGCCAAACTGTGGCTTGGGAGCCATATGTGGCTCTTTCACACATATTGTGAGGCTCTCAAAGCCCCCACTGCCCTGTCAGTTGGCTTGGAGAAAGCATTTGTCTCTTTACGTCACGTTTCCAAGCCAAGCTAGCCAGTGCCTTGGAAATGCATTTAAAGATAAAGTTGCTTTCTTACCACCTCTCCCTCCCTCCTCCATTTATTTTCCTTCCTTCCTTCCTTCCTTCCTTCCTTCCTTCCTTCCTTCCTTCCTTCCTTCCTTCCTTCCTTCCTTCCTTCCTTCCTTCCTTCCTGTCTTTCGCCTCTCAAACATCTAACATTCATGTATTGCGGCTCTCAGATATCGGACGTTTATTCTTTGTGGCTCTTACGTTAATCTATGGCCACCCCTGATATAGACCAATAACTATTACATAGACCAAAAGTTGCAGCAGTTACAATATAAACAAGATGGCTACAAAAATCCATTATTTGTCATCACTACAGGCAGGGTCTCTCTAGATGCTGACTTAGAAGTCAGCCTCTTTAAGCAAAATCCCTGCCGCCACCCAGCTGTTACATTTTCCTCCTTCCATCTTTGTCTTTTTAAAGGAGCTTCTGCCTCTCAGCTTAAGTAGGTGTTTCCTGTTCACACATTATTTTTGAGTCCATCCTTCATTAGTTCTTGTTGAGAAGAAAGCAGGGGTGGAGGGTGGGGGGCGGCACAGAGACTTTCATTACTTCATTTCTGTTTGTGGCTTAAACAACCTGTCATTCTTTTTAAAAATCTTGCTTTTCTTAGTCATAATTTTAATGAATTCGGGGGTGGGGGGGAGCAAGCAACTGCATCAGCTACAAAGAGAAAGTCAGTGATTGCAGTCCACCCCAGAATAAGAACTGCTTCTGGGATACCAAGAATACAATAATAATAATAATAATAATAATAATAATAATAATAATAATAATAATAATAATAATAATAATAATAATAATAATAATTATTATTATTATTATTATTATTGTTATTATTATTATTATTATTATTATTATTATTATTATTATTATTATTATTCCAAGAGTAAACAGAAAATAATCAATTAAACCAAGAAGCAGAAACACCTCTTACATGGACATAAAGAGGAGGGGAAGGCTGGAATGGAACAGGAGCCTAAGGAAGCCTCAGTGGTGTTTGCCAAAAGATCGCCACAAATCAGGTACAAAAAAAGAGTCACAGTTAAAGAAAGAAATCACAGCATAAAAATATTGGAATATAATGGGCTGGCAATGCATTGCCTGGATTCTCTGAATGAATGAACGGCATCAGCTCCAGACTAAACATCTAGTGTAGAAATGATCTTTGCCATTGGCTGACCTGCTCTGATCTCATGAAAATAATGACTGAGGGGAAGGGTCAGGTACAGAATGTTGATGACCAGAGCCAGTGCTGAGAAGGAAAGTAGCTGTTGGTTTCATTGTGGCAAAACTTTAGACAGCATCTTTAGTAAGAAGTAAACAAGACAAGCCTTCACCTGGTTAGTCCAGGCTAGCCTGACCTTGTCAAGCAGGGTCAGCCCTGGCTAGTATTTGGATGGGAGACCTCCAAGGAATACCAGGGTCATGACACAGAGGCACACATGACAAACCACCTCTGAATGTCTCTTGCCTCGAAACCCCTATGGAGTCGCCATTAGTCAGCTGTGACTTGACAGGAAAAAAAGGGAGAGCATGAAAAACATAGAAAGACAGCATGATATAGCCTGATCTCATCAGATCTGGTAAACTAAGCAGGGTCAGTACCAGCAAGGTACTGGGACCAGCAAGGTACTGGGACCAGCAAGGTACTGGGACCAGCAAGGAAGAGGAAGGTGGTGGCAAACCACCTCTGCATCCCATTTGCCTTGAAAGCCCCTTGCCAGGGGTCACCAGAAGTCAGCTATGACTTGATGGCACATGACATACACAGGGCTTTTTTTTTTAGCAGGAACACACAGGAATGCAGTTCCGATTGGCTTGGCATCAGGGTGTGTGGCCTAGTATGCAAATAAGTTCCTGCTGGGCTTTTTCTAGAACATCCCCCCCATGCACACAAAGTTGGGTACCCAAAGGTTGGGTAACAGAAACTTATGAGAAATAAATTAAACAAAATATATGCGTTTCTTACAAATTGTACTAAAACTCTTACTTTAAAAATATAGGCACATTCAAAACTTTAAGCCAGTTTGGTGTAGTGGTTTGCACTGTAGAGCCAATTTGGTGTACTGGTTAAGTGCCCAGACTCTAATCTGGGAGAACTGAGTTTGATTCCACATTCCTCCCTATGCACCCATGGAGTGACCTTGGGTTAGTCACAGTTCTTGAAAGAGCTGCTTTCTCAAGAGCAGTTTCTCTCAGAGCTCTCTCAGCCCCACCTACTTCACGGGGTGTCTGTTGTGGGGAAGGGAACGAAAAGGAGATTGTAAACCACTTTGAGACACCGAGGGAAGGGTGGAGTGTAAATCTAATCTCCTCCTCCTGCTGTCAGTTAAAGGTTACATATATGTACACTCTGAGGGTTTTGATAGCCATGGTCAGAAGTTACTGAATCTGCATTCACTAGATGTGTGTGCTTAAAAGTTTAAGAAAACTTTTCATACAACCTAAGGCCTATTATGTATTGGTGTTTTCCATTGCTTTCTCTATGCATATCCATCAGGTTTTCTTTATATAGCTTAAAATCCATCCATGATTTCTTTGATATGTATGTATGTTTGTGCTTGTTTTTTAACTTGTCAAAAGTTTAATTCATTGCACACACACATTAATATTGATATTTATTTGTTTGCTTCAAAAAGTTAACAAAAAATATATTAAAGCCATTCTGCACTGATTTTTCTCCCTTCTGTGTTCTGTTCACTTTCTGGCCATCATTTCCCGAGTTTTCTGAGAGTGCTTTTGTGCTGTTTTTTCTCTTGTTTTGCTTCCATACCAAAGGTAATTAAAAGTTTACAGATTCCCTCAGATTTCCCCCCTGCACTTTTGCTGCCCCTCAAAGGTCAATCACCACCCACTTTGAGGTTGTTCTGCCCGCTCTGCACCTTTCACCATCCATCCCCCTTGTACAAAATTTTGACATTTTTTTGACAAGCAGCACGAATCTAGCAATATGAGACTATCACTCATCTCAGATCACTGAATAATTTTTGTAAAGATGGAAGGAAGTTTAAAAAGAGCTGTGTGAGGTGTAGTTCCCTGCTGATATTGACTTGAAAGGGAGATAGAGGAGGCAAATGACAATGTCCCCAGTACAAAAAAAAAGGATTTAAGTGCTGCATGCAAACAAAATAAAAGGGGGGGAATGAAATTGACATGAATGGAAAGAAAGGCAGACACTGGGATGGGAAGTCTAAAGCTTTGAAAACATTTTTCTCTTTCATGCTTTAATGAACAAAACTGGGAGGAACCATTTCTGTATCTCTGGAAGCTTAACATTAAAAGTGAAATTAAATTTGTATAAATGTATAAGATGGTAAAACTTTGGAAAATTTAATCAAAGATCTGACTGCTTTAACACTCATCTTCGGATTTTAAAACTTGATTCCCCCACCCCACCCAGAAACACCTTTAAAATTCTGTGGCTGTGATCTCATAATTCTATGATTCTACCACTGAGAGCAAATGTGGTGTAGTGGTTAAGCGTGCTAGATTCTAAGCTGGGGAATGAAGTTTGATTTCCCACTCCTCTGAATGAAACCTGCTCGGTGACCTTGGGCCAGTCACAGTTCTCTCAGAGTTCTCTCACCCCCACCTACCTCACAGGATGTGGGGAGAGGAAGGTGATTATGAACTGCTCTGAGACTCTGAGTGAAGGATGGGGTATAAATCCAATCTCCTCCTCCTCTAGCAGGGAAGTACTGAAATAACCAGCTTTATACTCCACCCCACCCCGCCATAGGATTGGACCTGCAGCCAACCCTTCAAAAAGGTAAAGGTAGTCCCCTGTGCAAGCACCAGTCGTTTTCAACTCTGGGGTGACATTGCTCTCACAACGTTTTCACAGCAGACTTTTTACGGGGTGGTTTGCCATTGCCTTCCCCAGTCATCTACACTTCCGCCCCAGAAAGCTGGGTACTCATTTTACTGACCTCAGAAGGATGGAAGGCTGAGTTGACCTGCAGCCGGCTACCTGAACCAGCTTCCACTGGGATCGAACTCAGGTCGTGAGCAAAGGGCTCCGACTGCAGTACTGCAGCTTTACCACTCTGTGCCATGGGGCTCTAGCCTACCCTTTAGCTTTGTAATTCTTGTTGTCTGTTTTTCTGCATATTCTTACATAAAATTTTTGATTTTTCTTTATTTATATAAAGTCCCGCCAACTCCCCAAACTCTTGTATTCTCGTTAATAACAAAGGTGTAACTTGTAAGGGATTTTCATTTATAAACATTATATCATCAGCAAATGCTCTGTATTTGTAGGTATATCCTTTTATTTGTAACCCTTCTAGATCTTTTTCTTCTTGAATCTGCATCAATAAAATTTCAAGAGTCATTATAAACAACAATGGCGAAAGCGGGCAGCCTTGTCTAGTACCTTTACTGATTTTCATTTCGTCTGTAAGATCTGCGTTAACGCACAACCTTGCCCTTTGTTCAGAATATATTGCCTTTATCATTCTTATAAAACTTTCTCCAAGCTCCATTTTTCCATCACTGCAAACATAAAGTCCCAGTTTAAATTATCAAATGCTTTCTCTGCATCCGCAAAGAATAATGCTACTTCTTTTTCTGGATGTCTTTCATAATATTCTACAATATTTACAACAGTTCTAATATTGTCTCTTATTTGTCTTTTGGGAAGAAAACCAGCTTGATCCTCCTTTATAAAATTTATCAGATATTGCTTAAGTCGTTCCGCCAGAATTCTTGTAAATATTTTATAATCATTGTTCAAAAGTGAAATTGGTCTGTAATTTTTCACATTTGTAACGTCTCTTTCTTCTTTGGGTATCAAAGAAATAACAGCTTCTTTCCATGTGTTTGGTACCTTCCCTTTGGTTTTTATTACATTCATCAGCTTCTGTAATTTTGGTGTTAATTCATCTTTAAAAATTTTAAAGTATTTAGCTGTATAACCATCTGGCCCAGGAGCTGGGTACTCATTTTACTGACCTCAGAAGGATGGAAGGCTGAGTTGACCTGCAGCCGGCTACCTGAACCAGCTTCCACTGGGATCGAACTCAGGTCGTGAGCAAAGGGCTCCGACTGCAGTACTGCAGCTTTACCACTCTGCGCCATGGGGCTCTAGACTACCCTTTAGCAGCTTCTATAACAATGTCTCAGAGAGGGTCTCCCCTTTTTCTTAGAAAATATATTTCCTAAAGCTTCCAAGGTTCATAAAAGCCATGTAAACATCAGCAAATATGACAGTAAGAAATCCACAATAAATTAAACCAACAAGCATTCTGCCATTTAAAACCAGATTTAGGCAGACAAAAAAAAAATCCCCTTTCCAAGACCCACGCCTGATATATCACTCAGCCCTGCAAAACAGCAGCATTTGAAAGATGTAAAGAGGGTTGCCACCCCCCCTCCCTGACAAGCAGCAGACATTAAAAGAGATGAAGCTCTTATTTTTGCGGAGTGTGTGGGGGTGAGGAAGCAGAGTGGTTTTACCTGTTGAATTTATGCCTGCCAGGTAAAGGCCCAGAATCTTTGTCAGTGTTTTGTTGCTCTGAGCAGCCACTAGAAATGCCCCTTCCTGTTGGTGCCACGCTGGCTGTGTTGCTGAGACACCAATGGTGGGAAGAAAGTGAGGGCACCCATGGCAGAAGCTGCCAGATGGCAGGCAGCCGAGGCACAAAGGATCAAGGAGCGGGCCAGCCCTCCAGAGCAGCTGTGGGTGTGATGTCAAAGGGAGCTGCTGCAGCTCTGTCAGAGAAGCACAATGGCCCTGTCACCCTGGCGAGGGCAAGCAGCAAAGAAGCCTTCCCTGGCAGGGCACACACCAGGCTCCGCAGCTATCATTAGAGGCTCGGTTGCTATGGCAGCCCACGGAGTGAGGCCCTGGTAAGGCCTCAGGGTGCGTCAGCAGGATGTGGCAAAGAGGAGGGCCCAAAAAGACAAACCTAGGCATGGTGGCTGCATGCCCCCTGACTTGTGTTGTCTCCCCAAGCGTGGAAGTGTCAGGCACAAAGTGGGGTGACACAGTTCAGCGCCTAGGGTTGCCAAGTCCAATTCAAGAAATATCTGGGGACTTTGGGGGTGGAGCCAGGAGACATTAGGGGTGGAGCCAAGAGCAAGGCTGTGACAAGCATAATTGAACTCCAAAGGGAGTTCTGGCCATCACATTTAAAGGGACGGCACACCTTTTCAATTCCTTCCTTCCATAGGAAATAATGACGGATAGGGGCACCTTCTTTTGGGGCTCATAGAATTGGACCCCCTGGTCCAATCTTTTTGAAACTTGGGGGGTATTTTGGGGAGAGGCACTAGATGCTATACTGAAAATTTGGTGCCTCTACTCCAAAAAACAGCCTTCACAAAGCCCCATATACCCGCAGATGAATTCTCCATGATTTTCTATGGGAATAAATCACCATATGGAATAACAGAATTCCCAGCAGACATTTCCCTCCCCTCCCCCCGCTTTCTGACGACCCTGAAGCGGGGGAGGGTCTCCAAACCGGAGGATCCCCTGCCCCCACCTGGGGATTGGCAACCCTATCAGCGCCTCAGTTTTTGTGGGGAATCTGTATGCTACCTCTCCAGATCTGCCTGAGAGTGACTTGAAACTAAAACAATGAAATGCTGTTAAGCAAACAAGAGAATAAAATGGAGTCTGGAAGAACAAATTGTGCCATTGAAAACAAACCAATAAATCCAGCCCAGTCAATAAAATAAATAATTAAGACCAAGTCAATAAAAATGTGCCAATAAAAACTACAAATGCTCTCAAGTGGCCTCTAAGGCTATAGCAGCGAAGCAGGCTTTTGTGTGCAGGTAGCACAGAAGTCTGCCCCCCCCCCCCCCAAAAAAAGTAAATTCTGAGGTACCACTTGAAGGAACAAATTGTTCTTTCATTTATTATGATGTTTCTATCAAAAGGAAAGGGGCAGTGACCATTTTTTCCTGCCTCATGCATCAAAGTATGCAGGGCTATATCACATATAATGTGGGAATTCCACACATGGGACTTCCAAGATGTAGCATTTGGCCTTAAAACAACTGTGGGGAGGAAGGATATGCTGTTGCCCTGGGGTTCAGATTTACTCTTTGTCCAGATTTTTAAAAATCCTCTTCCCTGCTGCTTTAAGCCCTGGTAGGGGCCATGCATAATAGTATAACTTTAAATAGGACATCAGAGTGTGAGTTCCAAATAGAAACTGTTCTGATCCAGGGCAGTTAGGACAACTGGAGAGACGTAGAAAGAATATCTTGTATATAGGTAAATATTGTAATATTTTTATATAAATAAAACCTTGTTTAATTGAGTTTTCTGTTGTGAGAATATGGTGGTGTAATGGTTAGAGCGCTGGACTAGAATCTCAAGAACCAGGTTCGAATCCACACTCTGCCATGGAAGCTCCTCAGAGACCTTGGCCCAGTAGCTCTACTTCAGCCTAGTTTATCTCAGATAGTTTCTGTTGTAAGGATAAAATGAAGAGAATGATGCTGTAAGCCACTGCTAGTGCCCTATTAGGAAGAAAAGTGGGGTATAAATCTTATTATACATATAATATAAAACTATGAAAGAACACAATAGGAGAGGGGGGGAACAGTAAGCACAAAGCAGGCCCCTTACTGTCCCCCCCAGGGGGGGGAACAGTAAGCACAAAGCAGGCAGCCAGTTTGGTGTAGTGGTTAAGTGTGAGGACTCTTATCTGGGAGAACCGGGTTTGATTCCCCACTCCTCCACTTGCACCTGCTAGCATGGCCTTGGGTCAGCCAGAGCTCTGGCAGAGGTTGTCCTTGAAAGGGCAGCTGCTGTGAGAGCCCTCTCCAGCCCCACCCACCTCACAGGGTGTCTGTTGTGGGGGAGGAAGGTAAAGGAGATTGTGAGCCGCTCTGAGACTCTTCGGAGTGGAGGGTGGGATATAAATCCAATATCTTCTATCTTCTTCTACTCTACTGGTCTGAAAAACAAACAGGGAGAGTGTTTTTGATCAGAGAAAAGGTGTACAATTTTGTGCTCTCTTAGGTTCAAATACAAGTTTAGAGTTCTACACTACAGTATCGTCTTGCCCTTGGGCCTGAATATAAACCATAGAAAAAGGCCTCAGAGTGAGCTTAGGCCTCTCATTGGAAGAAAGGGATATTTTGGAAATTGAAAAACCTGCTATGTTTTTCTGGTGGAAATGCAGAGATGTCGAGACAAGAAGAGGCCCATTTCAAGACAGACATTTTTATCATTACGTCAAGCTCATCATGATGACATCTACCAGCCTACCAGACAGGACAGACATTTTTAGCCACACTTATAACTACTGGGGAGCATATGATCTTGTTTGATGTTGCCAGTGAAAAGGGAAGAGCATCCTCTTTAGGGTGCCATCTTCTTTCGCCTATAGTATAGGTTGCTGAAACTGAGTCAGTGGGAATGACAGAAGCCTCTGTTGGAGAGCTGTTTCAAGGACAGAAGAAAGAAGGACTGCAGACCTCTTTCAAGGGGTATGTGTGTATGCATGCCTTTTTTGCAGCAAGAACCCCTTTGCATGTTAGGCCATGCCCCCCTGATGTAGCCAATCCGCCTGGAACTTACAGTAGGTCTTATACTAAGAGCCCTGTACGCTCTTGGAGAATTGGCTACATCGGGAGTGTGTGGCCTAATATGCAAAGGAGTTCCTGCTACAAAAGTAGCATGTGTGTATGTGTGTGTGTATAAGATGTCCTAACATGAATAAAGGAAAGATTTATCTGTCAGTCTGGCTTCTTTGCTACCCCTCCTATAGCCAGCAGGTGGCAGAATCTCTTTCTAATAACCCTTCTCAGGTCTGTTTTCTAAAAGAAGAGGAGTAGCCCCTGCTAGGCTAGTCTCATCTTGTCAGAGCTCAGAAGCTAATCAGGGCTGGGCCCAGTTAGTATTTGGATGGGAGAGCACCAATAAGGAAGCCCAGGGTCGCTATTCAGAGGAAGGCAATGGCAAACCACCTCAGTTAAGCCTCTTGCCGCCATAAGTTGACTGGGATTCGATGGCACTTGACACACACGCACACACAGAGCTTTTATGATCTATTATAGCAAAACAAAAGAGAAGTCCAATGGCAGCTGAGTTGAAAAAAAAATATTTTTTCTAGCATGAATTTTTGTCAATCAGAACTTCTTTCTTCCGATGCTGTCTGGATTCAGAATGTGGCCATTTGCTGAGTTGTTAGTTTTTCAAGAAGCCACTGCAACTGTGCTTTTAACAGCCGTCTGAGAGGCAGGCCATAGCAACTGATCAGGTTTATCTTTGGGTTGTTGGGGGTGGGGGGAGAAAAATCCACTGGCTGATTTCTGCGCCTGATGAGGCGGTTAAATCGGCACAACAGCGGGACAAAGTGAGGTACACACACATCCCATTGGTCAACTGGCATCCCCACCTTTTCAAATGGAATCTGATTTTTCCCACCACCAAACGCCCCTCTGTTGGGGGTTTCCATATGACCAGTCTCCCAATTTGTTACTTAAGAAAACTGACCTTCCAAGCTTAAGGATCCATTTATTAAAGAAATTCCAACAAGATAAAACAGCTTAAAATAACACTTCCTAGCATCTGCTTGCTATCTCCACTTCCTACAGCCTGACTTATACATGCCTCCTTCCTCAGCAACAAGTTCTCTCACAGCAGAAGTCCTCAGCTTTTTGGATCCTGTGGCCACCTTTGGAATTCTGACACAAGGCGGTGGGCGCAACCACAAAATGGCTACCTTGGGAGGTGGAGCCAACCACAATCACAGAGGAAGTTGAAGTGCAGGAGTCAAGAGGAGTCTTCTTCTTCTTTAGCTTGACTTCGCGAACGAAGATTTAAGAAAGGTGCAGTAGTCCATGTCTGCTGCAGGCTCACTGGTGGCTGACAAGACCAATACGGGACAGGCAGGTCCGGCCACAGTGGCTGCAGGGAAAAGTCTGATTTGGGGTTGATGCTGTAGCAGTGCGATTCTTCCTCAATCTCCTTTTGTCCTCAAGACCAGCTTTGCGTGCGTTCTCAAAGGAAGAGACGGCCTGGTGGATGGTGTGCCTCCATGCTTTGCGATCTGAGGCTAGGTCAGACCACTAGTGATGGTGATTCCGTCTCTGACTTCTTTCCCAGTGTATTTTTCAATATTTACTGGAGGAGTAAATATTGAAAAATACACTGGGAAAGAAGTCAGAGACAGAATGAAGCTGACTGTACTGTAGAGGAAGCTGTCTGTATGGCCAGTCAGATCTCCAAAGTCCTGCGTTAGGGGCAACAGCCTACTTGTCCCCACCCACTTGACCCCCAGGAAAGGTGTTGGTGACCTCCAGTCCATGTTGCCCCCAGGGCACCTTTTTGGGTTCCTCATCTTACTGCAACATACCTAAACTCCACTATCGTTAGCTTTGGGTATCAGAAATTCCAGCACCCTGGACAGAGTTTTCCTGAAAAAGCACTTGATTTTTTTTTAAAGACTTCTGTTTTGGCCTGTGAATATCTGGACAGAATGATCAAGACCAGCACAGCCTTTGTTTTCAAATAACTACCAGTCCCGCCCCAGAGGCAGGGGTGACCAACGGTAGCTCTCCAGATGTTTTTTGCCTACAACTCCCATCAGCCCCAGCCAGCATGGCCAATGGCTGATGGGAGTTGTAGGCAAAAAACTTATGGAGAGCTACCGTTGGCCAACCCTGGATAGACCCCAAGCCTTTATTCAGGGGGGAAGCCCCACCGATGGCCATGAGTTCTGCTATGGCTCCTGGCCTTCTTCAATGGGTCTTACTCCCAAGATGGGGAGGGACGGTGGCTCAGTGGTAGAGCATCTGCTTCGTAAGCAGAAGATCCCAGGTTTAATCCCTGGCATCTCCAACTAAAAAGGCTGCAGGCAAGAAGGCGTGAAAAACCTCCCCTTGAGAGCCGCTGCCAGTCTGAGTAGACAGTACTGACTCTGATGGCCCGAGGGTCGGATTTCAGCGTAAGGCAGCGTCATGTGCTCATATATGTTCATAAAATATCCCCCCCCCGTTTTTTTTCCACACAGTAGGCCAGGAAGCGTCCTAACAGACGGCTGCCTCTGAGCTTGCCGCGAGTGCAAACTGGCAGGTCCGGCCGAGCGATCATCGCAAGTGGGGAGCTCCGGCCCCTTCTCCAAACGGCGGAGGCTTCGCTCTTCTTCGCCTGGCGGCAGCAGCAGCAGCCTGGCCTCGGGCTACTCGGGGACCTTGGGGCTGGCGGCTGAAGAGGAGGCCTCCGACTGCCGGGCTGCCCCCCTCCCTCCCTCCCTCCCTCCGGCTCCAGCGCATGTGCCGCCCGCCGCCTCCTCCTCCTCCTCCTCGCAGCTCCTCCCTCGATCGCGGCCGCCGGAGAGGCAGGAAGGCGAGCCAGCCGCGGCGGCAGCAGCAGCAGCAGCGATGAAGGACCGGACGCAGGAGCTGCGCACGGTGAGTCGAGTCTCGGCCCCCCCAGGGGAGAAGAAGGGACCGACGCCCCGTCGGCTGGGCCGGGAGGTCGAGGCGCCGCAGGCAGAGAGGAGGGAAGGGGCAAACTTAAGGAGGGAGCGAAGACCAGGAGGAGGCTCCATCCTTTGCAAGAGGAGGAGGAGGGGGGGGGGAGCCGTGGTGGTGCCCCCCAACCAAGTGTGGGGCGGACGCGCCGTCGATGGGGGCAGCGGAGGGTCTCAAGTGGGTGCAAGAGGGAATCACACCGGGGGGAGGGGGTAACTGGCCCGGGCTGGCCACTAGGCTCTTAGGGCCGTTTCTCTGGGGAGGCGAAGTTGGGGGGGGGGGGACGGGGACGCCACGTCCATCCCTGGGGCGTTTGTGGGAACACGAAGGCAGTGGGGTGTAGAAGAAGAACCCAAGGATGGAGTGTGTGTGGAAGATTATAGTGCCTCCCTTGGTGTTCTGCTTCCTTGGTGGTGATTGGGGGGTGGGGGGGTTAAAGCTTTTGCTCCCGGGGAAACATCGAGATGGTTAAGAAAGAAATGGGGGTGGGAGAAGAGAGCTGCATGCCTCCTTACCCCACTTTAGAACTGTAGGTGGATGCTTCCCTTATCTATGGGGGGGGGGGGCTACCTGTAACCCCAAACGGTAGGAAGGACTGAAATGAGGCGAATGATTATACAGCCCCCCCCCCCCCCCCCCCCAGTATTTAGGTTACCATCACCATCTGATTGAAAAACTATTGCAATTCAGGCTACTGTGACATGTTGGGGAGATTTTGGGTAATTAGCACCTAAGTGCCGTCTTATTTTAAATTGTTTTGACTGTTGAGTTTGATTGGTTTTATTGTGATCTTACTATGGAGTGAGCTGCCCTGAGCCCACTTGTGAGGTAGGATGGGATATAAATTAAATTATTATTTTTAAAAAAAATAGAACTGGTGGAAAAGCTTCATCCCAAGAGGTGAAGAGGAGGGAACTCTTTTTCCCTCTCCCTGCTTTGGAGAAGTGCTGGAGGGACCCAAAGAGACTGCCGTGATCATAAATCTGATGAGTGAGTGAGAGAGAGAAGAAACAGGACTCCCCCAATAGTCACATTCCAGTTAAAGGGGTGAATTCGTTGGTTGGGGCAGAGAGCTGCTGTAGGGCTGAGAAGGGGGTGTGGATGTGCTGTGCATGGCCCCCTTGCATGGGGGGAGGGCAACATCCTTTGGCGTCAGATGATTTCTGTGAAAGGCCTGGAAGTGGGCCAAATGGTGACCTCTGGCACAAAACCTGTATTCCACTCCCCAGAGGTCAGCAGCACCGGAACAAGAGGGAAGAGTGCGCCTCTAGGCATGCACAGAGTGTGCCCTTTACAAACCTGGGGATTGGGTGTCAAGCAATATGTTGATGCTCAAGAGCCCCAAAGAGGCTGAGACAGAAGGATTGCTTCGTTTCACTTACATTCAGACCAAGCGTCATTCAGGACGTGGGGTTATTGTTGGTATATTTCAAGGAGCCATGCAAAAACCTGACTCCTAAAAAGACTGAAAAAGTGTTCTGACTTGGCTACGGCTGAACACAGAACTTCCGCTGCATCTGGGCTGAGCTCTGGGACCTGTCTGGAACTTCCCTGAGCAAATCCTTCCCCTACTGAATCATTCTAGCTACCCACCCACCCCATTCACCTGGGTTCAGGAAGCAATTGTATTCATTTTAAAATTCCCCTCCCATCTCCCCTCCACTGGGGTTTGCAATTCAAGGTGGCTTGTGCGTGTATTTGAAGTGCCATTGAGTTGCCGATGACTTGTAGCCAGTGTTCCCTTTAAGCTGAGTTAGTGTGAGCTAGCTCACAGTTTTTTTTAGCCTCCAGCTCACACATTTAGCTCAGGAAGGATGACCCCAGAGCAAACTAATTTATGCAGTAGTCAAATTGCCCACTTGCAACTTTAATGCCAGTAAAATGCTCACAAAGTAAAATGTTCCATATTGACTGCATTGGCTTACACTTGAGTAAGAAAGGTGGACTATAAAATAATATAAATAAATAGTCCAAGTCTGGCAGAAGTTTATGGAGGGCAGGCCTATCAGTGGCTAGTAGCCATGGTGTTCATGGTGGAGTCACAAGACTCCACAGCTTAGAGGGAGCATTGCTTATAGCAACCCCAGCCAGGGGCAGATGTGGTTTGCTGTTGCCTTCCTCTACAGACTTTTCCTTGCTGGCCTCCCTTCCAAGTACTGACTCTCCTTAGCTTCTGAGATTTGACAAGATTGGGCTATACTATGCTTCCTTCCCTCTCCAAGGTGACATACATAGCTAAAAATTAATACAAACAAATGAACTACCAAGTGCCCATCCTTGCTTCTCCATCACAAACCAGCCATCCTAGACTCAGAGGAACATCACAGAATAAATAAAACAATGGATGGAGCTTTCTTTGCTCAGCAGTCTGGCCAGCTCAGTTAGAACAGCTCACTGTATTTAGCTGACTTTAAGAAACTCACCCAAAAGTCCAGTTTTGGAGTCTCTAAAAATATCAGAAGGGTAGGTGTGTGTCTGGCATATTTTTCCATTAAGATGGTGTAGCCCCCTCCCCTGAAGGCCTAAGACTGGGTGGAAACTGACCAAACCGCACAAAAAGGGTTTGCTAGGAAGAGTCCACACAGAAACATAGGGGTGGGGGGGGGGTGGGAAAGAATCCTTCAGTTCTGTAGCTAGAACTCATGGACAGTTTTACAGGTTAAAACCAGCTTGTTAAATTGAATTTGGAAATGAAGGGGTAGTTAGTGTAAAGTCACTAGAATTACAGTTTATGGCCAAAGTGATTTGCCCCAATGAAAACAAGGGCTGCTGCATTTTGGTCCAGCTGGAAGTTCCAGATTGCCTGTGAGGGCAGCCCCACATACAGTGCATTGCAGTAGTCTAGCTCCAAGGTTACGGTAGCATGGATCAGCAGGGTGGTGATACTCAATACTAAATGTCACTGGGGAAAAAGAAGTAGGCTTGGCTTGTTTTCATGGCAAAAGGTCCAACAGGCCCCCATAACTCTTAAATGAGCCAACTGAAGAAAGATTTGCCCCCTCTGGAGCAGGCAGAATTACTCCCCCCAAGACCTTATGCTTACCAGTCAGCATCCATTTTATCTGGATGCATTTTGCAGCATCAAGACCCCACTGTGAACTATTCTATCTTACTGCACATTGCATGTTTTAAACGAGGGAAGAGAGAGAAGCAGCGGTGGTGACTTTGGATTGCTTGTGACATCTTATTCCTGTTTTCAGTTCACCATTCCTGCATCACGCTAGGACCACAAGAGAGGCGGTGTTTGCCCCATGGCTTTGGAATTCCTCTCTCTGGGACTTGCCTAAGCCTGTGCATTGTCCAGTAGTGTTGCAAGATGTTTTGTATGCACTCAGTTGCCAAGTGAGATAGTAATAGGAAGAGGCCATGGATCAACAATAGTGCACTGCTTTTATATACATACCAGAGACCCATGGTCTCCAGTTAAAGGCTTGTAGGTTTTGGGAAAGACCTTTCTCTTCCTGGGACAATGAGGAAGAACATTAGAAAAGCCCTGCTAGATCAGACTATCTAGTCTAGCATTCTGCCTCACACTGTGGCCAACTAGTTCCCCTGGAGTGCCAACCACAGGGCAAAGAGGTTGAAGCCTTCCCCTTAAATTGCATCCTGGTGCTGTAATTCAGAGCTCTGAATGTGGAGTTTCCTTTTGAACATCATGGCTAGTAGGCTACTGATAGACCTATCCTCCATTAAATCCTGCTAGTCTGGGACTATTTATTCATTTGTATTATTTATAGTCCACTTTTCTTATTGAGCCTTGAGTGTAAGTCAATGCAGTCAGTAGGATGGGACATCCAATAAAGCAGTGTAATAGGATCAGGAGGCAGAAATTAAAACCAAATGAAAATCTTGCAACAAAGCATAAGTATTAACACAGCTTATTAAGCACAGCAGAAATTACATAATAGGACAATACATGCAGTGACTGAGAGTATATGCTACATACTGTAGTGCAGCCCACCGTATTAGTTGTAGATTTTCCGGGCTGTATGGCCGTGATGTTGGCATCATAGAACCTGACGTTTCAACAGCAGCTGTGACTGGCATCCTCAGAGGTAGAACAAAGAAGGCTAGAGTTCTCTGTGTGTCAAAGTGAGAAGATGGTAGGCAGGTAATTTATATCTACTCAGGAAGGTGGGGTAGGGCTGCGTCATTATCTTGTAGGAGTTTCCCAGGCTATGACATGCTAATGGAGGAGCTTTCCTGAGGAGGTTCTTTTGCATATGGATTGGCTGTTGAAATTCTAAATTTATCTGTAGTGCTGTTGTAAGATGTAGAGCATTTTGTGTAATGAACTCCGGACATGAAAGCCTTTCACAACTAATGTTCCCTCTAAGCTGCAGAGTCTTGTGAGCAAAAATTCTACTTTGTGAGCTACTAGTATTAAAGTTGTGAGCTACTGGCATTAAAATTTTGAGCTACTGCATAAATTATTGTGCTCTGGGGTCATCCTTCCTGTGCTAAGACAAAAATGTGTGACCTGGAGGCTAAAAATATGTGTGCTAGCTCACACTAACTCAGTTTAGAGGGAACACTGTCCACAGCATAGTCCACAGTATCTTCCCCTTTACTAAAGCAATCTTAATCAATTCCATTGAAATGAAACCCTCTACATACTTTGGTCACATGATGAGAAGACTCAATGGAAAAGCCAGTAACGCTAGGAAAAGGTGAAGGCAGTAGAGAAACAGGAAGGCCCAACATCATGATATGGATTGACTCTTCGTGATTTCGAAGTATCGCTATTACGCAAGGAACTAAAAGTTTAAAAAAAAAATGGCCAGGCGGCCACGTTTCGGAAGCACCACGAACGGCTGATGATTGGCCAGGCCATCTGTGTACATGATTTGAATTGCACGTACCAAGGGGATGGATGGAGTGGGAGGACTGAAAGGCAGAGGAGGGTGCCGCCCCCAAAGCAGTTGATGCGGAACGGGATGAATTTCCCACAACAAACTCCGCGGAGTGGATCCGCAGGTTTTAGGAAACTCCGCTAACATGCGCATCCAGATACTGCGGGGTGAAAGTGCTGAAGCCGCGGATCATAAGAACGTAAGAACATAAGAGAAGCCCACAACATGTGCGAAATCGAGCAAAAGATCAGGAGGTAAATGGGATGCCACCCTGGAGTAAACGCTAATGCGAAAACGGCCTCAATAAAGGAAGCAGCGGCTCTCAGCTGGCAAGACCTGTGCAAAGCTGTTTGTGACTGGATGATTTGGAGGTCATTAATTCATAAGGTCGCTGTATGTTGGAAGCAACTTGATGGCATGTAACACAGAGAATAAAACTCAAGTCTTTGTAAAAATGCCCTCCTGAATAATTCAGTTTTGCATAGTTTGCAAAAGTAAATTTTATAAAGCAGTTTCAGATGTTCAGGGCTATTTTTGGAGTGACTGCGTCTCAGGGATAGAACATGTGCTTCATATGTAGAAGGTCCCAGGTTCAGTTCTTAGCATTTCCAGTTAAAGATCTTTCTCTGCCTGATCCTGAAGAGCTGCTGCAGGAGTAGGTGATGGGCAAGATCTACCAACAGTCCAGCTCTCCATAGGGCAGCTTTAGGGTGTTAACGTCTGTTTAATTTGGCAGGGGGTATGATTTCCACTCATTGTTTCCTGCTTCATGTCCTTTGGGTGAGGTGTGCTGTGAATGAAGCCAAGCCACAAGGCATCCAGGTAAATCAAGCACAGAATTCTCTCCTTCCTCTCTTCGGTTTTGGGACCTCGGAAGTGCAGGCGGAATCATAGACAGGAATGGAAAGACGTGTGAGCACAGAGTTACCCCAGGGGATTTCACAGAGTCAGGCTGACGTCTGTGTGGAAGTATCCTGGGTGTTGCTCTGCCAGGTTTTAGGTCAGTGGAGTTTTTTGTAGATGTGACTTTTTCCTTAGGATGACCAAAGAATTAAGCTTTGATAGGGATGGATGTGTTGACAAGCATTTCTGCTTGGGTTTAATTTTTATCCCAAGCTTGGCTGCATCTCACCTGTGGGCCAGGTGCAACAACTGTGAATGTCAAATGTGGTTTGAAAGATTATTCATGGCAGTATGCATTCTCTTCTCGCTTTCCTCCCAGGTAAACAGGTTTAGCTGGCTCTTTGTGGTGTTTCAAAAACCTATGTGATCTGTTTGGCCAAAAGCAACAGTGCAAGAAGAGAAATCTGTATGCCCACGATAGGAAGCAAAGCCTTTTCCAGCTCCTCTCTAGCAGATGAGGGGGAGGGGGCAGAAATCAGGTTCATTTTACAGGTGACTAGGAAGCGGGGCCTTTTTTTTTTTAGCAGGAATGCACAGGAACGCCGTTCCAGCTGGCTTGGGACCAGGGGTGCGTGACCTAGAATGCAAATAAGTTCCTGCTGGGCTTTTTCTACAAAAATCCCTGTGTGAAACAACAGTGACATCGGTGTGTGTGTGTGTGGCCTAATATGCAAATGAGTTCCTTCTGCTAGGAAGTCACACAGGTCTGGTCCAGGCAGCAAGAACATTGACATGACAGGGTCCATTTAGGTTGTTTCCAGAAGAACATGGCATGTTTTCTTTCATGGACTGTGTGTGTGTGATGGGACCAGAGGGGAGGGAGAGGCATGGGACAAGTCTGTGCCATGCTAAGGAGATGATGCTTAGGCCTTACTCTGAAGCTCCAGCTGGACGACAGTTCTTTAGAATAGCTGAAGACCATTTAGCAGAAACATTGATGCCTTTGGATGAGAAGCACTCACATACTTCCTTGGCCCTGCTGTTTCTTCTGAGTAAACAGGCTCTGCAGTCTTTGGAAATGTTAACCATGTATTTACCACGCTGTGTTCCATGCACAGCTGTTGTTCCTCTTTCAAACCGACCTCTGGAATAGGGGGTGACCAGCAACTTTTAAATATACATATTTACAGGGCTTTTTTTTTTTTAAAAAAAAGCAGGAACTCCTTTGCATATTAGGCTGCACACCCCCCCCCCCCCGATGTAGCCAATCCTCCTGGAGCTTACAGTAGGCCCTGTACTAAGAGCCCCGTAAGCTCCAGGACCAGGAGGATTGGCTACATCAGTGAGGTCTGGCCTAATAGGCAAAGGAGTTCCTGCTACAAAAAAAAGGCCCTATTTAAAGTTGCTTTTTGTGCCCTGACCTGGATGGGCCAAACTAGCCCAATCTTGTCAAAGCTCAGAAGCTATGGAGGATCAGCCCTGGTTAGGACTTGGATGGGAGTCCTGCCTAGTGCTGGATTAAACCCTGTGGAGGCCCCTAGGCAGTCAAAATTTCAGGGGCCCCCTCACAAATTATCTCAGAGTTGAAGTGCCCACCCCACCGCCTGCGGCCCCTGCTGCAGCCTGCAGCCACCTTCTCAAAATCCCCTTTGTCAAACTGTGGGGGAAAGGCAGAGAGCGGCAAACTTGGCCACAGTGCCGGCTGCACCAGGCAAGTCAGGCAAAGAGCGGCTCAGTTGCTGGCTTCGCCTGCAGGCTGGGAATGCTACAAGCAGGGGGAAAACTGGGGGGGGGGGGAGGAAGCTGGCCTGGGGTCCCTAAAGGAGTGGGGGCCCATAGGCCAGTGCCTACTTGGCCTAATTGTTAATCTGGCCCTGGATCCGCCAGGGCTTCTTTTGAGCAGGAATACACAGGAGGCAGCTTGGCATCAGGGGGTGTGGCCTGATATGCAAATGAGTTCATGCTGGGCTTTTTCTACCAAAAAAAAGCCCTGGAGACCACCAAGAAGCTCCAGGATCGCTCCTGTTGCATTGTTTATTGAATGCCCCACCCGTCAATAGTATTGCCCACTCTGTGTAATCTGCCTTGAGTCCAAGTGAGAAAGAAGGACTATAAAGAACATGAGCTTTGCAGAAGCAGGCAATGGCAAAGCACCTCTGTTTGTGTCTTGCCTTGGAAACCCTGCGGGATTGCCGTAAGTCAGCTGTGATTTGACAGCCCTTTATGCCCACACATTGTGCTTTCCCTAGCTTTCAAAGGGATTTATAAAGCTGTGAAAAGGAAAGTATTACCAAATACATGCAAAATATTAATTAGAATAGTTCAATTACAATGGTAGCCATTGGGGAGAGGGGGAGCCAGCTTTGTGCGAAGAAAGGACAGCAGCAATTTTCAGGGATGAAAACTATCCCTGAGAAACCAAACCACCAGAAAGCAGAAGGGGGAGGGAGTAGTAACATCAGTCTAAATTCACAGCACAAAACCCAGTCAAATGCAAAATAAAACCTGGCACTTAAACAGTGGCCAGTAGGGCAACAAGTGAACATCAAGGGGCAGAGAGTTCCACAGGCATGGAGCCACGACAAAGAAGGCATCTGCCTGCCTTTACCTCAGACGACTAGGGCACCTGAAGAAGTTTTTGCCAGGTGATTGCAATTTAGTGGCCATGTAGAGAGCCAGTTTGGTGTAGTGGTTAAGTGTGTGGACTCTTATCCGGGAGAACCGGGTTTAATTCCCCACTCCTCCACTTGCAGCTGCTGGAATGGCCTTGGGTCAGCCATAGCTCTTGTAGGAGTTGTCCTTGAAAGGGCAGCTGCTGTGAGAGCTCACTCAGCCCCACCCACCTCACAGGGTGTCTGTTGTGAGGGAAGGAGATAAAGGAGATTGTAAGCTGTTCTGAGACTGATTCAAAGAGAAGGGCAGGATATAAATCTGTGGTCATCGTCTTCTTTTTCCTAGCTGACATATCAGCTTGCTTGAACAACTGGTGGAAGTCCCCACATGCAAATTGCCTTCTTTTCTCCCTGTGGTGCATGAAGCTTTGAGAAGACACCCTTGCAGGTCAGAATTGGGCAGCACCGGCTGACCTCTTCTGCAAAGTGATGCTTGCAAAACACTGCGTCCCTTCTCTCTAGGGGAGCAGACTCTGGTCCTTTCTCATCATTCATGGACCAGCAAAGTCAAAAGACAACTCCTCAAGTGCCTGCAAAACAAGCTCAAAGGCCGCCTTTGGATATTCCCTGCAATCAGAGATTTGCCACCAACTCTGTGTTGGCACATATTACAATTAATGCACACAGATGCTCGCTTTTGGGTGTTGATGTGCTCATCGTTGGGGGGATGCCTTGTAAACAGCTATGTTGTTTGCTGCCATTTTGACTGTAAGCTCCTTGAGGGCAGGGGCCCAGTTTTGATGTGTAGATCTCCAGGAATGTCCAACTGTAAGCCGGCAACCCTAGACTTGGTAGAAGGCAGCATCATACATTTGGTTTCTTTCTCTCCCTTCCCAGAGCCAGTTTGGTGTAGTAGTTAAGTGTGCGGACTCTTATCTGGGAGGACCGGGTTTGATTCCCCACTCCTCTACTTGCAGCTGCTGAAATGGCCTTGGGTCAGCCATAGCTCTCATAGATGTTGTCCTTGAAAGGGCAGTTTTTGGGAGAGCTCTCTCAGCCCCACTCACCTCACAGGGTGTCTGCTGTGGGGGAAGAAGATAAAGGAGATTGTAAGCCGCTCTGAGTCTCTGATTCAGAGAGAAGGGTGGGGTATAAATCTGCAATGGTCTTCTTCTTCCCTCCACTTCCAGATATGTAGAATGTTCAGTGGCCAGGTGGTATTAAGAGAGCTTCTTATACATTTTCCTATCTGACTTAACGGCGACTTCTGGTGGGGTTTCTAAGGCAAGAGATATTCAGAGATGGTTTGTGTTGCCTGCCTCTGCATCGTAACCCTGGTATTCCTTGGAGGTCGCCCATCCAAATACTAGCCAGGGCCAGCCCTGCTTTCCAAAATGAGCAGAACTTTAGTAGCTGGAAAGAGGTGCCAGAACTCTCAAGAGGGAAATGAAGGAGAAATACACTAGATTCTTTGAAACAATATTTTTTCATGCACTGTGGACTTACCTTGACTTTAAAGCAGTTTCCAAGGAGCATGCGAGAAGCACCTTGCCAAGGCTACACAGGCCTCAGTGCAGGAGACGAGCAGGCTGATGGGGATGGGGGCAGGGCCGAGTAGCTTTGGTTCAGGCCTGCTGGGGTTGTGATCCCAGCCGCAATCGCCCGGGAGTCAGAGCGCGGAGCAGCAGCTGGGGTGCGCTGCTGCTGGGGGAGAAAAGCCTCCTTCAGGTAGGCTGCAGTTGATCTTCTCTCTCCTGCTGCAACCCGTTCCAGACTCTTCCCGGGCTCACAGCCTCCACCTCACCCTTGGTGAGAGCAACAAGTCCCCCATGCTCTCTGGCTGCTACCCTGCTCACCCACAGCTGCTACCAGGCATTATGAACTTTTAAAGATTTTTGGAGAATTTTGTTTCCACAAGGAGGTTCCGAAACTCCATTCCACCACATCCCCCCAGGAAAAAAAGCTCCGGGGGTGAAAAAAAATATAGTTTTCACCAAGACTTTTTTAAAAAGCAGGAACGCAGTTCCTGCTGGCTTGGTGTCAGGGTGTGTGGCCTAATATGCAAATGAGTTCCTGCTGGGCTTTTTCCTGCAAAAAAAGCCTTCGTTTCCACAAAGCATCATTAACTGGTGGAAGTTCTTGCCACAAGGTGGCTTTGACAGGGTTGACCGGTCACTAATTTCCAACCATAGCAGTTAAAATCAAACTTCCATGTATGGAGAAAAGTAGACCCCTGAACACCTGCTGCAGGGAGGGACCAATGATATATAATCTTTGAACTTTGCATGTGGGTTTCTCAAAGGCATCTGCTGGGAACAGGATGGCTGACCAGGCACAGATCTTGCTCTGATCCATCTGGACTTCTTCATTACTTTTAATGGTGAGCAGCATATGCGTGTTCCATGAATAAATAAAGACCACGTTCTTTTCTTAGCAGAGAAAATGCGTCTGCGGCCACGGTCTCCACCTAGCTCAGCAGATGAGCATGTTAGTGTAATGGATGTTTGTTTAAAGGAATGGCAAAGGAAGGGAGACAGGAGCTCTGCCTCCTTGGTTTGCAGCACCTCCCTCTCACGGCCTGGCTCAATTTCCCTTCTCTCTCAGGGGCTCACTTTCTCAGCAACCTCAACAGCAATCCTTCTCGGGTTTTAATATTCTGCTGTGCTCAGCCAAGAGAAAGAGAGAGAAAAAGAGGCAAAGCTGGCACAGATTGAAGCTGGAAGCAGGCAGCCCAGCCATATCTTAATGGATGCTCAAGGTTTAAAATTTAAATAGCTAATTCCTCACTCCTTGGAAATGTTGAAGGCGCGGTGAATTGACACCTGATGCTAGAAGTTGTTCTTTCCTATGGATTCCACACTGACTTTTTGCCCTACCTGGGTTGTCAGAGAATGACTTAACCTGGTGATGCTTGGTTTTTGTGGTTTGATAGCTGGCATATGAGGGCGTTGTGTATTGGAGAGTGGATGAGGTTGTCCCAAAAATTCAGACCCACAGAAGACGCCAAAAAGTCCAAAGCATTGAGATTCTGATTCATATTTGACATTTCTCCTTTGACATTTTGTTCCTCTTCTTGTTAATGCCTTTTGGGGAACTACTTGTGAAATAGTGGACCTGTGTGAAATATCTCATTTACTACATTGTTTTGCACCCGATGTAACCCTATAGTAGAGACCTGCCCTGGAAATTATTCTGCTAGACTTGCATGAGAATTACACTAAGAGAAAAGGTGCAAATAGATCTCTTGCACTTCTTGTTTTCCCAAAATGTGATACCAGAGTACAGAGTCTTGTTTTGGGGTTTTTTTGTATTAAAATTCCAAAAGCAATGTATTCATTTTTCTCAGTCATCTCCCAAGGCTCTGTGAATGTATGTGTGTGTGTGAAGTGCCATTAAGTTGCTGCCAACATACGGTGGCCCCAGCAAGCGTCTTTCAAGGCAAATGAGAAGCAGGAGGGGTTTGCTGTTGCTCCCAAGGAAATAGGAAACTGCTTCCTTTGCAGCTGCAGAGTAGCCCTGTTAATATTGCCATCTGACTCTTGACCCAGTTGGTACCTACTGAAGAAAAAGAAGAAGAAGAAGAAGAAGAAGAAGAAGAAGAAATTGGATTTATATCCCGCCCTCCACTCCGAAGAGTCTCAGAGCGGCTCACAATCTCCTTTACCTTCCTCCCCCACAACAAACACCCTGTGAGGTGGGTGGGGCTGGAGAGGGCTCTCACAACAGCTGCCCTTTCAAGGACAACCTCTGCCAGAGCTATGGCTGACCCAAGGCCATTCCAGCAGGTGCAAGTGGAGGAGTGGGGAATCAAACCCGGTTCTCCCAGGTAAGAGTCTGCACACTTAACCACTACACCAAACTGGAACATAAGAACAGTCCTGCTGGATCGCACCAAGCTGGCTCCCTCTCAGTTGACCGTCTTTCCCACAGTGGCCTGCCAGATGTCCTCATGGGGGCCACATAGAGGAATGCAGAGACCAAAGCCTTCCCCTGTTGTCCCCCTAGCAACTGGTGCATTGCCTCTGAACATGGAGGTTCCATTGAGCCATCAAGGCTGATAAACAGAGCTTTTTTTGAGCAGGAAAGCACAGGAACACAGTTCTGGCTGGCTTGGCATCAGGGGGTGTGGCCTAATGTGCATATGAGTTCCTTCTGGGCTTTTTCTACAAAAAGAGCCCTGCTGATAACTATCAGACGGCCTATCCTCCATGGATTTATCTAATTATCTGTTAAAGCCATTGAAAAGGCATTGCTTCCTCCGGTGGAAGTGAGTTCCACAGGTTCAGTGATGGGCCCGTGTATCAGGGGTGGGTGCTTCTTGGATTTCTCTGCATCTGTATAGTTCAGGCATCCGGGGGCAATCCCACTGCATCCTTAATCCCTCCAATGGGATGATGTCATGGCTTCTTTGTTGGTAGGGGATGAGTAATGAGTTCACCCAGCTGCGTGGCTTAATTCTTGAGAAGTCATGCAGTGACCTCTGTTTCAGGATCTGAGTGTACCTCAGCACTCAGCATGACAGGTTTTCTGTAGCACTTGAATCCAGTTCTTTGTTTCTGGCTGAAGGATTCTCTTCCGTGCCTGCTGCCTTTATTACTAGTGTTTTTGGGTCCTTGTCAGGGAGAACAGAGGCGTCTAAATGAAGTAAATACATTTTAAAATATTGTTGAGGAGAATTCTCTAGGAAAATGTCCCCTTTATATTGCAGAACAAATAATACACAATACCATGAGGAAATTACTAGAAAATATACTTCTGTACGCAAATTACTGAACATTGAGCTGAACAATTTAGCAATAAACAAGAATTAGAAATTTCAATTACAAAACAGGCTTGGAGTGCATTATGTAAGTTTCTTAGGCCCATGAAATCCAAGAATCATACAGCCCCATGTTCTAAATTCATATAAAGGATATTATTCTTTCCTATGTCTTCAGTATCTTCAACGCAAAAACATCTAATGCTGATAAATTGCGAAAGTGTCCTGTGCTGTCACAAAAAATCAGGTAGGCATCAAACGCTGAACTCATCCATTGAGATGTGAATCAACCCCTTTATATTGTATTGAGATGTGAATCAACCCCTTTATATTGCAGCCACTGGGAAAGCAGTTTGTATGAAATAGCCCTCCTCTCTTTAATGTGCAGTTCCATCCAAATAGACCTTGGCGAATCTACCAGCCGTGTGCGTTTTGTTAGCCCAGCTTTTTGTAAGTGCTGCACATCATCCAGCCTGGGAATCTTTTCAACAGCCGTTTTCCTTTTGCCTTCTAGTCCCAGCTGACTTATGGCAACCCCATGGAGTTATCACAGCAAGAGATATTCAGAGGATTAAGTAGCCATTGGCCTGATCCAACATGGTTTCTCTTATGTCCTTAAGAACCTAATTGCTCTGCCCTCCTTTCTGCCTTTGGACATCTTTAATCCCACTTTAACAGTGAGTGGCCGTTGCCACATCTTGTGGCAGTGAATTCCATAAACCCATTCTAAACTGTTTGTAGATGGACTTCCTTTCCTCTGCCCTGAATTTATCACCTGTCAGCTGCATGGGTGGAACTCAGGTTCTTGTACTGAGAGGTTAGGAGGGGATTTCCTAGAGTTGCCAGCTCTGGATTGGGAAATACCTGGAGATTTTGGGGGTGGAGCTTGGTGAGGGTGGGGTTTGGAGAGGAGGGATCTCAGCAGAGATGTGATGCCATCAGGGCTTTTTTTATAGCAGGAACTCCTTTGCATATTAAGCCACACCCCCTGATATAGCCAATTCTCCTGGAGCTTACAGAGCTCTTTTTACAGGACCTACTGTAAGCTCTTGGAGGATTGGCTATATCAGGAGGGGGTGTAGCCAAATATGCAAAGGAGTTCCTGCTACAAAAAAAGCCCTGGATGCCATAGAATCCATCCAAAGCTACCATTTTATCCAGGTAAAGTAGAGATCAGCTGAGATTCTGGAAGAGTGGGAGACCTCCATGTCTAAGAGTAGGGTTGCCAGCTCTGGGTTGGGAAATTTCTGGAGATTTTGGAGGTGGAGCCTGGGGAGGGCAGAGTTTGGAAGGGAGGGACCTCAACAGGGTACAATGCCATAGAGTCCACTCTTGTAAGCAGCCATTTTCTCTTGAGGAACTGCTCTTGGTTGTCTGGAGATCAAATGTAATAGGAGATTGTCAGGTCCCACCTGGAGGTTGGCAACCCTAGGATTCCCCTCTGCCCTAGCTGATGATTCTGGATGGCCAAATGGGACATGGGGGAAATGCCTGCCTTATGGCTGACCACTCCTGTACGTTGGATGACGTATTTGCTGGCTCATGGAACGCTTACGCTGGAATGTGTTTGGCTAGTCTTTAAAGAAACACCAGGCTCCCGTTTTATTTTCTCCCCACATTTCTCCACCATACACCATTTTATAAGCCCTTCATCACAGCCACGCTCTGTAGCTGCCTCCCCAACTACTCTCAGCGTTCTTCAGATGGAGAAGTTCGAGTTTGCAGTAAAATATTCAAAATAGGTCAAGTTGCTTGTGAATTTTTCCTCCTGTGTTTTCCAACATGCAGCGAGCTTGCGGAGTCTTTTCTGTTCGCTCCTGATGGCTTTGAGTCTGCCTCCTTCCTCCTACATCTTCTCCTCCCCCCCTTCCTTTTGTTTTAAGATGCCATTTCAGCATCTTCATCTCTGCAAGGGCAGCCCTTTTCTGCCTCTGTGGCAAAGGAAGGGGCTTTCCATTGTACATTTAGAGGTGCAGCCTGTGTTTCCTTTGTCCCACAGAATAAGATTCCTTCCATTGGGTCAGCCGTGTGAAGCGCAGAAGGCAGGCAAATGGCCTCAAAGCTGGCAGATGTGCGTTTCAGCCACAAAGCGGTGCACGCTCAAGGAGCCGTCAGCCTCTTTCTCCCCACCTCACCCTGCGTCAGGTGACGGATGTGACTTGGGTCAGAGAGGAAGCCAGGGAGGCCCAATTGCATTCCCCTGCACGGGTGATTTTCCCATTCCGTGTTAAGTTCTGCTAATGGATAACCCAGTACCAGCAAAGGGAGGACTGGCAACGCCCCGTTGGCATCTGCTTTCCAAGTAAGGCCCAAAGTGGCACATAGCCGAAAACAGGGGTGCTTTCTTTGCTTCCTATATTCTCTGTGGCACAGAGTGGTAAGCTGCAGTACTGCAGTCCAAGCTCTGCTCACAACTTGAGTTCAATCCTGGCTCGAGGTTGACTCAGCCTTCCATCCTTCCGAGGTCAGTAAAATGAGTACCCAGCTTGCTGAAGGTAAAGTGTAGATGACTAGGGAAGGCAACGGCCTTCAGTAAAATGTCTGCCAAGAAAATGTCTCTATGTCAAAAAACAGCCCCTCCAGAGCCCCAGATACCCTCAAATTAATTCTCCATTATTCCCTATGGGAATCGGTTTCCATAGGGAATAATGAGTGCCCAGCAGACATTTCCTCCCCCCCCCCCCACTTTCTGATGACCCTGAAGTGGGGGGAGGGCCTCCAAATCAGGGGATCCCCTGCCCCCACCTGGGAATTGGCAACCCTACCCACCAGCAGGCACCAGGGTGCTCACATGACCCATGTTGGCATACCTGGAGAGTCCCCTGAGACCCCTGCCTCGTTAAGGTCGGTCCCTGCAGGGCGCCAGCAATACCATCTGCATTTTTTGACAATTTGAGAAAGAAGAAAGGCGAGCAGAGAAGCAAAGGGTAGCAAGAGATGAACATCCATTTAGGATAACGGATTACTGGATGATTTGCAGTTAACATCAGGCAGAGGAAAAGCATAACCCACTGGAATATTTTAAAACAACAGTGATAGAGATGGGCCGCTGTGGCCTAGAAGACCTCCAGTTTCATTTCTAAATCCAAAGTGCCGGTGGCATTTTCCTGCCCAGAAGAGCAGGATGGAGGCAGGCCCCATATCCAGGGAGCCTGGCAGAGACGTGGCCCGTAGCCTGTCTTTCCCATATAGCAGATTGCAGAGTGCCTCAAACCAAGCCCATCTGTTGCTGCTTTTGGGCTGGCTGTGCTCTGTGCACGCCCAAAACGGAGCTTGTAAGAGCAGGCCAAAGCCCAGAAGGCGGGCTGCGTCAGGGTCGGGAAGGGCTGAGGGGATTGATCCTCCCTTCAGGGCCTCGCCTGAGCAGCCCAGCCTTCATGGGCAGATTAGGGGGGGGGGGCACTGCTTTCATCCCAGCTCTATTTAATCACATTTTTATCCCATCCTTCCTCCTCCAAGAAGCTCAGAGCTGTATAAGAAGATTTCCTTTCCCTCAAATGAGCCTCGCGACAACCCTGTGAGGTAAGTTAGTCTGAGAGAGGGCTCTGTCCTGAGATTATCCCAGCAGGCTTCAAGCTGCCTCTGGGCTCCCCAGTCTTTTTGAGCCTGTGGGCTCCTTGGGCATTCTGATATGGCGCAGTGGGTGCATCTGCAAAATGGCTGCCGAAAGTAGGGTTGCCAATCCCCAGGTGGGAAACACTAGAAATAAACCACTGCGTTTTTATGTTGCAATTATATTATTATCATCACAAACCAAAATTCATTAAATGTCCATAGACAAATCAAAAAGTTATTTCACATCACTCTTGTAAGGTAGTACTTTGCAGTCCACTGTCTCAGTTCTCCTTTGATTGAAAGTGTGGTCCTGTCTATGTCTTTGCGCACAGATGCTTGCTTGGGTGCTCTGATATCTTGCAAACAAGCCCTTGGAAGCCCAGTTGACAACTGAAGTCCAAGCAAGGGTTGCAAAAATCATCTCTCTCAACTTGCTGGGCACCTCTTCCGGAGAAGCCGAGGCAACAAAGTCACTCCACAACTTAAAGACTTAAGACTGTTTAGACTGCAGATTTATACCCCGCCCTTCTCTTTGAATCAGAGACTCAGAGCGACTTACAATCTCCTATATCTTCTCCCCCCACAACAGACACCCTGTGAGGCGGGTGGGGCTGAGAGGGCTCTCCCAGAAGCTGCCCTTTCAAGGACAACTCCTGCAAGAGCTATGGCTGACCCAAGGCCATTCCAGCAGCTGTAAGTGGAGGAGTGGGAAATCAAACCTGGCTCTCCCAGATAAGAGTCCATGCACTTAACCACTAAACCAAACTGGCTGTCTTAACAACAGCACTTTGCATTGGACTTGTTCTTTCAGCGTACTAAGCGCTTCACACTCATCATCTCAAGAGTACTTTTAAGAACCAGTCTGGTGTAGTGGTTAAGAGCTCGGACTCTGTAGTGTACTGGGAACTTCAAACAAAGACCCTTTGTTGGAGAAGCTCCTTGCAACTGTGTTCAGATTGACTGCCCTTGCTGAGCCAGCCAATCAGGTAATATCCATTTGAATGAAGCCTATTGTTAGAGAGGCTCCTTGCAGCTACAGAGTGGTCGCCCTTGCTGAGCCAGCCAGTCAGCTAATAGCCATTTGAACGAAGCCCATACAAATGAGAGTTCCGAGCACCTGTCTTTCTGTTAGGTTGTTTATTGCTGAAGGTGTATTTCTAGCCACATGTGTTTTCAGTTGGGTTTTTTGCTAATAAAAGAGCTGTGCTGGAATCACTATAGTGTCTGACCAACTATTATTCAGACTCTAACCCAGGAGAACCGGGTTTGATTCCCCAGTCCTCCATATGCATCTTTTCCTCCTCACTATTGGAATGCGGACAACAGCCCTGCAAAGCAGACCAAAATGACTATCCTCCAAGTTTCAGATATGTAAGGGGTGAGGCTGGGAGAGGGCAGCTTGCCTCACACCATCAATCATTTTCTGTCAGAGGTAAAATCTGAACTGGGGTCACAGTTTCTCTCATGAGTTTGGGGGGGTTGGTTGGAAGTCCATGAGGGTCGGCCTTCCTTTCAGATTGCTGTTTCTTAGCTGGCTGCTCCTCTTCTGGCTGCCAGCACAGCCGTGCTATGCATCCCCCCCCCCAAATTAGCACCTTGTCAAAGAGCCTGGAATACACATGGCATGTCAATGATATCAATTAGCCGAAGGAGTCCTTTGCCTTTTCTTCTTCCTTTTCATGGTGCCTTCACCTCGCCTGCTCTAGTTTGGAAGCTGATAATTCCAGTGCTTTGGGTTGCTTATCAGTGTGTTAAAAACAACCCTTAAGGTGTACATGCTTGAAAGGATAAAGGCATCTTCCCGCTTGTGTCTTTTGCAGAAATTGCTTGCAGTCAAATTTGAAGCGGGTGGGAAGGAAAGAGTGTCCTCTTTCAAAGGAGATTCAAAATAAAGTGAAGCTGGGAACTTCTGAAGATTGAAGGGCCTCCATTTCCTCTGCTGGTGCTGGGCAAAGCTTTTGTCCTCCACAAGTTAAACTTGCATGGAGAGAGACATTCTTGAGGGGGCCTGTTTCTCGGAGTTGCAATCCCAAGGTCTGCACCCTGGTTTCAAAGTTCTGCTCACCCTTTAGGAGGAGCCATAAGACTGGCTTCCCTCTGTGTGTGTGTGTGCATGTGTGTGTGTGATGTGCTGTCAAGTCACAGGTGATTTATGGTGACTCCAAAGGGTTTTCAAGAACAGTGATTAAGCAGAGGGGGTTGGCCATTGCCTGCTTCTGCAATGTCTTCCTTGATGGTCTCCCTGCCAAGCACCAACCCTTCTTAACTTCTGAGACCTTACAAAACTGGGCCGTTACACTGTTCCACGTCCCTCTGACTGGCTTGCACCCATGCCTGTTTGCCAATACATGACATCAGTGAGTGAATTGCATTTACTACCTAAGAACATAAGAGAAGCCATGTTGGACCAGGCCAATGGTCCGTCCAGTCCAACACTCTGCCACACAGTGGTCAACCCCGCCCCCCCAGGAGCCATCAGGACGTCCACTAGTTGGGCCAGGACACTAGAAGCCCTCCCACTGTTGCCCCCTCCCAAGACCAAGAATGCAGAGCATCACTTGCCCCAGACAGAGAGTTCCATTTATACCCTGCGGCTAATAGCCCCTGATGGACCTCTGCTCCATATGCTTATCCAATCCCCTCCTGAAGCCACCCATGCTTGTAGCTGCCACCACCTCCTGTGGCAGTGAATTCCATGTGTTAATCACTCTTTGGGTGAAGAAGTGCTTCTTTTTATCCATTCTAACCTGACAGCTCAGCAATTTCATTGAGTGCCCACGAGTTCTTGCATTGTGAGAAAGGGAGAAAAGGACTTCTTTCTCTACCTTCTCTATCCCATGCATGATCTTGTAAGCCTCTATCATGTCACCCCACAGTCGGCGTTTCTCCAAGCTAAAGAGCCTTACCAGCAGCGTCCGTTTTAACTGCTGTCAGCTGTTGGAGAGGGGTCTGGATTCACCCAGGTGTGGAGAACTTTTGCTTTCCCTATCCTGGATACTTGGAAGCAGCGGGTATCCAGCAGATTGTATGACCCGACTCTGGTAGCCTTTAAGGTCCTGTTGGACTTCTGGGTTTCACTGCAGTAGACTAAAAGGCTACCCTTTGGAACCAGCTCTGTGATGCAAGTGCCACTTGTGGCAATCAGTCTGGGACAATCCATTCACGTGTGCAAAATGCACACCCTGGCACAGCCAATTGGTGGCGCCTTCCCATGATTAGCCACCTCCGAGCACTCCAATAACTGAGCACAAGCGTACATCTATTGATGAACCAACCCATGTCTTTCAGAGCACCTCCCTTGCATGGTGGTTGTGCAGTTAACCTGAGATTGCCCCCTCTACACCGTTCTCTGTTCCTGAAAGACAGGCTGGAATGCAAATGGAAGGTCCCAGAGGGTGGTGTTTGGATGCTCTTCTCTTCTTTGCGAGAGAGCCTGAGGACAGCATCCAGCCGCAGAACTCGGATATCTCCCGGGCTATGGTTGTCAGCAACCAGCTGATGAGTTCGGGGGTGTTCCTGACTGCTATCTCCCACTCTGCGTCTGTGCTAGCACGGGGTGTGTGTGTGTGTGTGCGGATGTGATCCAAGGCAATGAGTCAGCTGAATCCTGCATCCACGTAGTGGGGGAAAGAGTGCATGCAGAGTGCTCTGGCTGTCCGCAGCGCCCACACAGATGTGGGTTCTGCTCCAGGGGCTGATTTGGCGGCCTGCTGTGGTTTTGCAGGAATACCTCGGGTCTTTCTCTTCCCCTGCCCCCAGGCGAGATTGGTGCAGTTTCCTCTTCGCAGAGATCCAAGGAAGGCCTTGGGCTCTTTCTGCCGTGTGCCACAGGAGCATTAGTCACAGGCGTGAGGAATTCTGATTATCCCTGACTGCAGACGGGAACAACATGTTGCATCTCAAGGCAGGGTGACTTGGAGCTGCCTGGTAATTACCCTTTCTCTCTTTGGCCATGACCGAGTTTCTCCATTAGACTGTTCTGAGTTCAGGGGATCGTTTTCCCTCTTGGAACGCTTCCTTGGCTCCAAGAATTCCCCACCGAGTCCTCCTGGTTTTGGAACATTTCACTTCCATTCAGCAGATCCCGATGCTTCTAGGAATCCTTCTGTGGCCATCGAAGAGCAAAGGCCCTTGGGCGCAGCTGGGTCGCTCAGACCTCACGCTGCTCTTTCGCTGCCAGAGTGAAATGGCGTTATCGGCTGGCAGGAGCCCAGCCCTGGTGCCTCTCGGCAAGGAGGTTCTCCCACTCATGGACTTGTTTCCTGGATGCCTGACAGAGGCCCTGGCAGCTGCAGGCAGTGGAAACAATAGCTGATCAAACGGGCACAAAGAAAAGGGAGTAACCAACGCAGGAGGAGAGAAGAGGAGAGCAGAGGTCAGGTTTGTTTCTGACGGCAGCAGTGGCTAAAAGCAGAGCCCCTCACTCATACACACACCCACCCCTCAAGGTGTCACAGGTGCGTCAGAAGATGGCTTGGTTGTGACCAACATCCCTCATATATGTATTTTCCATGGGATGCTTCTATTTATTTTGTTGCTGCTTCTTTTCTTCCCGGCATGCCAGGTGCACAGTCTGATACCAGCCAGCCACACCCTGAGCTCAATGAAGTCAGCTAAATGTCTTACACACTGCCTGTGGCAAACAGGTGAAGGGGCCTTAATACTTGTGGTTGTCAACCTCCAGATGCCACCTGGGGCCCTCCTGCTATTACAGTTGATCTCAACATGACCAGGATCAGTTCCCCTGGAGAAAATGGCTGCTTCGGAGGATGGATACTGTGGCGTTATAACTCTGCCGAGGACTCTCCTCTCCTCGGACCCTTCCCAGGGCCCACCCCCAAAACTCAAGGTCCTTCCCAGGCCATATTACCCTTCTGATGTAGCCAATCCTCCTGGAGCTTACACCTGTACAAAGAGCCCTGTAAGCTCTTGGAGGATTGGCTACATCAGGAGCATGTGGCCTAACATGCAAAAGAGCTCCTGTTACAAAAAAAAGCCCGACTCCTTCCTAACTAAAAATTAACACTACAGCCTGAAAGAGACATTCCCCGCCCCCCCACCCCTCTCAATTTTTTTTCTTTTAGCTAATAAAGAGTTCTGGAGAACTTGAAAGATGGCACACTGTTTTCTGTCATTCTGGTGATATTAACATGACTTTTTTAATTTGGGGGGAAGGGCTGTGGTTCAGAGGTAGAGCATCTGCTTGGCATACAGAAGGTCCCCGGTTCAACCCCTGGCACCTCTAGCTGAAAGGACCAGGTGGTAGGTAATGTGAAAGATCCCTACTTGAGACCCTCGAGAGCTGATGCCAGGCTTAGTAAGCAATAGTGACCCTGATGGACCAAAAGACCTGACTATAAGGCAGCTTCACATGAGAGCCAGTTTGGTGTAGTGGTTAGGTGCATGAACTCTTATCTGGGAGAACGGGGTTTGATTACCCCCTCCTCCACTTGCACCTGCTGGAATGGCCTTGGGTCAGCCATAGCTCTGGCAGAGGTTGTCCTTGAAAGGGCAGCTGCTGGGAGAGTCCTCTCAGCCCCACCCACCTCACTGGTTGTCTGTTGTGGGGGGGAGAAGGTATAGGAGATTGTAAGCCACTCTGAGTCTCTGATTCAGAGAGAAGGGTGGGGTATAAATCTGCAATTCTTCTTCTTCTTGTGATCAGCTTTGCTGTGGACTGAAGCAGCCAGACCGAATCTGTGTAATCCATAATGGGCAAAGAATCCTGGACTCCCAGCCTTAACCTGGATAGCCCAGGCAAGCTCAGTCTTGTCAGATCTCAGAAGCTAAGCAGGGCTGGCCCTGGCTGGTATTTGGAAGGGCAACCTCCAAGGAATACCAGGGTCATGATTCAGAGGCAGCCAATGACACGCCACCTCTGAACATCCCTTTGCCTTCAAGCCCCACTAGGGAAAGCAGACGTCAGCTTGACTTGATGGCAAAAAAAAAAAAAAATTCTTAAAAGAATCCTTAACTTCTGTTATGGATCTGTGGCAAGGGTCTCTAAGATGATACACAAACTGCTCTGGCCTTCAATAAGTAAGCAAATGCCAAGTAGTGTTGCTCTGTCTTGTTGACCCATTAGAAAGGCACCCTGGCCTCTGAATCTGCAGCCATCTCCGGGGGATTCCGCTTCTGCACCTCCCTCGTGAGCATTGAAGGGTGTTCCTTGCTGCTCATTTCTACCCATGGCCCTGACCAGAGTGACCCAGGATCATCTGTCTTGGGGCCAGGAGGGAGGTCTTCGCTGGCTGCATCAGCCCTTTCAAGGCAAGAAATTGGTCCATGGTACCTGTCAGCAATGATGCAGAGTGGCTATGATGTGAGGTGGCCTGCCCTGGGATGATCCCTTTTCACAGGGACAAAAAAAAGCCAGCGAGAATCGTGGACAAGAAGGGCACGCGAGACGGGAGGCAGTGCCCTGTGCTGTTTTGTGTTCTCCCTTGAGCTACGTGACCGCATGGAGATGCGAGCACAAATCTCGCTGGCTGGTGTGCCGTGCCGCACTGCACAGGCCTGCAGGAATCACAAGCCCATTCCATCTCACGAAAAGAGACAGGCCGGGCCAGGCCTCCCTTGGCTGGGTTGGGCTCCCTTCAGTCCCCAAAGCTTCTAGGTGCACCAAGCCTTCTAGTCTGCTTTTAATGCTCCGTCTTCTAGACGGGACTGAATGAGCGGTCGCTGAGCCTGTGTGCTGGCCAGCTGAGACGCACTTCCCCACCCCCACTGAATTAAAACAGAAGGCCTTATTTCATCCCTGTGTGCCAAAAAAAAAGTTCACCTTTTAAAACCAAAGTGGATTATGGTGAGCAGGCCTCGGATTCAGCGGGAGCTCACAGGAGCGCAGCTCCTGAACCTTTCTGACAGTTCCGCCTCCTCCTTCCCACCTTGTCCATTGAATAGTAGGTGCAGCTGCATAACAATCCCTGGATGAGCTCCACCACCTTTTTTTCTACAAAACCACCCCTGATGGTGAGGATCATTGCAACATAAAAAAGAGAGGCAGAGAGGCAGGGAAATTCAAACTGGGGCAGCAGTGCTAGGGGAGGTTGATTTTAACTTTAAAAGGTAAAGGTAGTCCCCTGTGCAAGCACCAGTCGTTTCCGACGTTGCTGGGGTGATGTTGCTTTTACAACATTTTCTTGGCAGACTTTTTGTTATGGGGTGGTTTGCCATTGCCTTCCCCAGTCATCTACACTTCCCCCCTAGCAAGCTGGGTACTCATTTTACAGACCTCGGAAGGATGGAAGGCTGAGTCAACCTTGTGCCGGCTACCTGAACCCAGCTTCTGCCAGGATCAAACTCAGGTTGTGAGCAGAGCTTGGACTGCAGTACTGCAGCTTTACCACTCT
The DNA here is from genome assembly GCF_032191835.1 of Heteronotia binoei. NCBI lineage: Eukaryota > Metazoa > Chordata > Lepidosauria > Squamata > Gekkonidae > Heteronotia > Heteronotia binoei. The sequence goes on from NC_083240.1 coordinate 24,217,512, forward strand.
GTGTCATGGGGCTCCTTTTAACTTTGCCTTTGTGAATTTTTTCCAGTACATATCAAACCCCCCCCCACTCCATTCCTTCCATCCACCAACCAATGGCAGAAAACACAGAGGTATCTGTATATGCCCCCTCCCAGGGCAACAAGCGGTTCCAGGGTCTGTGTATGTATCACTGAGGGGGGATAAGATGGCACAGGGGAGGGCTAGTCCCCGGAATTGTCTTTAACTTATGCTTGCTTGTGGTCTTAAAAAAAAAAAAAAATCTGAGCACCTTATCACAGATTCCCCAGGCAATGCTCCCTCTAAACTTTGGAGTCTTGTAAGCGCAAATTCTACGTCATGAGCTACTGGCATTAAAGTTGTGAGCTACTGCATAAATTAGCTTGCTCTGAGGCCATTTTTCCTGAGCTAAGACAAAAATGTGTAAGTTGGAGGCTAAAAAGCTGTGAGCTAGCTCGGCTTAGAGGGAACACTGCTCCCAGGTCACGCCTGGTTTGGACCTTAAAATGCACAAGAATAAACCCTGTCTGCCCTCAGAGAAGCATACTCTACGTGCGTTTGCATAAGTCACTGTTCTACAACATCTTTGTCTGCACTGGGTGCTGCTGAAGGGTTCATTTGCTCTGGAAGCAGAATTACCTCCCCCCCCCCCACCAATAGAAGGTGTTTGAAGGAAGCTAGGCCACAGTTGTCCTCATGCAAGGATGCAGCAGGCACCCTCATGTGTGGGTGGAGACTTTGGCCTTGTAGGAGCCTTGAATTCTGCAGTGTTCTCCAGTGTATTCCTCTCCCCTACCAATGCATATGCCTCCTGCAAGCCTCTTGTAGTGTTGCATCTACAATTCCTCTTGCTGGAACCAATGAATGGATGAAAGCTGGCATGCGACTGGATCAGGAAGATTATCAGTTAGACCAAGAAGTCCCTTTAGTCCAGGGGTGGGGAATGTCCAGCCTCAAGATCACTTGATCTGGCCCTCAGGAATTGCTGGCCCCTTTCTTCCCCCCCATTTCTTTATTTCTGTTTTTTTCCCTTTCTTCCACCATTTTTTAATTTTTCTTCATTATCCTTTCTTCCTTATATTTCATTTTCTTTTCTTCCCCTCATTCCTTTCTTTCCTTTTGTTCCTCTTTCTCCCTTCCTTCCTTCCTCTCTTCCCCCCCCCCCCACTTTTTCTTGGCTTTTTCCACAAAAAAACCCTGGGCCTAGGCATTTGCCCAGAGCGGTGGACTGTGTGTGCGTGCGCATGTGTGACAAACTAGGCTCTCCCCATATGACTTCAAACAGACAAATAATTATTTGCATTAATTTTGCCGTCTTCAGCGGAGCACTGTTTTTAAAGTTTTATTTATTTATTTATTTTTCGTATTTATATCCCGTCCTCCCCGCCAAAGCAGGCTCAGTTGATAATTTTGTATGGCCCATGAATGATGTTATAAATATCTAAATGGCCCTTGACAGAAAAAAAGGTTCCCCACCCCTGCTTAGTCCCTCCCTCTATATTCTACTTAGCTCAGGATCAGGAGGCAAAAGAGTCAGGCGACATTCCTTGCAACTAGATTTGGTCCAGGAGGCCACCAGTTAATAACATCTAATGTATGGTTTGTGTGAGGGATCTCTGACTGGATAGTTTTGTCAGTTTCATGAGTGGGGGAGGTGAAATTGACAGTACAGGCAAACTGAAATGGACAAGATACCCTTTTCATATAGTGGCTGAGGCTTAGGAGCTAGGGAGGAGTGGAAACCTAGGTGGCTGGGGAGGCCAGAGTTCAAATCCACATACAACCATGGAGCTCAAAGGGTGAGAGCTTGGGCTAGTCATTCTCTCTGCCTCTCAAGCTAACCTACCTTGCAGGATTGTTGGGGGGATAAAATGGAGGAAAGGGAGAACCATGTACCTGTGAGAATACCAGCTCCTTGGTGGTAGGTGAGATAAAATGTAATAGCAAAACAGAGGTTTTTAAGTCTGTGTTCTCCCTAACAAAAAGATGAGTAAACTGGTTCAGGTGTATCATCTGGGACTGGGGCTTTGTATGGATATTCTGATACAGCAAAGAATTAATGAATGAAAGTAAGAGAGTATTTTTAAAATACAACTAATATAATTCAGGTATATATATTTTTAGGCAAATAAATAGCAGGAACTTCCAGTACCAAAGATAAACCATAATCTATCTGCACAACAACAATGTATGATAAACTAAATCCGTTTTTTAAAAACCCTAACTAGTAAACCCTCCTTTAAAAAGGAGAAAAACACAGTTAACCTAAAAAAACTCAAACCCAAGACAAAAGGGAAAAAAGTAACATCAGAGTTATGGTGAAGTCACAGGGACTGTGCAGCAGTTGCCTGCTAGGACACTGTAGAACTCCCCCCCTTCCCCCCCCTGGAATATAATTTTGGTTTCTTTTCTGCCAGTGTTCTCCTCAGATGTTTGAGCAAGGTTTTAGAAATGATGCTGCTTGTGTTGCAGGCCAAGGACAGTGATGATGATGATGAAGTTGCTGTTGGAGTGGATCGGGACCGCTTCATGGATCAATTTTTCGAACAAGTAAGTGATCCCATTTTCAACTGTAAGATGCGCTTGAGAGCAAGGCTTCCTCTCTTGCTGATGCCCCTAAGAGTTAGCTGCCTATCGCATGTGAGTTGGCAGCCTTGTGATTGCTGTGTTCGTGATGCCCAAATGCTTAGCCTAGAACTGCCACCAAGAGAATGCTGGCAAGCAGTGAAGGCCCGTGACGTGGCCTTGTAGTCAGACCACTGATTTGTCAAGATTGATATTGCCTACTCTGACTGGCAGTGGCTATCCAGGGTCTCAGGGGATGGTTTTCATATCATCTACAACCTGATGCTTTTTTAAAAATTGGAGATGCCAGGGATCGAACCAGAGTCCTGCTTGCCAAACAGATGCTTCTGCCAATAAGCCATGCTCCCACCATTTTTACTAGAAAGAAGCAGATAGAAGTTCAAGTCCTTTTCAGGTAATACTAGAACTTGGGTGTTAGCAGGTTGTGGATTCAAAAGCGAAAACTGAAAGCTGTCCTTCACCCAATCATGTACAATCAGGGCTTTTTTGTAGCAGGAACTCCTTTGCATATTAGGCCACACACCCCTGATGTAGCCACTCCTCCATAGGTTTCAGGGCTCTTAGTACAGGGCCTCCTATAAGCTCCAGGAGGATTGGCTACATCAACGGTCTGTGGCCTAATATGCAAAGGAATTCCTGATACAAAAAAAAAAAGCCCTGTGTACAATGAAGTTGTGGAACTTACTACTACCACAAGATGTGGCAGCGACTACTTGCTTTGGAAGGAAATTGGTGGCAGGCAGGGTCCTCGACAGCTGTCTATCTATGATTAAATAGAACCTCCATGTTCAGATTAAATAGAACCTTGTAATGCTAGTTGTTCTGGGAAAAGCAACAGGGAGAGGGGCTTTGGACTCTGTGCCTGTTTATGAGAGCCAGACTGGTGTAGTGTAGTGCTTAAAGCATCAGACTAGGATCTGTGTAAACCCAGGTTCGAATCCCTATTTTGCCATGGAAACTTACTGGATAACTGTAGGCCACTTACACACTCCCAGCCTAACCTACCTCACAGAGTCGCTGAGAGAATAAATAGAGACAGGACTTTTTTTTTGTATCAGGAACTCCTTTGCATATTAGGTCACCCCCCCCCTCCCCGATGTAGCCAATCCTCCTGAAGCTTACAGTAGGCCCTGTACTAAGAGCGTTTAAGCTCTTAGAGGATTGACTACATCAGGGTGTGTGTGGCCTAATATGCAAAGGAGTTCCTGCTACAAAACAGCCCTGAATAGAGAGTTGCTGAGAGAAGAAGAAGATGATACTGGATTTATATCCCACACTATACTATGAATCTCAGAGGCTCAGAGTGGTCACAATCTCCTTTACCTCCCCCCCCCCACAACAGACACCATGTGTGGTAGGTGGGGCTAAGAGAGCTCTCCCAGAAGCTGCCCTTTCAAGGGAGAATGAAAGGGAGGAGAGGAGAGAACAGTGTAAGCAGCTTTGGGTCCCCACGGGGGTGAAAGATGGCATATAACTAAAATAAACAATAGGCAACCTAGGGGCATCTGGTTTGTTGGCCACTGTGTAAAACAGGATGCTGGATCTGATGGGCCTTCTTTGGTCAGATCCAGCAGAGCTCTTCTTACTCCAGCCAATTCCAAGGGGTCACAGGACTGGCTTCTCTAGAGAAGTGGCAGACGTGCTGCTCACCTCCGGCTCCTTCTGTGTCCCCAGGTGGAAGAGATCCGGGGCTACATCGACAAGATTGCCGAGAATGTCGAAGAGGTGAAGCGAAAGCACAGCGCCATCCTGGCAGCCCCCAATCCTGATGAGAGTGAGTAAGGCCGCCTTCTGTCTCTGACACATCTGGCCGGGGAAGGCGTGGCGGCAGGGTTTGCAGGGGGTGGGGAGGAATCCACGGCGGCTGGCACTCAGAGAACATCGACTTGCTGCAGGGGAAACGTGGGAGAGTGGCGGGATTTAGTAAGCCAGTTGGCAGAAAGGCAGCGGGTACATTATGTAAGCCGGCAACCCAGAATCCCCTGCCAGGCACAAGGGTTGCCCGCGTGGTGCTTCAGTGATGCCACCCAAGGTGGGAGCAAGGGGCATCTGCCAGGCCTCCTCCGTTTTCTGTCTGTCTTGGCCCAAAGCCCTGTTCTGTTCTCTGCCTGATCCTGAGCGTGGCTTCCTTCTTTCTGGCATCGCCGCCTCTCCCTGTGTGGATCTCAGCAACTGTTTAACCTCCATTGTGGCTGGCTTCTTGCTTCCTCCGCTCTCCCCTTCCAAACAATAGAGCATTCTCTCCAGCAGCAAGAGCGCACGTCGGGTAAATATCAATTAACTCCCTCGCCTGATTCATACAAACACGCTTAAGAGCAAATGGCTCTGTAATTATTTGTGCCTTAATTTAGACAGGAGGGTTAGGGGTTCTCCTGTCCATCTAGCAGCATTGAGATGATGGAGTTGCTCGGCATGGGAAGCTGGGAAGCCCAGCAAAGCCTGCGATGCCCTTCCCCTCCCCCCACCGGGCCTGCCCTCCTTGCCAGAGCCCACCCAGCTAGCCATGGCATGCATCCAGTTTTGCTGGGGAGGGGGGAAGGGAGGATACATTTCGGGGCACCAGGGATGCCCCTGTGTCCTACGGAGGGTTAGGAAGGGAGTTTTTGTCAGGCTGGAGGAGGACACCAAAGGCACACTGCAGAGTGTGGGCTGTTTTGGAATTGGTCATACCTTAACTGCCCCTGAAGTGGCTGTCTGGATGTCAACAGGACTGAAGGACTTTGCTGGTGAAGGGAAGGTTTTGCTGCTATTTTGAGCAGAAAGAGTGGGGGGGGGAGATAAAGAGAGAGAGAGAAAGGAAGAGCGAAGACAGTTTGGTGTCTCTACAGCATTTGTGCCATGCAAAGCCTTGGAGCGCCCATTGCTAGACCAAGATACGGAGCGAGGCTTGACCTCTCTGGGGGCCCTTGTGGTTGGTGACAAGGAGACAGAGTCTGGAAACAGGCTGGGCTGGGGAGGCAAGAATCACTTCAGCAGGAGCAGTTGCTCTGTTCACTGGGAAAGCTGATTTTGCTTGCACTGCTTTGTTTTTGAACGTTCAAGAGCACATTTTAAGAAATGGAATGAAGTTGTCGTAAATGGAATTGGGCAGAAGGGCCCTTTCATAAGAATACAATCGTACCTTATTGCCTGATTTATGGTATGCATTCCCTTGTTTGTACTGCACCAGTTTCGGAATCCGGTTGCTGCATCGTTCACAACGTATTTTACACCGGTTCCTTTATGCCATTGTTTTCCTGAGTCTGTAATCCGCTTGGCGTCTTGGCAAGGAAGTGCAGTGCAAGAGAATAAACAAATCATGGTCAGGCGCGGCCGGTTCAGAGGATCCTGTCTCCTGACCAAGCAAATTTTACTGCTGGTTTACTAGGCTTGCTCCCACAGGCAGACAGTGGTGAGGCTGCCAGTTCATCCCCACTTTCTTTGTCTTGCTTTCCATCTGTTTCTGGCACTTTGGGGTCTGACTGGTCTGGGCTGATGAGCTGGGGCTTAGCAAACGGCCCGCCTTGTCTCCAAAACCAGGGCGGGGGGCGGGATGGCTGGCTGGCTCCGATGCCTGGCCCGCTGCCCTCATTTTCGATGCCCACGGTCCTGCTGGAGTCCTGTACAGATGCCAGCAATTCCTCTGCTGGCTGCCCACTTTGCAGTTTACTGGCTAAGTGCCTCCCTCCCTCCCTCTGCTTCCCTTTCTCCTTTTCCAAGGTTGTCCTCCCACAGAGTTTTCTATCAGGCTTCCTGCTGCCTTGGCACCAACAGGGCCTGTGTTCTCCTCCTTCCTTACCAGGATGACCCCACCATCTTAAACCCTGAGACTCCTTTGGTGGGGCCTCATAGGGTGGCTGCCAGCTGGCTCTGGGTTGGGAAATTCCTGGAGATTTTGGAGGCGGAGCCTTGGGAGCAGTGTTCCCTCTAAGCTGCAGAGTCTTGTGAGCAAAAATTCTGCTTTGTGAACTACCGGCATTAAAGTTGTGAGCTACTGGCATGAAAGTTGTGAGCTGCTGCAGAAATTAGTGTGCTCTGGGGTCATCCTTCCTGAGTTAAGACAAAAATGTGTGAGCTGGAGGCTAAAAATCTGTGAGCTAGCTCTTGCTAACTCAGCTTAGAGAGAACACTGCTTAGGAGGGCAGGGTTTGGGGAGTGGACGGCATAATACCGTAGAGGGCATAACGCCGTGGAGTCCACCCTCCAAAGCACCTGTTTTTTCCACGTGGGCTAATCTTGTTTCTCTGGAGATCAATTCCAAACAGAGTCACGCCCTATGAAGCCCAATGACTTCAGTGAGCTTGGTAGGGTTTAACTCTGTTTAGGATTGCACTGCTAGGGCATCTACGTTCTTTTTAAAACAGATGTTGCAGGGCACGAGGCCATGGGGTAGGAGTCACAGCTGTGCTGGGAAAACGAGTGAGGGAGACAGAAATTAATCGGTGCCTTTGAGAGGAGAGTCCTAAATACTGCCTGCCTGCAAATTAGGGTTGCCAGGTCAGTGTTGGAAAATACCTGGAGACTTGAGGGGGGCGGGGTAGATACAGGAGAGGGCAGGGTTTGGGAAGAGGAGGGGCCTCACCAGGATACAATACCATAGAGTCCACCTTCAAAGCAGCCATTTCCTCCAGGGAGTGGATCTCTGCCAGCTGCAGATCAATTGTAAAAGCAGGAGATCTCCAGGCCCCAACTGGAGGCTGGCAACCCTACTTGCAAAGCTCTCTCTCTCTCTCTCCTAGAAATTATCCCCTAACATAGACCAATTCAAGAAATATCTGGGGACTTTGGGGGTGGAGCCAGGAGACATTGGAGTGAAGCCAGAAGCAAGGTCATGACAAGTATAATTGAACTCCAAAGGGAATTCAGGTTATCATATTTAAAGGGACCACACACCTTTTAAATGCCTTCCCTCCATTGGAAATAATGATGGATAGGGGCACCTTCTTTGGGGGCTCATAGAATTGAACCCCCGGTCCAATCTTTTAGAAAGGGGGTGTTTTGAGGAGAGGCACTGGATGCTATGCTGAAAATTTGGTGCCTCTACCTCAAAAAACAGCCCCCCCCCAGAGCCCCATATACCTTCAGATCAATTCTCCATTATACCCTATGGGAATCGGTTTCCATGTGGAATAATGGAATGCCCAGCAGACATCCCCCCCACTTTCTGATGGCCCTGAAGCGGGGGGAGGCCTCCAAACTGGGGGATCTCCTGCCCCCACCTGGGGATTGGCAACCCTACCCTAACACCAGGTAGGTAGCTAGGTTGTGGCTACTCTGTAATAAGGGGTGGGGGGAGCCCTGCATGTACAAAACATATCTGCAATCTTGATACTGAGAGAAAGGATTATTTTTGGCTTGGATTTATTTAGATCTTCCCAAAGACCTTGCTTTTTGTAGCAAGAGACAGACAGTAGGGATTAAGATTGCCCGGGTATTATGGCCCTTGAGTCCTTTGGCTCTCTGTCTGCAGTGGAGAAATATCTTTTTCTGCAGAGAGAGGCACTGGAGTTCATGTTGGCCGGAGAAGTTTGCCCTAATGCCACTTTTTATGGTGAGGGTGAGAACAAGAGTTTGACAGCAGCTATTCCTTGGTGTAGCTGACTGGGGAAGGCAATGGCAAACCATCCCATAAAAAGCCAAGAAAACATCTTGATGTGCCATCACCCCATGGGTTGGTAATGACTCGGTGCTTGCACAGGGGACTACCTTTATTTTTTGATTCCTTTGTGAGTAAAAAGATATTCACACGGTCAGCAGCATGCATTCATTCATTCACACACGCAAGGGAATTTGCAATTAGTGATTAAAACCATTTAGCAGGCCAAGTGAAACTGGGCATTAACTTTTCTGCTTCCTCGTACCCTCCCATGCAGAGGAGGAGGTAGCCCCCAAAGACTATAAATCTCTTTCCAGGTTTCCACCCAACATTCTCACAACACTGCTGGCATTAAAAAGAGGACAGAAATGCTTGCATAACACCACCACCACAATCCAGCTTCTTCTAACTCAGTAGCTTGCTTTTAACAGCACTGCAAAATTCAGCAGATGCAACTTGAAGGGAAAATACCAGATACTTAACTTGAGATTTTTGTAGTTCCTTTTCACCTAAGCCCGGAATTGTCCTGATCTGGATTCAAAGAATTTCTGTAAATCAACCATTCAGATCTGGCTGCAAAAGGAGCTGTTTTTCCTTCAATTCTCAGTTTACAAGGCCTGCTTACACTGAGACCTTAAGGGCTGCCATATTAAGGAGGCAGTATACAATGGAACCAAAGACAGGAACAAAGGACAAAAAGAAACATGTGAATACATTTGACTGGGAAGGAGTTAACTGATTCAGCTACAATCAGCTTGCAGCTGCCTGCCCACATTTCCTCTAAACCAGGGGTGGCCAACGGTAGCGCTCCAGATGTTTTTTGCCTACAACTCCCATCAGCCCCAGCCAGCATGGCCAGTGGCTGGGGCTGATGGGAGGTGTAGGCAAAAACATCTGGAGAGCTACCATTGGCCACCTCTGCTCTAAACAATCAGGACAAAAACAGATTGCACATTTCCCTTTATATCTCTGCATTGGAAAGGGCTGGAGACTTATAGGAAAGCTGGGTCTTCATTTGGTGGGGGCATTGCCCCCAAATGCCCCACTCTGTAATCTGTGGAGATGTTAGTCACATTTGAACAGGAAACTTCCTGGCTCATTCTCTAAATGGCAGCCTGACATTTATCTTCATTAAAACTTCTAAAGTTCCTAGAAGTGGTAAGAAATGAACATGAATAAAAGGGAGAAAGAGAACTTGGCCCCTCAATCCCTTTTACCCTAGATTGATTCAGTAACTAGTATAGGTGCCAACCATAGCCCAATACCATTATCAAGTATATGGGGCCCCAGCTGAGGGGGCCCAGTCCTGGGGACCTGCTGCTTTCCCTGTTGGGGAAACATAAGGTGCTAATACAGGTACTCATATATTTCACCCCAATGATCTGAATCAGAATTTCACACCTGTACTTCTGATGGCTGAACTTTAATAAGAACAACATAAGAACATAAGAGAAGCCATGTTGGATCGGACCAATGGCCCATCCAGTCCAACAATCTGTGTCACAAAGTGGCCAAAAAATCCAGGTGCCATCAGGAGGTCCACCAGTGGGGCCAGGACACTAGAAGCCCTCCCACTCTGCCCCCCCAGCACCAAGAATACAGAGCATCACTGCCCCAGACAGAGAGTTCCAACAATACGCTGTGGCTAATAGCCACTGATGGACCTCTGCTCCATATGTTTATCCATTCCCCTCTTGAAGCTGCCTATGTTTATAGCTGCCACCACCTCCTGTAGCAGTGAATTCCATGTGTTAATTAAACTTTGGGTGAAGAAATACTTCCTTTTATCCGTTCTAATCTGACTGCTCAGCAATTTCATTGAATGTCCATGAGTTCTTGCATTGTGAGAAAGGGAGAAAAGTATTTCTTTCTCTACCTTCTCTATCCCATGCATAATCTTGTAAACCTCTATCATGTCACCCCTTAGTTGACGTTTCTCCATGCTAAAGAGCCCCAAGCATTTTAACCTTTCTTCATAGGGAAAGTGTTCCCTTTAATCCACGGGTGTTAAACATGCAGTCCAGGAGCCAAATCAGGCCCCCAGAAGGCTCCTGTCAGGCCCTCGAGCAACTGGCTGTTATCTGCTTCCTTCTCCCTTCCTTCTATGTAACAGTTTGTTTTGCAAGGCTTGCTCCATTGCACAGGAGCTACAGAGTAAAACCTCTATTTTCTCCATTGGCTGAGACTCCTCCCTTGGGGAGGATGAGGAGGAGGCAGAGCTTGTTTTTCCAGGCTCTTTCAATCACACAGCAGAGCTACTGAGCTAAGACTCTCTTCCTTCTATTGGCTGAGGCTCCTCCTCCCAGTCTCCTTGGGAGGGAAAGAATCAGAGTTTCCTTTGCCCAGTTCCCTGGATCGCATGGGAGAAATACAAAGAAAGCACCCTTAAGACCAATGAGTGCTAATGTTTAAGCATGTTTTAAGGGTTTTTTTAAATTAAACGTGTTTGTCTGTGCCCTTTATAGAGTTTATATCTCTGCTACCTAATCTTAAATAGGTACATACAAGGCCTGGCCTGACATGGCCCAGCCCGACATGGCCCAGCCCATCAAGGTCTCATTTATGTCAAATCCAGCCCCCATAACAAATGAGTTCAACACCCCTGCTTTAATCATTCTAGTTGCCCTGTTTGCACTTTTTCCAATGCTATAATATCTTTTTTGAGGTGTGGTGACCAGAATTGTACACAGTACTCCAAATGAAGCCGAACCATCGATTTATACAGGGGCATTATGACACTGGCTGATTTGTTTTCAATTCCCTTCCTAATAATTCCCAGCATAGTGTTGGCTTTTTTATTGCAGTCACACACTGTCTCGACATTTTCAGTGAGTTATCTACCATGACCCCAAGATCTCTCTCTTGGTCAGTCTCCTCCAGTTCACATCCCATCAACTTGTATTTATAGTTAGGATTTTTGGCCCCAATGTGCATTACTTTGCACTTGGCCACGTTGAACCTCATTTGCCATGTTGATGCCCACTCATCCAGCCTTGACAGATTCCTTTGGACTGCCTCCCAATCCTCTCTGGTTCTCACCACCCTGAACAATTTAGTGTCATCCGCAAACTTAGCTACTTCACTGCTTACTCCCGACTCCAAATAATTAATGAACAAGTTAAAAAGCATGGGACCCAGTACTGAGCCCTGCAGCACCCCACTGCTTACCACCCTCCACTGAGATGTATTTGAAGAAACTTTTATTATTGGTCTTTGTTTTTTGCAATATGCTCCTCAGAGTCCCTTTTTGCCTGCCTGATCACAGACTTGCATTTTATTTGCCACAGCCTGTGTTCCCTTTTATTAACCTCACTTAGAATAGCTTTCCACCGTTTAAAGGAATCCTTCTTACCTTTTACAGCTTCCATTACTTTGTTTATTAACCATGCAGGTCTTTTTCTATACCTATTTGTGCTGCCCCATGAAGGCACAGAAGGAGATCACATAAGTGGGATAATGGTTCTGTATCTTTAAGTGCTAAGAATTATGGGAAATGTAGTTTGTAGCAGGGCCACAGGCCAGCTGGGCTTAATTAACCCCCCTAATTGGCTATTATAGAAGGTTTCTGGTCTTCCCTAAGCCCAGGAAAGTTATTTTATTGTCCTCTTCCTGCTTCTTTACAATCCTTTATTAGTACCTACTGCAACAATGGCAGCCCGGAGAGACTCATCTCTCCACGACATTCGACATCTCTAAGAACTGTATTTTAGCATGAATTTCCCACCTGATGACAGGGAGCAGTGAGTACACCTGTTGAACACTTTGGGACTTCAATAAAGTGTGTGCGTGCACTGGCCACCGTCTGGGAAGAGCGCTCTAGAGACTCAGCTGAGCCGCTTGGATCAAGGACATGTGCCTTTCCTGACTTGCGGTATATATTTTATCTGACCTTCTAGGATCATAGTTTTAAATAGACTCCAAGCTTCCCCAAGGGTTTTGACCCTATTTACCTTTCCTTTCAGTTTCCTCCTCACATGCCTCCTCATCTCAGAGAAGTTACCCCTTTTAAAGTTAAAAGTGATTGTGTTGGTCTTTTGGGACAACTCGCTATTTATTCAAATGATGAACTCAATAACATTTTGGTCACTGCTCCCAAGTGGTGCAATCACTTTTACATCTCTCACCAGATCTTGGGCATTACTTAGAACCAGCACAAGCAGCTGGAGAGAGCAAGAATGCCAGTGGCCTGCCTGCAAATTAAAAGCCACAAAGGGGGAAATGAAATGGTGGTAGTAGATAGGAGCAGGTTTTAAAAGGCTTATGGCCCAGAAACTCAACTGCTAGGTGTAGAGGTTTGAGAATTCAAGAAGGACCAAAGAGACCTGAATCTAAATCCTTGTACCAGGGGTGGCCAAACTTGCTTAACATAAGAGCCACATAGAATAAACACCAGATGTTTGAGAGCTGCAAGACATGAATGCTAGATGTTTGAGAGAAGTAAGGAAGGAAATAGATGGGGGACAGAGGGAGAAATGGAAAGAAAGCAACTTTAAATACATCCTCCAAGCTGCCAGCCAGTGGGTTGGTAGAGGCTTTAAGAGCCACATAATACATGTGAAAGAACCATGGCACCCCTGCCCTATACTGTCATTAAGCATATTGGGTCATGTTGCCAACCTCCAGTTGGCACCTGGAGATCATCTGATATTATAATTGATCTCCAGATGACTAAGATTGGTTCCCCTGGAGAAAATGGCTGCCTTGGAGAGTGGATTCTATGGCATTATACCCCACTGAACTCCCTCCCTTCCCCAAACTCTGACCTTCCAGGGCTCCGCCCCCAAAATCTCCAGGGATTTCCAAGCCTGATCTACATCAAAGAGTTGTTGTGAGTAGGGCTTTTTTTGTAGAAGAAGACCAGCAGGAACTCATTTGCACATTAGGCCACACCCCTGACACCAAGGCAGCCAGACTGGGTTGCCAAGTCCAATTTAAGAAATATCTGGGGACTTTGGGGGTGGAGCCAGGAGACTTTGGGGGTGGAGCCAAGATCAAGGCTGTGACAAGCATAATTGAACTCCAAAGGGAGTTCTGGCCATCACATTTAAAGGGACGGCACACCTTTTCAATGCCTTCCTTCCATAGGAAATAAAAGATAGGGATACCTTCTTTTGGGGCTCATAGAATTGGACCCCCTGGTCCAATCGTTTTGAAACTTGGGGAATATTTTGGGGAGAGGGACTAGATGCTGTACTGAAAATTTGGTGCCTCTACCTCAAAAAACAGCTCCTCCCAGAGCCCCAGATACCCGCAGATCAATTCTCCATTATTTTCTATGGGAATAAATCTCCATAGGGAATAACAGAGTTCCCAGCAGACACTTCCCTCCCCTCCCCCTGCTTTCTGATGACCCTGAAGCAGGGAGAGGGCCTCCAAATTGGGGGATTGACAACCCTACAGCCAGAACAGCATTCCTGTGTGTTCCTGCTTTTAAAAAGCCCTGGTTGTGAGGGAGGAAATGTGGGGACCATGTAAGCATACTGTGTCCCCTGGAGAAAGAATAGGATAGGAGTGTAACAGATAAAGATAACTTATTCAATCATCTGGGTTGTTTTTTTCCCCAAATTATGTAGGAGTGTTTACATTTCTTTTTCTTCCCTTCTTCTAACACTTCTGTCCCACAAATGCCGCACGGAGGCTGCTCTGACGGTGGAGAGAAAAACCTACGCACAAATTCCAACCATAATGCAAAGTGGTTACAAATGGAATTTTTTTTAAAAAATTTAAAAAATAAAACTTTGATGAGAGTGTGATTGTAGGTGATTCAAGAACTTTTTAAAATGGCAGATTTGGCTTTGTCTGTGCACACATGGAAAGACAGGCAGTGTGGGGGGGGTGGATAGATACTCTCCTGCAAGGAGCTCACCGTGGTGTGCGTGACCCTCCCTTATTTTTGTCTTCAAAACAACACTGTAAATTAGCTTAAGACGGGTCCAAGCTCACACAGTCAGCTTCTTCACCAAACGGAGATCTGAACCTAGGTTTCCCCAGGTCTTAGCCTGACAGTTCTTATGGACCCTGACATTCAAATGTAATCAATGGAAGGGGTGGGCCAATCTGCTAAAACTTCATTCCTAAACAAACCTGGGCATCATCATGAATATTTTTATCCTCTCCCCCACCAGCATCTAATGTTCATCATAACAAACAGGCATGCATCTGATGAAGTGGATTCATAAAAATTTATGCCACCGAAAAGCGGTGTGAAGTTGTTTAAGGAATAGGCCATTTGACTGGGAGACTGACTTCCAGATTTGCCAGGGATCCTGAAGGTTATTTTTCCTTCCTCTGGGCATAAAGCTGGGGGCACTGTAGGAATGGAGGGTTTTGTGCGTGTGTGTGTGAATGTCTTGCATTAGGGAGTTGGGCTAGAGGACCCTTGAGGTCCCTTCCAACTCTATGTCCCCCCCCCCTCCAGTCATATCTTCCTTCCAACCAATCATACCCTGGTGACTGGGTTGCCAGCCTCCAAGTGGGGCCTGGAGATCTCCCACTTTTACAACTGATCTCCAGCTGGCAGAGATCAGCTTCCTTGGAGAAAATGGCTGCTTTGAAGGGTCAACTCTATGGCATTGTACCCTGCTGAGGGACCTCCCCAAATTCTGCCTTCTCCCGGATCCACCCCCAAAGTCTCCAGGTATTTTCCAACACAGACCTGGCAACCCTACCAGGTGAATTTGCATCTGTTGGGAGAGATGCTTCAGCCATCCTGATTGGAGCTCCCATCAATCTTGGGCTCTCCAAGGCCTGCCACCCACCTGCTTAATAGATTTCTGGCATTTCAGGGCCTTAGGATGTGATTAATGAGCAAGACAGGCCAAGTATAGCAGAGCTGATTTTCCCAGATTGGGTTGGGGCCTTATTAGCCCTACAATGACAGCTGTCTTCCTGTTCTCTATGCTTGCAAGACAAATTGACCGCTGGAGATGTTTTTGTGTTTGAAAACCTGAGGATTTATGATGATGATTATTAGGCAGCGGCGGGTGATGTCAAACATGGAAAGGAATTGCCTTCAGAGCGCTGCTTACTCTGCAACAATCCTATGCAAAGTTACACTCTTCTTGGGTTTAGAAGGGTATAAGTCTATTTAGGATCGCACCGCAAAATGGGCTTGCCCTTTTGGGATGTTCCAGTGCTGTTGGTTTAGGGACAACTACCTGCCTCATTTACGCATCATTCTGTTCTCCAAAAGAAGGCGGTTGGCAATTAAGAAAGGATTTAATCTAGAAAAAAATAATAATCCACAACGATGAAGTGCAAGAAGGAAATTAGAAAGCGAGCAAATGGTCTTTTTGTGATGGGGAAATGCTACTGGGCGTATTGTGTGAAAAAGTGAACAGCGTTCTGTCTCTCTGCAATTGAACGGCTTGATGTTCGCTTAATGAGCATCAAGTGCTAGTGGGTACAAGTTACAGAACACAATGGAAATGGTCCCACTCAATCAAAAACATGAGATGGACTCGATTTAGGAAGCCTTCAGTTTGCAAGACCTGAGCAAGATCTCTTAATGAGGCCATTAATTCATAGGGTTGCCGTGAGTCGATGGCACTTAGCGTGCACACACACACACACACACAAAAGCCCAAAACAAACAGAAAACCTGCCGATTGAAGTCTTTTCTGGATCCTGTAATTTGCCCCTAGAACTCTGCATTCCTTCCATACCAGACTGGCTTTTAAAATATTTTGCTGAGCTTTTTGTGCAGTTCGAATTGCATTAATATTTCAGAACCCTTCTCTAGGGTGCTTCTGACTGCTGGCCTGGTTATGCTGAAGGATTTAAAAGTCCTTGAGGCTTAATTTCCACTTCAAACAGATCATTAATCTGTCTGATGCAAAGGGAAACCGAGGGGGCTTGGCTGTGGGAAGTGACCCCCACCAAGTACTGGAGACCAGCTTCCACCTAGCTGTTTACAGAGGATGCAAATGGGAGGGAGGCCTTTTCTCTGATGGAAGCAGGGTCCGAGCCCCTGCAACTTCAAACATCCTCCCCACCCACACACACACCTGTGCAAAAACAGAGTTGCCAAGGCAAGTACTGAGGCAGCATGTTGGGCCTCAACTGTGGGATAGTAGGTATAACCAGGGCTTTTTTTGAGCAGGAACACACAGGGGCGCAGTTCCGGCTGGCTTGGCATCAGGGTGTGCGGCCTATTATGCAAATGAGTTCCTGATGGGCTGTTTCTACACAAAAGCCCATCAGGAACTCATTTGCATAATAGGCCACACACATTGTTAAACAATGGTGATGTCAGGAGGTGTGGCAAATGAGTTCCTGCTGGGCTTTTTCCACAAAAAAAGCCCTGAGTATAACAAAAAAGAGTGCCTCAACCTAAGCAGAGTGCATTTCCCTTACTCCTCCCAAATTATGGGTAGTGTAGCGTGATGTCATTATGAGAGATTCCAAGCTGGGTTTTGTCAAGCCCCTGCGTGCAAAAGCTTGAAAGTCTCTGTCTTGGCAAGAGTCACCTCATGGCCAACTTGGGCCCGAACTGAGACAAGCTGGGCCGTGGCTGTGGCTGCCAAACTCCAGGTGGGGCCTGGTGTTTTCCCAGAATTCTGGCTGATCTCTCCAGACCCAAGAGATCCGTTCCCCTGGAGAAAATGACAGTTCCAGAAGGTGGGTTGCTTGGCATGACATCCCTGCTGATAGTCTGTTCTCTTCAGGCCCATCCCCAAATGGCCAGAAATTTCTCCACCTTGATTTGGCAACCCTGCCCTGAAACAAGCCAAGCCGAGTGGCACCTGCGGCACTTCAAGGCAGCATTTTTAGGACCATTTCACTCTGTGGAGTCACCATAGGCAGCCGTGCAGGAGGAAACGGCAGGTATCTAGAGGCAGCAGCTGGGGTTGCCAACCTCAAGGTGAGACCTGGAGATCTTCCATTATGACAACTGATCTCCGGACCAGTTATCCCTGAGGAAATGGCAGCTTTGAAGGGCAGGCTCTGTTGCGCTGTATCCCCACGGAGCTCCCTCTCCAACTCCACCCTTGCTAGGCACTGCCTCCGATCCCCACCACTTCCCAGGCAGGAGCTGCCGACTCTGGTTGCTGGCGTGTGCTGCTGCATGTCCTTACAGGGGCTCCTGAACTGACTGAGGCTGTGTCCCCATCGCATCCTCAGTGACACCCAAGATTCTGTCGCTCTGCCAGTGCTGCCTGGTTTCATTGGCGACATTCAGCATCCTCCTGCAGGTGATGGCGATTATCTCCTCTCCAGAGGGCGGGGAAGAGAGCAGGCCCACCTGCTGCATCTGTGCCGGGGGAAGAGGAGAGCTAAGAATCCATGGGAAAGGGGCTGGAGAGGGCAGCTGCATCCAGCCCCCTCCAGGGAGTGGATTGGAGCTCTTGCCTTAAAAGGGAAGCTGAAATGAAAGATTAGTAATTATTATTTTGGGCCCAATGAGGGCTCAGAACGCCTTACCCTGTCCTTTCACCTTTCCTCTGTTTTATCCTTACAACAATCTTATGAGGTAGGTTGAGCTGAGAGAGAGCGATCAGGGCAAGGGTGACCAAACTTGCTTAATGTAAGAGCCACATAGAATAAATGTCAGATGTTTGAGAACCACAAGACATGAATGTCAGATGTTTGAGAGAAGGAAGGAAGGAAGATGGTAGATGATGGATGGATGGATGGATGATAGAGAGAGGGAGAGGTGGAAAGAAAGCAACTTTAAATGCATTCTCCAAGCTGCTGACTGGCTTGGCTCAGAGAAGTGATTTAAAGAGACAAATGCCTTCTCCAAGTTGGTTGACGGGGTGGTGGTGGCTTCGAGAGCCACACAAGATGTATAAAACATGCGGCTCCTGAGTTACAGTTTGGTCACACCTGGCCTAGGGTCATCCAAGGAGATTCTATGGAGAGCATGGATTTGAACCTAGGTCCTCCAGATGCTAGTCCAGTCCTCTCACTAGTACGCCACACTGTGCCACCACAGAAGAAACCCTGCCTCTGGTTGCATCTTAGCTTGCTTCAGAATATGGAGCACAGAACAGGCCTCCAATGTCACTCTTTATCATGGGAAGGTTCAAAATCTGTGTGTGGGGGGATGCTGTTAAAAAGAAATGATTGGTAATGGAAGAAACTTGAATAGTTTGCAACCCATTGGGCAAAAGTCTTGTTATGTATGTGTTAGGTGCTTAAGGAGTTGTTTCCGACTTATGGCAACTGTATTAAATAATGTCCTCTCAAAAAAGTCCTATCATTAACAGCCTTGCTCAGGCCTTGCTAACGTGGTCCAAAATTTGCTGCAGTCTTCAACATCTCCTTTTTTTGGAACTGGAGAGCAGACTGAGCATTTCCATTATGTGGGGTATGGTTTTGTTTTCCATGTTTGTTGGCCTATTCTTGTTAAGATTTTGATGGACTCCATTACTGTGGCTTGGAATAGTCTACTGATATCTTGGCTGAATGCCATCTCTTATTTTTCTGCCTGCCTAGGTGGAAAGCGGGTGTTGGGCAGCCAGGCATAAAAGAGGGCCAGTTTGATGTAGTGGTTAAGTGCGTTGACTCTTATCTGGGAGAACTGGGTTTGATTCCCCACTCCTCCACTTGCACCTGCTGGAATGGCCTTGGGTCAGCCATAGCTCTGGCAGAGGTTGTCCTTGAAAAGGCAGCTGCTGTGAGAGCCCTCTCAGCCCCACCCACCTCACAGGGTGTCTGTTGTGGGGGGAGAAGATAAAGGAGATTGTAAGCCGCTCTGAGACTCTGAGATTTAGAGTGGAGGGTGGGATATAAATCTGCAATTCTTCTTCTTCAAAACACAGCTGAGTTTCCCCAAAAGTTATGTGACACACATTTGTGACACAATGTTGAGCAATTCTTCTGATCTTTTCCCTTTCAGAAACCAAAGAAGAGTTGGAGGAGTTAATGTCTGACATCAAAAAGACGGCTAACAAAGTCCGCTCCAAACTCAAGAGTGAGTATATGCCGTATGGATCGTGCCGAAGCCCCACCTGTAGATCCCAGTTTGCATTTGCCCAATTTATGAGAACGTCGAACAGGCTTCTTTATCTAGAACTATTCAGCAAGAGGCTCAGCCCAAGAACAGGTGTGCCAGCAAAAGGCAGCCCTGTAGTTTGAGAAAGAGCCATCAGCCTGAAGTCATCCAGTGAGCTTCCATGGGGAGTCAGGACTTGAACCTGGGTCTCCCAGCAGCACCAGGAATATGTAAGGCAGAGCCCTGAGGTCACAAGAACCATAACTTCCAGCTTGGGGGAGGTATCAGTGTGGGAAGTGGCAAAGCACCATCTTATCAGGTAGAAACGCCTAGTTCCAATCCCTAGCATCATGTCCAGTTTACAGATCTCAGGTCAAGCCCTTTGTCTGAGAGCTAGTCTGGTGTAGTGGTTAAGCGCTCGGACTCTTACCCGGGAGAACTGGCCACTTATACTGGCCACATATATTGGCCACTGTGTGACACAGAGTGTTGGACTGGATAGGCCATTGGCCTGATCCAACATGGCTTCTCTTATGTTCTTAACTGGGTTTGATTCCCCACTTCTCCACTTGTACCTGCTGTTGTGACCTTGGGCCAGCCACAAGTTCTCTCACAGCTGTTCTGCTCAAGGGTGGTTCTGGGAGAGCTCTCTCAGCCTCACCCACCTCACAGGGTATCTGTTGTGGGGAGGGGAAGAGAAAGGAGATCGTAAGATGGTCTGAGACTCCTTCAGGTAGTGAAGGGTATAAATCCAATCTCTTATTCTTCTCTGCCCGAGACCCCAGGGAACTGTTGCCAGGCATGCTCAACAACATTCAACCTCTCTTTGCTCCAAATCATTGTCGTTCTGCGTATTTTGTGGCTCTGAAATTGAGCTATCTCTGAAACAGGCACGCCATTCAGCATTATGGCCTTGACAGCGATTGTTATTTGATAACGTTGCTTTATTATTTGATCCTTTTGTAAGCCACCTGAGTTTTGGTGGATGGGCAGGGTAGGCATATTTGAATAAATAAGCACATTCTAGGCACTTTGACTTTAATTATTTTTTTTTAAAAAAAAGATTCTAGTGCTTTGGCTTGTGAATATGTTGTGCAGCAGGGAAACTGCTGAGTCCGGAGTGGCAAAGAGTGGGACTTAACCCTTCTCTCTGCATAATGATGCAAAGAAGGTGCCAATCTGCATAATTTATTCAGGTCACAGAGTTCACCATTGGTTGGCCCAGATTTTGATTGCCTCATATTTTTAGCGCTCGCGTTTCTTTTTAGGGCTTTAGGTGATGCTTGCCAGATGCAACGGTGCATTTAATACGTTAGCATTAAAAGCATCCCTTTTGAAAACGGGGGCATTTGTGGCTGGTGCCTTCTGGAGAGATATTTTTAGCCCCATCTGCGATGGGCGTTTGGCAAGCAAGGAAGACAGTAGCTAGTGAGACCCATCTGTTTCTCGGTTTGCTCTCCCCCCCCCTTCCCTTGTCTCTGAAATAAGCTCTGTTTTCTCCCCCCCTGCTCCCTCCCAGGTATCGAACAGAATATCGAACAGGAGGAAGGACTGAACCGATCGGCAGCCAACTTGAGAATAAGGAAGACACAAGTGAGTCCTTCTTTTAGGGGTCTCGGAGAGACAAAGAAGGAACCTTTGTGTGCTGAAATCATGCACTTGCTGTTAAAAGCTTGGCCACCATCAGAAATTGCCCCTCCCCTTCTGTAATATCTAGGATAACTTGATCCATTTGTATATAAAAACCTGCTCGCTGCATCAGACTAAGCTGAGTGCGTCTAACCCAGCATTGTGCTTCCAACAGAAACTTCTGTGCAGCATACAAGGAAGGCGTGAAGGCTGCAGGGTTTGTTCTTTAGAGGTATACTGCCTGTGAGCATGGAGGCTCCACTTAGCCATCATGGCTAATGGCCATTGACGGACCTGTCTTCCACGAATTGATCCAATACCCTTTTAGAGGCATCTGTACTAAAGGCTGGGAGGGATGGAAGCACGCTGTAGCCCAGCCTCATCAAATCCCAGGAACTAAGTTGAGTCAGTATTTGAATGGGAGACCACCAAGGAGGGCCCTGCAGAGGAATGGCAAACCATCCTCTGCTTCTCACTGGCCTTGAAACACCCTCCTGGGGCTGCACTGGCTATCAAAAGCTTATACACTGGAAATATTTTTTAAAAAAAATATGTACGTGCAGGGCTTTTTTTTTAGCACGAATGCTCAGGAATGCAGTTCCGGCTGGCTTTGATCAGGGGTGTGGCCTAATATGCAAATGAGTTCCTGCTTGGCTTTTTCTACAAAAAACCCTGCACGAAACAATAGTGATGCCAGGGGGTGTGGCCTAATATGCAAATGAGTTCCCGCTGGGCTTTTTCTTGAAAAAAAGCTGTGTGTGTGTCTGGAAGTCATGGTGACCTTTGGTGACTGACCCCTGTTGGGGGCCTGGAGGGTATTCAGAGAGGTGGCTGAATAAAGCCTACCCTTGTTCTCCTGACTTGGTATTCCTTGGAGGTCTCCCATCCCAGTACTTGCCAGTGTCAACCTTGTTTAGCTTCCAAGATCTGACAAGCTAAGGCTTGCCTCCTGGGCTATCCAGGTCAGGGCATCCCCCGGAAAACTTGTTGGTCTTTACTATGCGATTGAATTCAAATCTAGCTCTTCTACTGCATACCAATGCAACTACCTACCTAAAACCCAACTTGGTTCTGGATCCTAATCTTGGGCTGTATAAATAAATACGTAATGCTTCTCTGGCTCCCCAGCTCCTTGAAATAGAACAGATGGATGATGTGTCAAAGAGAACAAATTATAGACGTTCAGCAACACCATTCTTTAATCAAAGGAGAGGAGTCAAAATGCGTGAGCCGAAAGGAAGATGGTGTATGTGTGTGTGGTGGGGGGGGGGGGGGACAGAATTCAGCCTTTTGTTTGTTGTTCTAATTTGGGACTAGAGCCTGGATTGACGCAGAAACCCTTTGTGGGCCTCACATTGCTCCCTCTCTTTCTCCCTTCCAGCATTCCACTCTATCTCGGAAGTTTGTAGAGGTGATGTCGGAGTACAACGCGACCCAGTCGGACTATCGGGAGCGCTGCAAGGGGCGGATCCAGAGGCAGCTGGAAATCAGTGAGTAGTGCCAGGGGGCCCAGCTCAGTGTGCACACCTTTTGCAGCCAAATGACTTAACCTGTCACAGTTTTTATCTTGTTCTCCTCTTGCAAATCGCTTTTTTGGGGTGGATTTGAAATCTAATATTTGACTGTAGCACAAAATGAATAAGACACCTTTTTTTTCCGGGGGCGGGGGAGCTCATTTTGGGTTAGCTTTAAAAAAATGTTTTAAACACCCTGAAGCTCACATAAAAGACTCAAGACCTGGAACAATCACAACAGCCATTATTTAAAAAGTAACAGAAATTTGGGCCGTATTAACTCCTATAGCTATATATTGGCTTTGTACCAGTTTAATTAACATGCCCTCCCCCCATCTTGGCAATTCTGGGAAATGTAGTTTGGTGCAGAGGCTGAGAATCGTCTCCTGGAGAGCCCTTGGTACTCACAAAATACCCTAGTATTCTTTAAGAAGAAAAAGTGTACAATGGCTTTTTGTCTGTTCACACAGTATAATCCAGTTGGGAAGTGGATTTAAAGTGCATTATGTAGTGTTTATGATTGCAGCCAATGTTGATATGTCCTTAGAGGCTAATCTGGTCTCAGAAAACAAGAAACTATCAGAGTCCTTTTCCAGGGAATTATTTTTGTCGCTGTGGCACCTCTACTAAACATGGACAATTCAGGCTCCACCCCCCCCCCCAAAAAAAAAAAAACACCAATCTTTTGGTGCTGGGAAAATGCATTCTTTCCTCCCTACTGAGTGTAATGGGTACTTTCTGGGAGTGAGATTGCCCTGACTAGTATCTGTGACAATATAGTTCCACTGTCACCTTCACCAGGTTGTTGTGACCCCCCTCTCCCTTTTACGTTTTTTGAGGTTCTGAAGTTGGGTTTTTTTTTAGTAGTTTGGATGCCTGCTCATCTGCATTCATCCATACAAAGTGAAGCTGCTTTGAACCTTGCCTTGAACCTTCTTCTTGGACTGTTGAGAAGTCCCGTTGAGAAGTGAAACCGACTGGGTCATATAGGTTTTCAGCTGGCTTTAAGACACAGAGTGGAATCTCTTGTCCATACTTGTCAGTTTTGACTTTCTGGCCCTCTTGGTCATTGAGGCAGTCTCCGGTTTGGGAAGCATTGCTAACTCAAGCTTTACCAGGGCGACAAAAATATATATATTTTGTCCATTTCACTGCTTTGTTCTTGATCGAGAGTGTGACATTGGCACAACTCCCTCTAAGACAAGAAGCAGAAGAAAAAATCCCCTTCTCCACAGCTGAACTTCAGGCACTCCCTCCTCTTTCCGTTTCTTTTTCTGGGGGGGTGTGTCTAGTGAACTGCCATTCCCCTTAAGGTAGATATTCTGTCCTCCATCCCAGGTAACCCACAAGGAACAAAGAGTGCAGCTTGTTGATGGTGCATTTGTAGAAGCGCCCCGTGCACTTGCAAATTATATCTGGATCATGTTTGGGCACAAGTTTTCCATATTGCTTTGCACAAAGATAGTTTTGGGGGCAGCTGGCCAAAGCGCAAGTTGCAAGTGTGACGTAACTGAGAAGCAGGAGAACAGGGACACCCACAGGTGCAACAACACAGGGACAGCCACAGTTGAGCTTGGCAGGGGTCATTTTGTAGAAAAATAGGTGGTGGGGCTCATCCAGGGATTGTTATGCAGCTGCACCTACTATTCAATGCACAAAGAGGTGGAAGTCTCAGAAGGAGGAGGAGGAACTCTCAGAAAGGTTCAGGAGCTGTGCTCCTGTGAACTCCCACTGAATCCGAGGCCTGGAGCTTGGCATTCACTTGGCTGCTGAGCCAAGTGGGTGGCATAGCCTGTCTTTTGACTGTGGCTGGCAAGCCGTGTGTTCAGGTGCAGAGAAGCACAGAGAGGCTTGCTGTGTCTGTCTGCAAGCGTGGCTTTTTCAGGCAGCCAGCACGAAAGTCTGGGGGTGCAAGTGGCTGGATTAACAGGTAGCGGGGCGGAGGTGCAGACGAGAGGGACTAGAATAGAAGGGCTGAGTGGGAGATGTGGGGGACTGGAGAGGAGAATGCTGTGAATGCCATATGCAGAGCGGAAGTGCTGAGTGAAGACAGCTTCCCGTCTTGTGGCGCAGGGCAGCAAATCTTTCTGGGAGGGAAGAAGACCGAAGAAGACTAAAGATTTCTACCCCGCCCTTCTCTCTGAATCAGAGCGGCTCACAATCTCCTTTACCTTCCTCCCCCACAACAGACACCCTGTGAGGTGGGTGGGGCTGAGAGGACTCTCACAGCAGCTGCCCTTTCAAGGACAACCTCTGCCAGAGCTATGGCTGACCCAAGGCCATTCCAGCAGATGCAAGTGGAGGAGTGGGGAATCAAACCCGGTTCTCCCAGATAAGAGTCCGCTCACTACACCAAACTGGCACTCTCTGGGAGAAAGGAAGCAAAGTCAATCTTGGATTTGGTCAGTGGTTGGCAAGCAGACCAGAGAGCGAAGCCCCTTACCACTTCTTCCCACGCTACTTGCTAGGCAGTCTGGTATGTTACTTGTCTTGGGAAGGACACTGGCATAATCCCAGTTGACCATTAAGACACCTACCTGCATGTGGGTCAGCCTTTAGTTATAGCGATGCCTGTGAGGTCCATCCTGCTATGGCAGAAAGGGAAGGGATTGCGGCCTCTAGCATCAAAAGGAGACAATGTGCTGTGTGCTTCTGTCTCCATGAGCTTTCTTTTCCCATACCTTTGGCTGTTCTGTGTCTCGTGATCCCTGATGTTTGCTTTTGGGCCCGTCTTCTGTGCTCTCACGCTCTCTCTCTGTACCATTTGCTGAGGCTCCAGTCCGTGAGCCCCACTCCCCACCCCGCTGTCTCCCTGTAGTGATGCTGCTTCCTCAGAGCAATTCAAGCCTCCCAGCAGCCTCATTAGCAGCTTTTCTGGGCGACTGCTCCAGTTCTGTCAGCAAAGCAGTTTGCCAAAAGCGCAATTAAAAGTTACCTGTAGTGCTGGGCTTTACTCTCTAAAGAAACCCCCAAGGAGGAGAGCTCAAAACAGCAAAGATTGCAGGATGCAGAAAGCGTACATGTCGTAGATAGGCAGTCATTGGCTCACCTGGTCTGACGTCGTTCTGTGCAACGTGGAGTATGAGGAGGGTGGCTTAAAACACCTTCTCAAAGAGAATTCACAGCTGACCTGGACCCTGCCATCATCCCCGTCAGCTGTACGGACTGGTGGAGGACCAAGAGGAGGGTGGGATGATTTTAGCTAAAAACATCCCTTAAATTGTTGGCTATCGGAACTCAACAGAAGCTACCAGGCTTACGGCCACAATTACTCAATCAGTGTAATGAAGATTGATAAATATTCAATCAAAATATATTTGTGCTCTTTCTTCAAGGTAAACGATTAGTGCAAAAGTCAAGCATAACAGCTTAATAGCATCAAAACCCGACTTCTGTGCTGAAGGAGCAAGCTCCCTACCCTGCTGGAGTAAACAGTTTTTTCAGATGAAAAAAGTTCCGATGCACATAGAATTTCATTGGGTCCATGGTCCGGAATATAATCTTTCATATACAGACCCTGCCTCTCTCAAACACACCTGTGGATTGCAAAAAGTCTTTCCTAATGTCCCCAAAATACAACCGGTCGCTAGCTTAGATCAGCCATTTCATGTCTCACTTCATCAGGTACTGGGACGCAAACCAGCAATACAATCACATATCCATTCAGAATCTTTCACAATTAGTCAAGAATTGGGCTGGCTTCTCAAGATGCTCGGGGAGAGTGGCAAGGTTTTGGATATCGGAACTCTTTGTGCAAGAAGACCTGGGAGGAAAGGGGTTAGAATTCTCGCACTCAGGCACACTTGGCGGTTGGCCCCTTTCTCTTATTGGTTAAATCTTGAGCCTCTTTGGCTCTTGCTTTCCTTCTTTCATCTTCTTCTCTCTCTTACCTGGGCTTGGAGCTATAGCAAGTTAATCTGTTTGTGAAGTTTATCTGTTCACAATAGGATAAACGTACCTCCATGCACATTATTATTATTACCTTTAATTTATACCCCACCCTCTCTGCAAGCAGACTCAGGGCGGCTAACAGTCAATTCCAAATTTCAGACAATAAACACAAATTAAACAATCAAACTTCAAACAATAAACACTATTAAAACATTTTAAAACCATTTTTCGGTGCTGTTAAATAACTACCTAGGTGGGATTGTCCTTTACTAACAGTTAAACCCGGTAGTAGTTCCAACATTTCAGTAGTGTAGTCATGTAAGATGTGCTTCTACTTTTGTAAGTAAAATTTCTTTCTCTCATTACCCTTGGGGTCATGTCACCTTTGTCATTTGTTTCAAAAGCATTGTCCCCTTAACTGGGGAATGTGGAGGATCGGGGATACTGTGTGAAGCTTCTGTGCTTCCAAGGCAATTGATTTTTTTTACATTTTACCCAATGTACGCGTTGTAGATAGGCAGTCGTCTATTCACTTTGTCTGACATCGTCCTAGGCAACGTAGAATATGAGGAGTGTGACTAAAAACAGCTTCTCAGAGGGTGAATTCGCAGCCGACCTGGACCCTGTCATCATCCCTGCCAGCCGTATGGACAAGTGGAACCGACCAAAAGAATGGTGGGATGATTTCAGCTAAAAACATCCCTTAAATAAGGGAGAAGGTGACAGTTCTCCAATGATCAGGGAGTTAGCCAGGCAGACAAAAACCTTCCTTCTGTGGTTCGCATTGTTCTCCTGTTAATTCTTGGCCTGTGTCCATTGCAGCTGGCCGAACCACCACCAGTGAGGAACTGGAGGACATGCTCGAGAGCGGGAACCCGGCTATTTTCTCCTCTGGGGTAGGTCATCTCCTCTGCCCTTGAAACTCATTGCAACGAGGAAGGTGGGTTATGCCAAAGGCCATCTGCTGAGTGGATATACCTTTCTTAAGTGGGCTGTGTGGCCAAGCCCTAGTCATTTGCCACAATAAGGAAGGGTCCAGGTATGAACTTGTGCGCCTGAAGCCTTCCCAGAATTCTTTGCTGTTGATTCCTTCCCTGTGTTCCCTGCCTTGTCCCTTTGTCCATCTGCCCTCCAGTTAAGAGTTGCCAGCTCAGGGTTGGGAAATACCTAGAGTTTTTGGGAGTGGAACCTGTGGAGGATGGAGTCTGAGAGGGGAGGGACCTCAGCAGGGTATGATGCCCTACAGTCCACCAATCTAAACAGCCATTTTCTCCAGGGGAGCTGATCTCTGCCACCTGGAGATCAGTTGTAATTCTAGGAGATTTGTAGGCCCCACCTGGAGGCTGGCAACTCTCCACCAGAAACTGGCCTTTTTCTTCTTCAGTCTCCAGCCCAGAGCAGCCCTTCTGGGACCAAGCAGCAGGATCTATCCTCAGGGACTTTCGAGGAGGGCTTGAAAGACTATTTCCCCAAGGGCTTTTTGATTAATAATTTGATTTGGTTTGTTATTTAGCGATGTATCTCTCTCTCCTTCCCCCAAAGGAGGAATGTTTTTGTGGGAATTTCTAGCTTGGATTTTGAATTCTCCTTTGATATTGGAATGGATTGTTTGAATTCAATTAATACATTTTAACCCCACCACTCTTTGACGGGCCCTAACATGGATGGCCCAGGCGTAGCCCATTCTTGTCATATCTCAGACGCTAAACAGAAGATGGGGGAACCACAAAGGAAGTCCAGAATCACACCGTCAAACCACCTCTGTTCCTCTCTGGCCTTGAAAATCCCCTGAGGGGGGTAGGATTGCCAGCTTCCAGGTTGGGAAGTACTTGGAGAGTTTGGGGGTGGAGCCTGAGGAGGGGAGGGTTAGAGGAGGGGAGGGGCTTCAATGGTGTATAATGCCATAGCTCCACCTTCCAAAGCAGGCATTTTCTCCAGGGGAACTGATCTTTGTTTCCTGGAAATCAGTTGCAATAGTGGGAGATTTCCAGCCATTGCCTGGAGGTCCGCAACCCTAGAGGGGTCACCACAAATCAGTTGTGATTTGAAGAAGAAGAGATTGGATTTATACGCTGCCCTTCACTCAGAGACTCAGAGCAGCTTACGATCTCCTTTTCCGTTCCTCTCCCCACAAAAGACACTCTGTGAGGCAGGTGGGGCTGAGTGAGAGAACTGCTCTTTACTGAACAGCTCTGAGAGAGCTATGACTGACCCAAGGTCACCCAGCAGGCTTCCTGTGGAGGAGTGGGAAATCAAGCCTGGTTCTCCCAGATTAGCGTCTGCCACTCTTAACCTCTATACCCAATTGGCGCTGACTCAATGGCCCTTCCCACCTCCATTCCTACAAGAAGTGATATGCCTCAGTCTCCAGTCAGGGCTCCACACAGCGTCTCACCAGTTTGCCCAGGTGTGGCAGCTCTTCTCCGGCCGTCCACCACCACGTCCTGTTCACTTCCTGCTTCCCTTTGCCAGATCATCATGGACTCCAACATCACAAAGCAGGCCTTGAACGAGATCGAGACGCGGCACAGCGAGATCATTAAGCTGGAAACCAGCATCCGGGAGCTCCACGACATGTTCATGGATATGGCTATGCTGGTGGAAAGCCAGGTGAGTCCCTCTGTTGGGAGGGGGGAGGGGAGGTCAAGCAAATTGCTCAGGCAGGGCCAAGAGACCAGAAGGGGGATCCTGGTGTTGGCAAGTCCGGAGACAAAGTCTGGTCCTGTCTTCAAGCGATTAGGCCTCTGCTCTGCAATTTTAGGACCACAGAGATGGGTTTAAACACAAGCTAAGTAAGCTACAGTTCAGGGCCTCTCATTGTATCTCAATCCTAGCAGGACTCCCCGGTGTTGATTTAACCATTCTGCTACAGCAAGAAAGCTGCTTTGCTTATCCCAGGTTCAGTCCCTAAATCTCAGGTAGCAAGGGGCTGAGCCATTGTTACCCTTAGGAAGTTTTTTCTAATGTTCAGCTGAAGCGCAGGGCTCTTTTTGTAGCAAGAACTCCTTTGCATATGAGGCCACACCCCCTTGATGTAGCCAATCCTCCAAGAGCTTACAGTAGGCCCTGTACTAAGAGCCCTGTAAGCTCTTGAAGGATTGGCTACATCGTGTCTGTGTGTGGCCTAATATGCAAAGGAGTTCCTGCTATAAAAAAAGCCCTGGCTGAAGGTTACCCGCCTGTTAGACCTAGTCTTGCTTTCTGCCGCTGCAGAGAACCAGTCTTTGCCCTCTTCCATGTGGCCACCATTTGGGTCTATGAAGAGTAGAATCATGCCTTCCTTGAGGATTCTCTTCCCCAGGCTGAATATGCACACCAGATGCAGCATAAAGCCATGGGGAACAGAAAGAGGGGCACGTCTGGTGCTCCCTTTGCAAACTCCGAAGATCCCCAAGGATCCCAAGTATGTAAGCAGCTAGTGGAAGGCACTGCAAACACCGTATTGTGCAGTAATTTAGTCTCTCTGACCACCTACTTTGCACACAGGAAGGCCTGGGGTTCATCTTCAGTCACAAGACCAGGCCAAGACCACGAAGAGACACCTCCTGTTACAACAGACACCATAGGGTCAGGGGGAATTTGGACCCAAGTTAATAGAAGGCAGCTCTTTTAAGACAGAATTGCAACTTGGGGACCATGTTTCACCCCCGAGACCTGTCACACATACTGGCTCCGATTGGGTGTTTCTATAACAGAATTTGCTGCTGCCATCAGAAGGGCCATCCGCTTAAAAAGGCAACCAGGTACATTTGTGCCTGAGAAAGGGGCTGTCGACGGTTGTTAGCCAAGACAGTTAAATGGAACCTCCATGCTCAGAGGCAGCGTACCTCTAAATACTAGTTGGTCCAAATGCAACATAGAGGGAAGCCTGTCACTTTCAAGTTCTCCCCATGGACTTATGGTGGCATCCTGGCCATCCCCTGTTGGAAGCAGGATGCTGGATAAACCAAACCAGGGCTTTTCTCACCTTCTGTTTTAAATGCTGGATTTTACAAGAAGTGTTGGGAGGGGGGTTGTCTTTGTGGGCCAGAACTGTTTTACCATGGGTGGGCTGCAGTCACGAATACACTGAGGGTTGTCTTGAGTCCAACAAGTATGACGTTACCCAGAACAAGCAAACAAAGAAATCCATGGCCTACCAGAGTCCTTCAGAACAGCTTGTCCAGCCAGCTTACGCAAAGTCATAAGCAGGGCTTTTTCTGTAGTAGAAGCCCAGCAGGAACTCATTTGCATATTAGGCCACACCCCCTGGCATCACCATTGTTTTGCGCAGGGCTTTTTTGTAAGGGAAAAACCCAGCAGGAGCTCATGTGCATATTAGGCCACACCCTCTGGCATCACCATTTTTCCCCACATAGGGCTTTTTTGTAGAAGAACCCCAGCAGGAACTCATTTGCATATTAGGCCACATCCCCTGATGCCAAGCCAGCCGGAACTGCGTTCCTGCTTAAAAAAAAAAAAAAAGCCCTGGTCATAAGTAAAATGGGCTAGAACTCCTCCAGACTCTGGTACCCTGGAACTAATAGAAAACATGAAACAGAGTTCTGCATATTACAGGGAGCCGCTGCCAGAAGCATCTCTTCTTTCTGGGTAGCATTTAGCCAGGTCAAATCTGGGAGGTGATCAGTGTTCCCTCTAAGCTGAGTTAAGCCTCCAGCTCACACATTTTTGTCGTAGCTCAGGAAGGATGACCCCAGAGCACAGTAATGAATGCAGTAGCTCACAGCTTTAATGCCAGTAGCTCACAACCTTGGTGCCAGTAGCTCACAAAGTAGAATTTTTGCTCACAAGACTCTGCAGCTCAGAGGGAACATTGGAGGTGATATTGCAAATTTCCCTGCCCCATGCAAACAGCAACCAAAGTAAAGGAATGGACTTGTCTGAGTGCCACAATGCCACAGACTTTGTTCGACAAAAGGGGGACAGGAGGGGAAGGAAAGAGGCAGTCCTTTGGAGAGGGCTCGCCTGGTGGGTGTGGTCTGGTCTCTGGGTTGACCTCTCTGGGGACCCTTCCTGAACCCTGTTTCTACCCCCCTCTCATGCTACCGTGTGCACTTGGATAAGGGCGTTCAGGCATTGGCAGGTAATGCCCAATTCTTGGTGTGTTAGGGGCAATTGCATGTCTGTGGTGCATGGCTGCTGTTTCCCCGCATGCTCCTGAAGTGGTGGTGGTGGTGGGAAGGGAGGCCTGATGGCCCTGGAGAGCTGGGCCAAATCTAGACTCACGTGTGGCTAATTTCCTCTCAGCTTTTGCCAGCCAAACGGCCGGATTGGGATGGATGGAGGGCATGTCCCAACGCTGGCGACTATGTCTTACAAAAGGCAAGGTTTTGGGAATGAACTGCTTCTAGGCTGCGTGCAGGTGTGCAGGGTCATTCAGAACCAACATTTGGCTTTTCCTCTGTCCCGTTGTGGTCTCTGGTTCACTAAGGTTTTGCAAGATTTTTAACATTAATAAAGACCCGGACAACCTGTCAGAGCCAAAGCATGGCTCTCATAAGCAGCCCTTCACTCAGTCGCCTGGGGCGAGGCAGAATAGCCTGCTGGTTGTCCCAGTTAGCAATCATTTGTCCAAGCAGATGAGCGTGTGCTGGTTGAACAAACAACAATGTGGGCTGGTAGCTTTTTGTTTGCAAGGCAATCAGGACACCAGCCTCCAGGTGAGAGGGGATCCCCTGGAATGACATCTCATCTCCAGACATCAGTTCTCCTGGAGAAAATGGGGGCTTGGGAGGGTGGACTCTGTGACATTGTTTCCCACTGTCTTCCCAAAATCTATTCCAAATCTCCAGAAGTTTCCCAACGTGGCTCTGGCAATGCTACCCCACCCCCCATCCCCTGCTAGTGGCCAGGGAGGGAGAGACCTGGCTATATGGGTGAAATAGATACTAAATATTGCAAGCAGTGGATGAATCTGTTATTATCACATGGTTGGGTTTCTGGAATCTCGGTGTTAGGTTTGAAATGTGGTTCCCCCTCCTAATCCTCAGTTTTGTCCCACTGAGAGCTCAACTGGTAAGGGCATTTGTGAGGCAGAGGGCAGACTGCTAGAAATATTTCTCCATCTGAAGGAAAACGAGCACCAATCCCTACGCAGTCACCAACCTAAAGCAAAATCTCCTTTTGCAGCGGAACTTTTCTCCTTTGCCATTTTCTTGCTGGGGAAAGCCACCCCTGGGCTACTTTTAGGAAGGAGGAAAAAAGCCTACTTGTTTTTCCTCTGGTGTGTGTGTGTGTGGGGGGGGGGGGTTAAATCAGCTCTAGGATGACATTTTCCAGCCAAAAAACAGCAATGAAGGAGAGTGTTAAAAGTTCCCTGTTCACCCCATTGCTTTTTGCCTCTGTGCTAAAAGCAATCCTTGCAGTTAAATTTGCAAAAGAAACCAATGCTCTTGAGAGTGTGCGCTCATGTGTCGCTGAGCCCAGATGTGGACCTGGAAAAGGCAGGGGCCTCACCCGGGCAATGTTCTCTCAGGACCAGGACAGTGAAAGCTCTGGGTGCACAAAAGGATTTCCTCCCCTGCCTGCACATCCAGTTTAGACTACCCTCCTTTGCCTTAAGAATCAGCAGTATTGTACACTTAATAGCTGCCCTTAGGGCTCTCAGCCCCTACGCCTTTGTGTTGCCCATTTGGCAAATGGTTCTTTGAAGGATTTCAAGAAGCAATGACCAAACCAGTGGTGGAAGGAGAAACAGCTTTATTTGTACAGATTATAAACATAAAATCAAGAGTAACAAAAAAAAAAAAAAAGGATTATACCCACGTTGCTTTCTGCCTTGAAAATATCAACAGCGGGTCGATTCCGGTGTATCGTCTGATTCCAAAAGTTGCTCAGCACCAGTTTGGGCTGAGGTTCTAACTTATAGCCTATGTGAAACAACTGAGTCCAGCTGGGACTCATTCCAAAGGTGAGAGGAAAAATCTCCCCCTTCCAACCTGGTGCTGTCATCTAGAGAGAAGAACTGGTGGTCCACCACTGTCTCCTCGTATTAACAATGCTCTTCCCCAATATACCTCTACAGCTTTCTTCCATCCATTCCTGATCCAGCCAGCCAGCTTGCATGCCAATTTCAGTGCTGGCACATATTGTGAGCATCATGCATGCCTTTCAGGATATGCAGCGCACACCATCCCTGACAGACCCTTGGTCTTCACAATAACAACCTTTTGCTTCTTGGAAATCCTTTGGGGTCCTAAGGAGAACCTTGACATTTGCCTCAGAATTTTGCTTTGGGCAAAATTTGGCAGCGATCCAGTGCGCAGGCGCCTGAGCATTAAGCGTATAGCTGCGTGGAGTTAGATGAGGCTGGAAGGACATGCCTGGCCGTGCATTTGGTAGCTCATGCGCATGAATGCACAGCTAGCAAAAGGAGCTGTAGATTGCTTTCCAAAGAAATGGAAAAGTGGCCAGGCACCCCCCCAGTCGGGGGCTTTTCTGAATTTTTTTTTGTCAGTTCTGGTCCCACAACTGCTTCAGTTTATCCAAATTCCTGCACACATTTTTAATTTTAATTTTATTTTTTGTTTATGGTTCTTTTGAGACCACTTTTACCAGGTCTTTTTCTGGATGCCAATTCTGAATTGACTTTTTCCTCGTGCATTATGTGCCTGTCGCTTTTCTTTGTTCTGTCCACTCCAACCCATGTCCAGCTTACTTTTTAATGATTGGACTGTGGTGGCCAAACCACTCCCTCCCTAACCCCAGAAGACAAGTGATTTCGTTTTTCCCCCCAACATCACTAAAATATTGATATATCACTAGAGCATTATGGCAGTATGCTTTGCGGGTTCTCCGAATTTCCGGCTTTCTTTCTTTCTGAATGAAATTTCTAACCTCTCCTTTGAGGAGAGAGAAAGAAAAACAGACCTCTGTGAGGGAGGGAACTAGCTTTTTAAAAATGAAAGCTAGGAGTGCAGAGAATCTGCTAATCTTGTTGCTACAATGCTATAGCGATATATCAATATTTTAGGGGAGGGACGGTGGCTCAGTGATAGAGCATCTGCTTAGGAAGCAGAAGGTCCCAGGTTCAATCCCCGGCGTCTCCAACTAAAAAGGGTCCAGGCAAATAGGTGTGAAAAACCTCAGCTTGAGACCCTGGAGAGCCGCTGCCAGTCTGAGTAGACAATACTGACTTTGATGGACCGAGGGTCTGATTCAGTAAAAGGCAGCTTCATATGTTCATAGGACGGGGTGAGGTGCTGTGATGTCACTGACGATGACAACACCTTCCCTTGAAAATTCTCCCTTGAAAATCCTCATTATTGAAGGAAGGTGTGGGGAAAAAAAATAAACTGGCTCCACAGCTGTGAAAATGCAGAGGGAGGGCAGACTTGTGGAAGAACTTCCCCCGAACCAACTCTGATGCTTGTGGATCGACTCCCAAGAAAATCAGGAGTAAGTCGAGCATGCGGAAAAGGTCAGAGTAAAGGGTCCACTTGCCTGTGCCGAAGCGTGGAAGGGGTGGGGGAAGAAATGGAGTGGGGTAGAATGAGGAGGTCACCTTTTGGGTGATGCACCACAAAAGTAGTACACTTCTGCCTGGAAGAAAAACACAACAGGAGGGTGTTGTAACAGTCAGTGTGCCAGTGCCTTTAGCCTTCACTGAGTGTGTGTATTTGATTAAAAAATCCTTCAAAATTTACTGCACAGGGAGGGATCAGGCATTGTAGGGCACCGACACCATCCCCAGCTACCTGTCTGGTCTCTTGAGATTGCACACGGCATCAGCTGCACACCTCTGAGTAAATGCTCCAAAGCATCACAGCGATAGATGTGGTAAAAAGAGAAGGGAACCTCCCCCCACCCCTCAGGGACAGGGTTGTCAGGATTGATTCAAGGAGATCATCTGCCTGTCAGAACCACTCGGGGACACGGCTCAGCGGTGTGTTTGCCTCGCCTTCCGTAGGATGTGAAATCAGGAGAGCAGCTGTGGCCAAGGAGAAGCGGTAAGTAAGGATCACAGTTCTGCAGTGAGAGCTCCAGGCCTTTTCTGAGAGTTCTGTGCTAAAATGGCTCCAGGCCGAGGTCACCGCTGTGGCTGCAGAGACCAGGATCCCACCTAGCCAAGCTGCTTCCAGCCTCAAGCTGCGAGCAGGACAGCTCAAAGGAGAAGAGGAGATGGCCGGGCAGGAGACACATTCAGCACCGAGGTCATCTTGCGAGGTGAACGGCAAGCGGCCTTCGATGGGGATTGAGAAGCCAAGGCTGGCACCGTGCCCCTGCCACACCTGGGATGCCAGCAGAGCCCAGAGAAGCATCCTGCACATGCTCAGCGTTTCGTATATTTGCATCATCTAAACCACTTAACCTCTGGATGTGCATCCAATTCCCCATCGTTACCCCTTGGCTTTGCTGTGATTGACCAGTGCAGGTTATCGAGCTGGTCTAGATTTCCCCCATATGGGGCAAAAAAGCCACATTGTGCTGTCACACCAAATGAGCCCCCCCAAAATGGCTCAGCATCCCTGTAGTCCCTGTTGGGGATAGCTGTAACAGCAGTCTGGAAAGCAGGACACACATGTGTGTTGGTGAGCAACTGATATTCCACCTCACGATGCTGGGGTACCGCAGGCAGCACAAGCTACCTTGCAACGGCAATGGTGTGAATCAGGGTTGGGATGGGAATTGGGTCTTCCTCCCTGCATGCACTTGTGGTCCTTTGTTACTGCCCTCCTGGTGTGGTACCTCCCTCCTTTTTTTGCTGGGTGGCGTCTGTGCCTCTGTAACGTCCGGTGGCTTTTCCTGGAGTGGCTGGGTCTCGTTTTCTTTGTCCATTTTTTGTGCAAGTTTCCTGTCGCAGGTGCCTTGGCCCACCCTTCCTACCAGAATAGTGTCTGTCTCTCTCAAACAAACAAAAGGCCCTGCCGTATAACATCCCTAGGCAGTGTGGTGTAGCGGTTAAGAGGGTCAAGACTAGGATCTGGGATACCCCAGTTTGAATCCCTGCTCCTTCCTCCCCAGACGTTCTCCAGGGGAATCACTCTTTCTCCATTTGGCTTCCTTAACAGCCTGCTATGAAGATAAAATGGAGGAGAATGGTGTCAGCGGCTTCGTGCCCCACCGGGGAGAAAAGCAGGGGAATAGATATTTAAAGAAATTAGCAAATGGCAAAACTGCTCTGTAGAGGTCTCCCTCCCTCCCCAAGAGGCCGGAGCTCAGCCTGCAACACGGGACTTGGAAGTCCCAGGCCAAGTTCGCACCAGCTGTATGCTGCTCTCACTCGCCTCTTCTCCATGGGGTTTCTGTTGGATTTCACACTATCTGCCCTGGGGCTGCAACTCACGCCGCCTTTTTCGCGCAGCAGACAAGAGCCTCTAAAAACCAGTTTCTGTTTGCCACACGAAAAAGGCAAAGCTAGTTGCAGCCCCCGGGCAGATGGTGTGAAATCCAATGGAAGCCCCATGGGAAAAGGGAGAGTGAGAGCAGCAAAAGGCTAGTGGGAGATTGGTCTCTGTTTCAAGTCCCTCCACAGCCATGACATCTGGGAGGTTTCCCCTTCCAGCTTTAGCTCTCCCCACATGTCAGATTTCTCTTTTTTTGCCATCAAGTCACAGGTGACTTATGGCAGCCCTGTAGGGCTTTCTGGGTAAAAGGTATTCAGAGGTGGGTTGTCATTTTGGTGTTGAGAGCCAGCTTGGTGTAGTGGTTAAGTGTGCGGACTCTTATCTGGGAGAACTGGGTTTGATTCCCCACTCCTCCACTTGCAGCTGCTGGAATGGGCCTTGGGTTAGCCATAGCTCTCGCAGGAGTTGTCCTTGAAAGGGCAGCTGCTGTGAGAGCCCTCTCAGCCTCATCTACTTCACAGGGTGTCTGTTGTGGAGGGAGAAGATATTATAGGAGATTGTAAGCTGCTCTGAGCCTCTGATTCAGAGAGAAGGGCGGGGTAGAAATCTGCAGTGGTCTTCTTCATTGCCTGCTTTTGCATAACAACTTTGGACTTCCTTGCTGGTCTTCCATTCAAATACTAACCCGGACAGACCTGATTAGCTAACCATAAAGGGGCCAACAGCAGAGGATGTGTGGGTAAGCTTTCGAGAAGGAGAAATAAGCAGCCCCTCTTACCCCCTGGGTTTCCCCTCAGGCCAACCAGTTTACGAGTGACCGAAGTGATTAAAAAAAAATCCCTGATTTTGTTTTCCTGTCTTATAGAGGTCTCACAGGAGTGGGGTGCAGGATGTACTTGGGCTAGCCGATGCCAGAGGAGTCTCCCGCAAGTGCACAGGTAACATGGGAACGCTTGGAAAGGTCTGCCGGCACCCCAAAATGAAAACGGCTCTGTGCGTCCTCCGTTGTGCAGGGTGAGATGATCGACCGCATCGAATACAACGTGGAACACGCGGTGGACTACGTTGAGCGGGCCGTGTCGGATACCAAAAAAGCCGTCAAGTATCAGAGCAAAGCCAGGCGGGTGAGCATTGCTGAGTCCTGACCTCTTTTATGTTGTCTGACTGCTCCAGAGTTATGGTTGGTCTGCCCAAATTAAAACGAGTAGTTAAAATGTGGAATTTGCTGCCAGAGGATGCAGTGATGGCCTCAAGTTTAGATAGCTTTAAAAGGGGATTAGATAAATTCATGGAGGATAACTCTTATCAATGTTTAGTAGCCCTGGAGAAAACTGCTGCTTTGGTGGGTGGAGTTTGTGACATTAAAGGTAAAGGCAGTCCCCCGTGCATTTCCGACTCTGGGGTGACGTTGCTTTCACGTTTTCATGGCAGATTTGACGGGGCGGTTTACCATTGCTTTCCTCAGTTATTTACATTTTACCCCCAGCAAGCTGGGTACTTATTTTACCATTACACCCTACCAAGGTCTCTCTCCTCCCCAAGCTCTACCTCTCCAGTATTTCCCAACTCAGAATCAGCAACACTATTCCAAATTCACCTCCCGTCCTGGCCGGAAGGCATTCCAAGTTTGGCATCTCCCCTCTCTTCTCCAGTGGGCTTCCTTGCCTATAGAGCAGGGGTGGCCAATGGTAGCTCTCCAGATGTTTTTTGCCTACAACTCCCATCAGCCCCAGCCAGCATGGCTGATGGCTGGGGCTAATGGGAGTTGTAGGCAAAAAACATCTGGAGAGCTACTGTTGACCACCCCTGCTATAGAGGACTCCAGATTCCACCCCTTCCTCATTGCAAACTTGTTGGAGGGACTTGTTCTCGAGAAGCATCCCACCTGTTTCTTAGTAGGAAAGGAGGGTCTTTAGCAGGGGCGGCCAAATTTGCTTAACGTAAGAGCCACATAGAATAAATGCCAGATGTTTGAGAGCTGGAAGGATGGAAAATGGATGGGGGAGGTAGGGAGGTGGAAAGAAAGCAACTTTAACTTTAAATGCATTCTTTGGCTGGCTTGATTTGGAGAAGCGATTTAAAGAGAGAACTGCATTCTTGAAGCTGGCTGACAGGATGGGGTAGGGGGGGAGCTTTGAGAGCCACACAATATGCCTGAAAGAGCTACACATGGCTCCTGAGACACAGTTTGGCCACCCCTTCATGCCCAGCTTTCATTTATAAAACAAAAGACCCATTCGAGCAGCCAGTGAGGGTGACCTTGTCCAGGGCTCCCAAGTGCCCGTCTCTGAACGTTGTTGCATTCTTGAGTTGCCTTGTGTGGACAATGGAATGGCCATTTTTTTTTTGTCTTGTTTCCGCCGAGCAGAAGAAGATCATGATAATCATCTGCTGCGTTGTGCTGGGGATCGTCATCGCCTCCACCTTTGGCGGGATTTTTGGCTAGCGGGAGGCCGCCAGGACTCTGGTCTTTGGGGAAGTGGAGGTGAAGAGCTGCGGCACAGTTGCCAGCCTGCGGGGGATGCTCCTTCCTGTCCTGCCTGACCCCCCACGGCCATCGCGGGGAAGCCTTGCCAACCAGCACTTCCGTTTCTAATGCATGATCGTCTTTGTTAATGCTGCGTGTCCGGTACAGTGTACGTGGGGAGGGTTGGTGCTGTGGCATGCTGGGAAGCGGCAGGGGCTCCCGTCTTGCTTGCCGTCGCTGGGCTTCTCTGGCGTCATCGCAGAAGTCCCTCGCTCCTGCCTTTTTTTGCCTTGAATCCAAGACCCCTCCCCTTGAAGTAAGAAGACCCCCTTCTCTTTTCCAGAGTGAACTTGCTGTTGAGAAATGAGCTGCTGTCCTCCCAGGCCTAAAGGCTAGTCTAGTTGTTTTCCTGCCAGGGCAATGGCCTTCAGTCTCTAGGGGCGCCAAGGAGAGAGGCAAGACTCCCTCTCGCCTAAGACAGGCTGCTAGTTTTGCTTCAAGCTTTGGTCGCTGTAGTCCCTTTTGGCATTCTCTCCCGAGAGGTTTGGTTTTTCTGTTCTGTGGCTGCCCGAAAAGAGAGCTGGGCAGCCTTTGCACTCCCACCTTCCCCTCTTCTCCATCATTTACACCGGATGCTCACTCTCTGTTTCGTTTATCTGGATATTACTACCTTGAGCTTTCTCCCCATTTAGGACTCCAAAGAGGCTTAACTGAACTTTTCTGCCCTTCTCTCTTTTGTCCTCGCAACCACCATCCTGGGATAGGTGATGCAGAGAGCGTGACTGGTCCTAGCACATTTCTGCGGCAGAACAGGGATTCAAACCTTGGTCTCGCAGAACCTGCCCTGACCTTCTATGTCAAACTGGATTCCGGTTTTCATCTGCAGCTATTTTGCAGGGAGGCAGCAGGATGCACACACCCCCCCCCCCAACACACACACACACTCTTCAGCAGGAGAGGTGCCTTTCACTCAGTGTGGGAGGGCTGTCGGGTTCACTTCCATGCTTCTGGGTGCAAAATACGAACAGGGCAGAAGGTTCCAGTTGTGTCTCGTATCCCCATACCGATGCTTATGGCCCCGTCCCTCATAGATCCCGCTGCAAGCCCAGAGTTTCCTGCCACATGATGTCCAAAACGACTCCGGGCTTCCGTTGCAACAGACTGTGCCCCGTTTCTGTCCCGGATGTTGTGACTAGAAGAGATTATGCAATGCATGTTTGCAACTTGAGCTATGCATGGCAGCCAAAGCTCCTTCCCCTCCTCCCCCTGCTTTCTTGGGATGAGGCTAGCAACAGCTGCATTTCTAAAGCGTCTGCCTTTTGTCCCATCTATGGAATCAGGTGCGGCAGTTTAGTGGTTCCGCGTGCCGCAGCACAACTAGTGCCCTACCTGCCACCTTCCGTCTGCAGCACTGCCCAGTACGGGCAAGTCAAATAACCCTTGACCCCCCCCCCCCCCCGCCTCGGCTGTGCCTGCTGGGAAGGAGAGCTTGCTGAGGCAGTTGTGGAAAGCATGACCCCCACTGACCCCCAGAAGGGAAGTGCAAAAGTGTGCCAAGATTCCCCCCCCCCCCGGCAGGTTCTCTCTGGCCACTGATCTGTCCTTGCCCGCTTTTTCTGGGCACGTTGACAGCAGGAGGGGGGGCCTTTATGCGTCTGCCCCCAAGCACAAGGATGTGCCGCAGCCTCCCCCCGTCAAGTTAAATATGCAATGCAGCAAGTGCCAAATCACCCACTCTCTGCCACAGCCTGAAGGCCTCGCCTCGAACAGAACTGGGCGCAGCTCAGCCGGCTGGCCCTGCCCCAGCGGTTTCACATCACCAGCAAACTTTTCTAAAAAACAAAACAAACCCAACACCCCTCCCCTCGTGTATGGGGGCAGGTGAATGACAGACCAGTGCCAGGACAGGAATTCCCTCTTATATTCCACCCCAGTAGCACCTGGGTGATACCACTGCCAGTGAGGGATTTATCTCAGAGACAGACCCTGAGGCCGTGCCCTGCTTGTCAAGCAGTGCCCAGAAGCTGCCTCCTGTCTCCAGCACTGCTGGCCCCAAGATGGCATCCTGCTTTAGGGCACTTCCCTGAACCGGGGGGGGGGGGGGAGGAGAGAGGATGATTGCCTCCACTCAAAGCCCATCTCGAAAACGTATCTGGCCGTGGGCCTCAATCCCAGAGAGTTGTGGTATCTGAATGTCTCATGGGGTTGATCCCAAACCAGCGCTTCAAGCTACGGTTCGTAGCTTCATTAAGCATCCTCTGGGTGAGGCGAGTGCAAGGTGGGAGTGGCCCCTCCGAGCTGCCTGGTTTCAGATGGAGATGATGTCATCCCAGCCAGGGAAAGAGAGAGACAGCAAGCTGACAAACTGGGACTTGCTTTCGTGTGGTGGGTTATGCTGCGCAGCCATTTCTGCTTCGGCTTCTGAAGCAGGCTGACAGCCTACAGAAAGGGGAGACCTGGCAAGCTCCTGCCGGTAGTTAAGGGGGGAAGCCTCCCTGCCCATTCCAGCACTGGCTGTAGGCGCAAGAGCAGACGGCAGATCTGACTCACCCCTAGCCTTCGTTTCTGCCCCCTTTCACACTTTCCCCCCGGTTCAGAGACTTCCGCAACCTTCACCACTTTCTTCCTCTCTAAGCAGCGTAGCCTCTCAAGAGCTGCTCTTGCTGCCGCCCCAGGCTGCCACCTCCCTCAGCTGATTACTCTTGCCTTTGTTGCATGTAGAAACTCAGAAACTGAGCCATCGGTGGCATGCTTGTGCTCCAGAAAGCTCTTTCACTCTCCAGCATTTTAAAGCGGTGGCCACAGTGCAGTCTCTTCTGCTGCCGGCATTCAATGTGGTGGTGGTGGGGAGGGAGAATCTGAACGTTTCTGGCATGTCTTTTTCGGAGGCCTTCCCTGGAATCATCCCGGTGCTGTGAGCCAAGTGTCCCTTGTCTCCCCAGGTGGGACTGCAAACTCACCTCGTCTGTCCAGGTGCAACTGAAACCGTCCGTCTGTTGCCTTCTCTTTCCATTCAGTCCTCCTTTCCTTCCTGTCGACTCAAACCTCACCCCTCTCCCCCGAAGAAACACACTTCAGGTGGGGGAGGGGAAGCTTCCTTTCTGGATGGAGATTTATGTAGAATAAAAAGTATTTATATCCGTGAAGCAGCTTTTGACTCTTCCTTGCACTGCAGCGGAGGGGGACCGATCCGATATGTGCAAGGGATTAGGGACTCAGCAAGACCAGGGGAGTGCCCTCCAGCCTTAAAGCAAAAACCGAGGCTAGAAAGTTCAGCAGTCTTTACCTCTTACCCTACGCAGATTTTAGTACGGGCAGGAGAATCAAGTATCCTCCACTGCCTGCTGAGAATCTTACTCCACCCACACCTGTAGCTTCTCACCCGCACATCATAGCGCACAAGATGAAGAAGATATTGGATTTATATCCCGCCCTCCACTCCGAAGAGTCTCAGAGCAGCTCACAATCTCCTTTACCTTCTTCCCCCACAACAGACACCCTGTGAGGTGGGTGGGGCTGGAGAGGGCTCTCACAGCAGCTGCCCTTTCAAGGACAACCTCTGCCAGAGCTATGGGTGGCCCAAGGCCATTCCAGCAGGTGCAAGTGGAGGAGTGGGGAATCAAACCTGGTTCTCCCAGATAAGAGTCCGCACACTTAACCACTACACCAAACTGGCTCTCAAGGCTACAAAGCTGTGGGTTTCTTTAAAAAAAAGCCAGTGCATAATTTTCTTGGCAACGGATGTTTTGCAGGTTTCCTTCCTGTCCCAGAACAAAAAAAAAAAAAATCACATGGCTGGAGACACAGAGAAAGACTGAAGATGATGATATTGGATTTATATCCCACCCTATACTCAGAGCAGTCCCAATCTCCTTTTACCTTCCCCCACAACAGACACCCTATGAGGCTCTGTGCTCAAGATGCTCTCCAGTTAATGACAATCGTGGGAGAGATTTTTAAAGAGTAGGATTAAGACTAGGAAGGCAAACCCCCGAGTGGGTAGAATTCTACCATAACAAGCCCTTAGCTAAATCATGAGCTGCACCAGAATTCCTCAGTGGAGGATGAGGAACAGCCAGGCCCAGAGATTTGCAAGGTGACAGCCATTGAGTCATCAGTTTTAATCCTTTTTCTAAAGCCCCCTTTCGGGACTACTTTATCATCAGGTTCTTAAAAGGTTTTTAATGTCTCCCCCAACCCCTGCCGCACACAGAGCGCACCAGCAGGGCTGCAATCGATGCTGCTGTAGCTCAACAGCTGAGCTTGAGTAGCAATAAGGGGGGGGGGGGGAACCAAGCTGCAGCTTCCCAGCCCGGCTGGAGAAAGGCCTAGGAAAGCAGGCCGATATGAATGCTAGTCAAACCCTATGGATACGAGTCTGTCTCTCCAAGAAGCCTTTGCTTGCTGTGGTTCAAGCAGACTAGACGCAGTTCGGGCATGGGCCTAGGTGGAAGCTCAGATGCAGGACTTCGGCCAGTGTCTTCCAATGTAAAAGGCCACACTGGCAGGTGCTGTACTCCATAGACTGGAAGCAGTTCCAAAGGCGGGATGGGGTCTCAGAAATGAGGCCGCCGCTTTCGGCCTGTGTATTTCGTGTCTGCCCGCACTTCCCTGCAGGCAAAGCATAAGAGACACGTTTTCAGAAAGGAAGAGAGAAGGGCCAAAAGCAGAACTTAGCAAAAGGGGAGGCATTGCAACAGGAAGTTCCTTGGAGCAGGAGACGGTACTCACTTGCCCTGCCGCCGCCGCCGCTCCTTCTTCTCCAGCACCCAATCCCGGCTTTTCTTCACTGACCGCCCTTTAGCATTCTTAAACCGTATTCTGGGGAGAGAGAGAAGATGCTGTCAAGAGGCAAACTCTGCCCGACTTGGTCTTGCCCTGACATCACTGGGCAGCCTTACCCAAGCCACTCCCTTTGACTCTCTGGGTGTTTTCACACATGCTAAATAATGCAGTTTCAATCCACTACAACAACCTTTTGCAAATGGATTTTGCCACTGCACACAGTAAAACCCAGTCGCAAAGTACACGGAAAGAGAATTGAAAGTGCATTATTTAATGTGGGAGAAAGCGCCCTCTGTCTGCAATAGGGGGGATAAATGCCTGACCTAACTGGGTTGTTTGTGAGAACTGTCAATCCGCTTCTAGAGGATGTTATGCGGGCCTTTCCTCTTCTGGAATGTACGAGGCAGGAAAACGTGACAACCCGGAGCTGCTG
This sequence comes from Heteronotia binoei, assembly GCF_032191835.1. Taxonomy (NCBI): domain Eukaryota; kingdom Metazoa; phylum Chordata; class Lepidosauria; order Squamata; family Gekkonidae; genus Heteronotia; species Heteronotia binoei. The sequence continues at coordinate 24,261,614 of NC_083240.1, forward strand.
GTTGCCACGACGACAGTCCTCTGGCTGTTGCTGTCAGTCTCTCTCTCAAGCAGCGCAGGGTGTACGTGGTGCCCTCGGCTGCTTCGGGGGAGGAGACATGTTCGATCGGGGGAGGTGGCTGCAGGCATGTTGCCCTCATGGCTGACGGGGGCGGGGGGAGGAAATAATTCTTCTTCCAGTTTTGTGAGGAAAGACACAGAGGATGAAAGCATGTGACTTGGCCCAACTCAAACAACAGTCCACTGCTGAAGGTATGAATGACCCAGTCCTCTCTAAGGAAGAACTAAATCCCAACCACAAGGTCAGTCTGTTGTCTCCTGTGCCAGTTATGAAGGGTTAGGGTTATGGTCTTTGCTAGTCCTTTTGGCAAAACGCACAATAGCCTGGCTGAAGGCTTTGACCCATTTCTCACTAACCTTATGCTGCTCTCACTTTCCTCTTCTCCACGGGGCTTCCGTCAGAATTCACAGTATCTGCCCCGGGGCTGCAACTAGCTTTGCCTTTTCCACGCAGCAAACAGAAACCGGTTTTTAGAGGATCTTGTTTGCTGTGCAAAAGAGGCGGAGCAAGCTGCAGCCCCGGGGCAGGTAGTGTGAAATCCAACGGAGAAGAGGAGAGCGGCATAAGGCTAGTGGGAAATTGGTATCTGTTTGCTTAAATAAAGTTGCTCGGACTCTCAGCTCCCGTGCCCTTCAGTTAAAGCCCCCACTGCACCTCTCAGTGCGTCTCCTGCCTCCCCAGTCGGTACCTTTCACTGATGAATTTTGCCTGTGCTGGTTCTTCGTCGCTGCACTCCGTGCCGAGACCCTGAAAAGGCACAATGTTAATTTGCCTGTTGTAGGAGAAATGGCTCCTGGTCCCACACCGTAGCATAGGAGGATGACAAACAGAAGATGACAGATTCATGAGTGCTTCCACCAAGGGATAGAGGCTATCGCCTGTGGGGATTCTGGTTCCCCAGGAGGTGTCCACAATCCTTTGCAATCAAGACTGAAAATAAAGCAATGCTGGCTGAACTGAAACCATTACGCTCTGGAAGGAAAAGGCATAGTCTCTTGATCACAGACCCCACAGAATATGCTTTATCAGGCTGACGGTGGACACAAACCCCATGGAAAAGATTCAAGCATCAGAAATCGCTGAGAAAAGGGCAATCCAGAATACCCACAGTCAACTTCTAACTGGCCGGATGGGCATAATGGGGAGGATCTTCCTGGCACAAGTGGGATGTGTCTTAGCTCTTCCTTCTCTCACATATCTTTTCAGTAAGGCGCCACCAGCATGGCTCAAAGTATACCAAAGCCAGCCCCAACCAACCTTGTGCCCAGATAACTTCCCCGCTGCCCCGGTCCCCATAGATTCCATTACCTTTGGCAAAACATCACTTGGGCCAACAAAGAGGCAGAGAAAAAACCTGAAGGAGAAAGGGAAAGATCACCTTGAGAAATAGAGGACTGCCTAATGACAGAAGAAAGGCCAAATCTCAAAAAGGTGGAGAAAAACGGATAATTCCTAATCTGAAGTGTTCCAAGCCTCTGAGGACTTTAATTAATCCCCCCCCCCCCGCCATGACCTTTTTGAGGTTTGGCCTCTTTTCTGGTTTGCAGATGAATATTCACCCTCCACTCCATTCTTCAACCTGTATAACCCACACCTGACTGAGCATGAGCTGCCTCTGCTAATCACAAGAACCTGTCACAGGCTGCTGGTTCATTCAGCAGCACACTGTCTATTCTGACTAGTGGCAGCTTCCCACAGGCTCAGGCAGACGTCACCTGGCCCTGCTGCAAGAAAGGCTCCAGTGAGGAAATCACACATGGGCCTTCTGCATGCTCTCCGTCATTGGCCTATTTTCCCTGTAGTCAGAAGCTGCAGAAAGGCTAAATGCCCTTCTGTGAGAGATCCCCTAGAGAAAAACGGCTTGGACAAGGAATCCAACTGCTGTGAAGAACTGGACAAGAGGACCTCGGAAAACCCCCTTGTGTCCTCAGAACTCCAGAGCTCACAAGGGGGTATGGCTTTTACCCACACATGGAAATTAGCTAGTGGTAGCTTTCTCAAAGCATCCAACAACTTGCTACCTGAGCCTACAAGTCCTTGGCTGTATATTTCAAAGGACTGAGAGACTACCTCTCTTAGAAACAAGGAGCGATGCGCCAGCACCCCAAAGGGACTTACTTCTTCGCTTTGGCACTGTTGGGGTAATCCACCACCATGCCGCCAGTGAAGCCTGCTTTCATGGCCTGGGTGGTGATGAGTTCCAGCTAGGAGGGGGGGAAAACATACTGATGAGTCAAAGCATCAAACTACCTCCAGTCTGTTAGCTCAATGCTGTCAACTCCCACAAATGACATTCCCTGAACTCTGCTACCTATAGAATAACTGGAGATCCTGGGGACTGAACCTAGGACCTGCCGCATGTGAAGTCAGGAGTCCTGCCACTGAGCCACAGCTTTTCATTCTGTGTTCAGCAGCACGATCACATCACTTAAGATTAAACTAGGCTCCCTCCCAAAACCAGGTTACTTCCAACTCAAGCACACAACTTCCCTTGCTGCCTGCCCTTTGAGTGATCAAAAGGCCATTGGTTCAGTTTTTGCCAAACCCAATCAAATTCAAATTCATACACTACTAACTAAATGCAGAAAATTCTCAGTCTTAGCACCAATAGCTCAGGTTGGTCCCCTGATCAACCCCCTTGGCCATTTTTCTAGTCTGGCTCAGTCATGCTCCCCAGAGAGCCCCTCCCTAGGAAAGTGAAGGCTGAACCTTACTTTTCTGAAGGTAACACACCTTGTGGAATGCTACACATTTCCTCTGCCTAAGAAGGCTGTAACAGTGCTAAATCTTGCTGAATTCCTGATCAAGCTCTACCGGACAGTCTCAGTGCTATTCGTTCATGTGAATAAAGCTTGACTTGCTAGTTTAAGAGTAAACAATGTCCAGCCACAGAAAGGAATCAAAGGCAGTCTTAGCTGATCTGATTGCTGCCCCCACTTCATCTAGACAGCAAAAGAGAACAACAGCACCTATCTCTGTTTGCCCCAGCTAACTCCGGCTCCATCACAACCCCTTCCCACAGTGGGACACACCTGCTGAGCGTTTTCTGGATAAAGCTGCAGAACAGCTCGGGCTCCTCGGGCCTAGAAACAGAAAGGTCAATTATAATCTGAAAGCATTCTGTCTACGGATCACAGCCTTACATCAAGACTCGCTGTAATCTCACCAGAGGAAAAAAACACCAGCAAGAACACTCTCTTGTGAAATGCCCTCCATGAGACAAAATGTGGTTCAGAAGGTGCAGGCCCTGTATGGCCCAGACTGATTTGCTAGGGAACGAAGCAGCACAGTAATTACAATAGACATTCTGCCCCATGTTGCAACTTGCTCCTCTGTGTCCTTCCTTGGCACCGCATGACCCACGGCTATGCTGAGCTATGTTTTTTTCTCACTCATGCTTTCAAAGAAAGGCACAGGGTGGGATGACAGAACGCCACACTTACCAGTGCAGTATAAAGAGTAGAGAAGAATCGATACAATCGTTTTGGAGGGCTGTGTGTCTTCTTATCAGCGTTGCAGAGCCACTGCGCTGCAGAAATGCTACCAGAGAAGATAGGAGTGTCAAGCAGCCTTCTCCATGGGGTTTCTTATGCCAAGAATCTCACAAGCTCGTATTATGGCCAAGGTGCAGCTGCTAGTTCTTCCAAGGAAGCACACAGCAAGTTCCTACCTGATGCAGCCATCAAAGGTCCCAGGCCTGAAGGGGATCCCCTGACCCATGTCTGTGAGCATCAGGTCTCCCTCCACTTCTCTCTCAATAGCCACATCTATTCAGAGGAAGGAAAGAAGGAGGCTTGCAATTTCTTTGTTTGTCATAATCCCACCCCAGTTCAAAGCAAGAAGGTTCAACTCTGATGGACGCACAGAATAGGAGGCACTTACCCAGCATAGCAGAGCTGATGTCCATACCCACCCAGAAGTGTCCCTCCTCAGAGATGTAATCCCCACTCAAACCAGAGCCACAGCTGATAAGGAGAATAAAAACAAGAACTAAACAGGGTATCAATTTATTCATCTCTGATCACTCAAGACAACAAGGACACCTAGCATATTGCTCCTCGGCTCATGACAAGTGGTCATCTCAAACACCTCAGTCAGCAGGTTGTTATTTACAGTGCTTCTATATCACTCCTTTCACACACACGACAAAATCCTCAAAACAACACAAACTTTCTAGCAAAAATTAAGGCCAAAAGAGATGCCAACTCCTGTTCCTCAGTTAGGCACAGTACACAGCAGGTGCATGTTCTAAAAAATCAACTTATGCTATGTCCGCAAGAGCAATTTACGCCACAGCACTAAAAAAAGTCAAACTACAATCACAAGGAGTCCAGGCTACAGCTTGGTCAGCCCTCTGGAAAAAGAACATCTCAAAAAGTGAAAAAAATGCAATCATATGAAAAGAAAGAGTGAAGGTCTCACGCAGCTAGCTTACCCCACATCCAGCAAAAAACATGGATGGCCTTCTGGGAGACCCAACAGCTCCACAGCTCGTTCAGACATCTGTGACTGGATCTCAATCATCCGAGAACTAAAGGGCAGAAGAAAGTGGGGGATGATCACAGTAAAGTTGAAACGACTCTCTGGCTTAGATGCTGGGGCACAGATACAGGAAACCTGCCTCCTGTCATTAGCCTAGAAAACCCAGATCAATTTTGCATTAGGCTTTTAATCTTGGTTTAGTTGGCTTCTCTAATTCTAGTGTAGAATATCCGTTTGGGGACAGAGTTAAATCAGGATTAAAGGTCTAGTGCAAAACTGGTCCCAGTCTGTGCTAGAATTCCACCAGCAGGAGCATACATTCAACAACTTGAGCTGTAGCTCTCAAATCACCTGCAGTGAGCGACAAGTGCCTCAGGCAACCAAGTAGTAAAATGCTCGCTCTTATCAAGTAAGCCACAAGAGATTAGTAAATGGTAGAAGAAACCCATCAGACCCACCTTTGGGCAGCTTGAACTGCCAGCCTGAATTGTGAGGTCTCCATAGAGCACAATTCCTGAGTACTCTCCCAAGAAGTGTCTATAACAACCCCACTTCTTCTCTTTTGACACCACCCCCCTCTCCCAACACAGCACCACTCACCACCAGACATTCGCCTCAAACACTCTTCCACTACATCACACTGAGGCAAGACAGATACTGCAGATGCTAAATTTTAAAAGAAGGGGCAGTCTGAAGTACTTTATCTGACACAGATGTCTATAAGTATCCTCTTTACAATCAATGTACAGTAAAGTTACCTAGGTTTAACAGACACCCCGCCCCCCGCATACTATTGTTAAAAGTTAAACGTGGTGTTCCTCCAATCACCAAAGCTGCCTTACTTGTGCGTATATTTCCGGGCTTCAGCCTCATCGTAGAACTGGAAAAGGAAAACAGAACGGGAGACAGGAGTTGGAAGAATATAAGGACTGTCTAGCTAAATCAGTCCACGAGGTCTAGCAGCCCGTTCCCAACGATGGAAAACAGGACAACCCACGTGGGAGATCATGAAGTCGACACCCTCGCCTGCTTCATGCTTCGAAAGGCTCGTATCTAGAAGCCAACTACCTCTGAATATGGAGGCTCTGTTTGGCTACCGTGGGCCTCGTCACCTTCCCCGCGAGCCCAGCCTCCCCTCTCCTTTGACCCACCAGCTCGGGCGGTCCTCGGTGCTCCGGCCGCTTCCCGCTGACCGCCATCTTCGGCCACGTACGTCACCCACACGCACCAGGCCACTGCTATGATGTCATCTCTGCGCGTCGCCGAGCGATTCGCGAAGACCTCGCGGCCTTCGTCACCATTGGTTTAGTCCAACGTCCGTCTGGCCTTGGACCAATGGTTGCTCCAGCTCCGCCTCTTTACCCAACCAGGAAGCACTTCCTATTGGTTGCCTGCCTAACAGCTGTCGCCGGCCGGCTGGAGGGACTGATACAACATGGCGGAGGTCAGGCCTGAGGGGGCAGCGCCGGACCGTTGAAGGGCCCTCCGAGGCTGCCCATGGCCCTGACGCCAAGGGGCCTGAAGGCTCCTCTTTCCCCCTGGGCCCTCCGCATCTTGGCCGCCCGCGGGTATTCTGGGGATGGCTCCGGTGCGGGTGCGAGCCGGCGTGACTCCCCATCGGGCCTGTACGAGCTGCTGGGGGTGCCCCCGACCGCCACGCAAGCCCAGATTAAGACGGCCTACTACAAGCAGTCTTTCATCTTCCACCCGGACCGCAACTCCGGCAGCGAGGAGGCGGCCGAACGCTTCACCCGCGTCAACGAGGCGTACCTGGTACTGGGCAGCGTGGCCCTGCGCAAGAAGTATGACCGCGGCATTCTTAGCCGCCAGGACTTGCGCGTGGCCGGGAAGCCGTCGGGCAAGGAGCCCGCCTCTAGCCCGCCGCCGAGGAGGACCCAGACCTTCACGGCCAGCTCCTCTCCCCGGTACAATCCCAAGAAACCCATGTTTAACTTTGACGAATTCTATCGGGAGCACTACGGCCATCAGCTGGAGCGGGAACGTAACATCCGTGAGAAGCTGCAGGAACTAAAGAAGCGCAGGGAGAAAGAGGGTTTCTGGAACCCGGAGGGCCTGAGGGACATGGTGACCGTTCTGACCTTCGTTGCTGCTGTGGCTTTTCTCTTTAACCTCAAATGAGAAATGTGTACCTGTTATGGAAGAAGACATACTTCCTGAGGAACACACAAAGCCATCTCTGGAACTAAAAGAGAGAGCGAGAGAGAGCACCTTCACTTGGCCCAAAGTGCCTGGCAGTGGCAGTTGGCACAGAGCAGAAAACATCTGAGTTCAGCAGTCAGTTAAATCCATCCTGGGTGGGATCTTTCCTTGATGCTTGGACCATAGCCATAGATCACCCATAGGGCAAACAAGTCTCCAAACACTGGTTCTGATTTTTTAAAAAATCAGTTTATCGTATAAGCTGAAAATTATTGATTTGGAATTGGGTTTGTCACTCGCCTATTGTGTCTGGATTAAGAGTTTGAGTGGGTTTAATCCCCCATCTCTAACTGCATATTGGAAAAGTGTTAATTGTATTTTAAGTGTCAAAATTGAGCATGGTGCTTTGGTTACCAGATGTTACCTTTGTAGAATTCAGCAGTCCCTTGGAGTGGGAAATTCTAATCTATTTTACCCACCCACCCACCCCACCCCCCCCCCCCCGCAATAGAGGTGAATTTTGCTGGCTTTGTCCATTATTGCTCTGTTCTGTTCTGTTGGTGGGACTATGCCTATTTTTGGTCCTCAAAGCTTCTGAGGAGCCATACCTAACATCATTGCCAGCAAGTCTCTGGTTTGTGTTAAAGAACACCCTTCTAGGCCTCTGGGAAGAGGGAGAATTCCCATCTGCACAATTTGTAGTGACTTCTGGTAGTGATTGTTTGAAAGGGGCAAACTACTTCAGACTTTGTCTTGACAGTTTGCAATGCAGTGACACAGAAACCATGTTTTGATGTATAGATCACAAGAGATTTCAACAATGGATATGATTTTATTTTAATATATAAAGACACCAAGAATGAGCCAATAACTGTACTGTATTCTTAAAGGTGATGTTAAATCTGCATTCTTAATTTTGAGAAGGCATCTGAGTGTCAAAGGAATAGGCTTACTCTTTTTTTCCTGACTTATCAGGGTTGAGGCCACATTAGAATGCTAAGAACAGCAGATAAGCCTTGAAGAGGCTGTTTTGGCAGACAGGCAACGCAAAGCATCAAGGGATGAGTATGAACCATCACAGTGGATGTATATATAGTTTCAGGAAGCGGGATGGCTTGATCTAGAGTTTTCGGGAAAAGATGGGTTTTGAAGAGAGAATGGAAGTGATAAAAATGAAGTAGCATCATGTAAAAGCCAGAACCTACTTTTCCCTCATCCTTATTCCTTGCTCCATGTTCTTCTGTTCTTTCACCACTCTTTGCCGTGATTTCCTGGAAAGCTGATGACAGGAAGAGAACAAGTAAGGAGCACTGAAAGCCCTGATTCTAGCACAGCAATTCCTAAAACATCAAGATTGCTCTTTGTTTTCAAGTGATGGGGTGCAGTTCCTGAGTTAAGCTGCAGAGGGAGTCTCTGTGCCACAGCTGCCTCTTTTTGCTTTTAGCATTTGGGAAGGACACCACAGCTTTGCTTTGTTAAATATGCCAAGGCATGATGTCTGCCTAACTGGACCTAACTGGATGCAGAGAGAATGAGCTTTCCGCACACCTGTAAGGGGGGAAAGAAATGTCTCATACCACAATTAAGTGGGCAATAGAGAAACAGCAACTGGAAATCAGGCAAGGGAGTGGGAGCACCATTAGATGACAACAGCATACAAAAAGCTCTGGAGGAAGTCCAGAAAAAAGATAGTGTGAGGCAGCCTGCCCACCACACTGCCAATTCTGAATTAAACCTTTTAATGACTTTCTGCAAGCCGAGCTTACTCAGTTGGCAATTCAGACTGAATTTCCTCTGCTCTTCCTTTTCAGCCATGGGACTCCAGATTCTCTTTGCTTAATTTTCATCCTACCTTTCAGCCACATAATGACACTCAAAGGCATAAAACCCAAAGACAAATAGTTAAAATGGAATATAAAATGCTGCTTGGTAAGGGGAATCTCATACAAGTTGGATCCAGGCATAATGTTTGTGCCCGACTACTTTCTGCACTCTCTCTAAAGATGCCAGTCTCCAAGTGGGACCTGGGAGTCCCTTGGACTCAGTTCCCCCAGGAGAAAATGGATGATTTGGAGGGTGGGCTGTATGGCATTGTACCCCACTGATGTCCTTGTTCTTCCCAGGCCCCATCCCCAAATCCTCAGGAGTTTCCCAATCTGGATCTGGTATCCCTACACCCCATCCCTGCCTATTCCCTGATTCTCCAGTGGTAGCCAGGGGAAACCTGGCAATTCTTAACTCCCTCTGATGATCCTATCCATGACAGTTGTAAACTGTGAGGTGTGTATGTAGGGGCAAGAGTTCCGCTGCAGCTGTGTCCAGGAATTGAGGGATGCCAAGCAGTTGAGCTCTTTTACCTAATATTCTTGTGGAACTACCTTCATGGATGAAGGCTTTTCTCAGATGAAGTATCTGAAATGCCTATCCCTTTCCATAGGAGGATAAGGAACACTTTCCCTATGAAGAAAGGTTAAAATGCTTGGGGCTCTTTAGCTTGGAGAAATGTCGACTGAGGGGTGATATGATAAGAGGTTTACAATATTATGCATGGGACAGAGAAGGTAGAGAAAGAAGTACTTTTCTCCCTTTCTCACACTACAAGAACTCGTGGACACTCAATGAAATTGCTGAGCAGTTGGGTTAGAATAGATAAAAAGTATTTCTTCACACAAGGGGGGATTAACACATGGAATTCACTGCCACAGGAGGTGGTGGCGGCTACAAGCATAGGCAGCTTCAAGAGGGGATTGGATAAACATATGGAGCAGAGGTCCATCAGTGGCTATTAGCCACAGCGTATTGTTGGAACTCTCTGTCTGGGGCAGTGATGCTCTGTATTCTTGGTGCTGGGGGAGGGCAACAGTGGGAGGGCTTCTACTGTCGTCACCCCACCGATGGACCTCCTGATGGCACCTGTCTTTTTTGGCTACTGTGTGACATAGTGTTGGACTGGATGGGCCATTGGCCTGATCCAAGATGGCTACTCTTATGTTCTTAAGGAAAGGACACCCAGGGAGGTGGATGGGCCTGGCAGCCTTGCCCTGCAGCTTTTTCAGTATTTCACTTTGTCGTAGAAGCTGATTATTCTTGGTTTCAGTTTAGCTGTGTAGCTTGCCAATTGCACGTGGATCTAGAGCTTGAGTGGGTTTAATCTCTTACATGTGATTGCACTATGAGCATACACTAATTGTATTTTTACGTACTCTGTTAACTGGACTGGTTGGTTATCTCCTGTGTCAGCATGAATTGCTCCATCAAAATGCAGGGTCTACCACTTACCTATCCCATTCTTGCTTTGTCCCCCACCTGGGTTACAGCAGGCCCCCTCCTCCCCGAGTGCCAAACTTGGCTTACACTAAACTCTAGGAGGCAGTGCAGATGGAATTTGTCCTTAGTTTGGGTTCACTGAAAGTCACATGTACTTTGCTGCACCCAAGTGTGTCTCCCTGTGCAGCATCTCTCTTCAGCGCTGCCTGCATGTTCAAAGCAATACTTCTGCAACTTCCCCACCTTGCTTGGCTCTCAGGGCCTAGGGTACCAAAGTGGGAGAGAGCCGGCTACTAGGTAAAGAGTTTTACTATAGTTTTGTTCTTCATCTTGCAAAATCTTGAATCTGGCACTTGAATTTATTTATTTGGGGTAGAATCAGAATACTACTAACCTCCTCCCCCACACACAACAGGACCAAAAGCAGTTTACAGGACATTAAAAGCAGATATATAACAATTCAGCTGTAAGGAAACACCTCCCCCCTCCAACAAAACTGGAATAAAACTGCACACACTGCTCCTATTCATCCTCCAAAACCCTGTTTTCACAATTCTTTCTGAAGGTGTGTGTTCCTTCCTATCAGACTTGGAAAGGTTCTTCTACCAGTACAAGAGATGCCACAGAAAAACCTGACAATGGAAGCGGTACACCTCCCTGGCTTCCTCAAGGGGATGGCCAAAAAAGATTGCTGGAATGACCAGAATTGCCACACGGGTTCACTTCACACTGGGAGAAATGTTCCTTCAGATATATGGGACCCAGGCTATGACGAGCTCTAAAGGCAGTGACCAGTATTTGAAAACAGATAGGCAACAATGTAAAAGAACTAAGATGGGCACAATATCCAGGAAGCAGCTAATTTAACGTAACTGCTGAGCAACTGCAATCTGAACCAATCGAAGCGTTTGAATTTTCATGGGTAGCCTCCTCAGAGCATTACAGTCATGAAGTTTTGAGGTTCCTATTGCACGAATCAAAGTGGCTAGACTGGCTGAATCTGAGAGTAGAGATAGGATCCATACTAAATGTAATGGGGGGGGGAGCTAACGTACAAGCTTGCTTCTCCAAAGCCAAAAGGATTCCCAAGTTTTAGTGGAGTCTGTCCTAGTGAAGCTCACCACTATCCATGGTGGGCGCACTATTCCTCTCCAAGACCTCAGCTTTCCCAGCCACCGTCAGCCCCATCTTGTAGAGATTCAATTTTGACTTGTTCCCCCTCAGTGACTTGAACATGGCAGTCAGACAGTAGCTTAGGATATAGCAGTTTCTGAGTGCTTTTGAAAGGATAAAGCTAACTGGCTTATATCAGCATGTTGAAGATACCTAACACCCAACCTTTGGACAAGGTGACAATACAGGGCCTTGAACAACCATGCAGGTTAAATCTCGAGCAGCGGGTTCTGAAGACCTTTTGACCCCATGAGGTTGAAACAAAAAAAAAAAGACTTGCCATTTAAGTGCCAGTCCAGCAAGCCCACTTCAGACTCAACGTATGTTAAACAGCACTGACTGTTCAACGGTATTGAAGGCCGTGCCCTGACCTGGATAGCCTGGGCAAGCCTCATCTCGTCAGGTCTTGGAAGCTAAGCAGGGTCAACTGTGGTTAGTATTTGGATGGGAGACTGTCCTTGAAATACCCAGTCAAGAGGACAGAAGCAGGCTTTCAACCACCTCTCTGAATATCCTCCAGGCCCCCAGTAGAGGTCAGTCATTAGAAGTTGACATGACTTCCAGGTGCAGATACACCCCCCTTCCTAAAATACACAAAAGTACAAAAAAAAAAGTATTGAAGGCAGCCAACAGCTCAAAGAAAAATAATAGGAACTCTTTCCCTTTATCCAACTGCAGATTAACATCATTTAGCAGTTCTACCAGCGCTGTTTTTGTCCCATAATTGGGCCTGAAACTAGAGTGAAAGGAATCAAGGGCAGATGAATCATCCTAGAAATTCTGGAGCTGCTCTGCCATCACTCAGCCCTTTTCCTTTAAAAAAACCCCCCAACCAAACAGCAGGCTGGAAACTGGCCTAAAATGAACATAATCTCCTTCAATGCTAGATACTCTAGCTCCTTTCAGAGGCTGTGGAAAGGCCTTTTCTGGTAGAGGTGCTTTGGTGGTCTTCATCCATTGAAATTTTGCCTTATCCCAACGTGATTTTGCTATGATTTGGATGTCCTAGATTAGCCTGATTCTTGTCAGATCTCAGAAACTAAGCAGGGTTGGCCCTAATTAGTCATTGGATGAGAAACCACCAAGAAAGTCAAGGGTTGCTACACAGAGGCAGGAAATGGCAAACCAATTCTGAACGTCTCTTCCCTTGGAAACACTCTGACAGTGTCAATTTGTCATAAGTAGCCTGTGATTTGATGGCACTATATACACACCCACAACATGATTTTAACAAGATGGGCACAGGTCCAAACTGCACGTCACCTTTATAACACCTGAGGGATTCTGTTAGTATCAGATAGGGATAATAAAAGGAAACCGTCCGTAGAAAAAGGACCAGACAGTGCTCTGAAATGTCTTCTGCTTAAATATCCAAGGCAGAATGGAATGGATAGATTTTTCTCAGAAAAGAACAGTGCATAACATTCACCACTAAGAGCCAAATTATTATAGTTTGAGGTTCAGCCCTTGAAATTGTTAACTGTGGTACTTTCGTATTCATCAAAATCAACTTACGTGAAAGCTTATACTTGAATTCAAACTTTGTTCAACTGTTTCAGACCAACACGGCTGCCCACCTGGATCTAGTATACAGTATACAGAACAACAAGTCTGCCCAAATCAGCAACCAAACAATCAGTAAAACAGTAAAGTGCTGCGAGTTAAAGATCACTACTGTACTATCAAAGAACCTTAGCAGAAAAAAGAACAAAGATTACCAAAAAATGAGCAAAATCAAAGGATGAGAACACAAAACCAAAGCAAAGAGCAGGAAAGGATTTAGAAGGTGAAGTTTTACCCTGGTCTTGTGGGTTGCTTTTCAGGCTTGCGAACAGAGCCAGGAAAGTTGCTAGTCCAGTGGCACAGAGCGTTAAAGCTGCAGTACTGCAGTCCTAAGTTCTGCTCACGACCTGAGTTCAATACCTGGCGGAAGCTGGGTTTTCAGGTAGCCGGCTCGAGGTTGACTCAGCCTTCCATGGTCGGTAAAATGAGTACCCAGTTTGGTGGGGGGGAAGTGTAGATGACTGGGGAAGGCAATGGCAAACCACCCCGTAAAACGTCTGCCGTGAAAACTGTGTGAAAGCAACGTCACTCCAGAGTCGGCAATGACTGGTGCTTGCACAGGGGGCCTTTCCTTTCCTGTGGGCTGCTTTTCAGACTTGCAAATAGAGCCAGGAAAGTTGCTAGTCCACAAAGAAAATGGACTAGCCTACGAAATGAATCGCTGTGGCATTCTGGTTCTTCATAAGAAAATATCTCGCATTTCTATAGCACTTTCGCAGTTGAAGGTGCTTCTTTTATATTCAGTCCGTCCCCCCCCCCCAACTTTGGGAGCAGTAAGGTATTTTCCTCCACACCAGATTGGTCCAGGGATCCTGGAAGTTTTTGAGTGTTCCTTTGGGCACAGAGCAGCAGTCAGTGGGGAAGGTAGCTGTGAATTTCCTGCATTGTGCAGGGGGTTAAGAACATAAAAGAAGCCATGTTGGAACAGGCCAATGGCCCATCCAGTCCAATACTGTGTCACACAGTGGCCAAAAAAACCCCAGGCACCATCAAGAGGTCCATCAGTGGGGAATGGATACTAGAAGCCCTCCCACTGTGCCCCCCCTCCCAAGCACCAAGAATTGTTGGACTAGAGGATCCTTGAGATCTCTTCCAGCTCTTTGTTTCCATTATCACAATAATCTTAGCAGCAGCTTTGTGAAATAGGCTACTCTTGTCCCTCAAGATTGCAGACGGCCAGAGACAGGGAGAGAGCACAGCTGACTTAAAGCCATGTGCTTATAGTGGATGCAAAAGTTCAACCAGTGGCATTCCAAACCATAGTTTATTCTCCCTTATTTATACCTCACTTTCCCCTTGTGGCTCCAGGTGGCTAAAGATTCCAAGATTAAAAGTGTACAAGATACAAGAAAACCCCATTAACCTCCCCTTCCCTGAGAAAGTGCCTGCAGCTTAAAGACCATCAAAAGCCCTGGCAAGTCAAGCAGTCTTACAGCAACACCAAGTTAACTCTGCTCTTGAAAAGTAAAGAATTAAGCTGTCTATGAACTGACAAGAGTTTTCCTTCCAGGTTTGCCTGGAGGAGATTCTTAATCCCCATGAGTCTCTGTGAGTCTGGCCTGGGTAGATCATTTGGATTTTTGGCTGCCATCATGTGTGAAATCACTTAAGCTGTTCCCTGTCAAATATGAAACATTCCCAGTCAACGTCCCCTATCAAATATTGAATATGTGCCCGCAAAATAAAGTAACACTTCTGCAAGGGCAGGGAGCAAATAATGTATGATGTTGACTGTCACGTGCACATCTTGAAGAATGTTAAATCTTACAAAAGAGCTGAAATTGGAATTTGCAGAGAAGAATTTGTGGGAGAAAATTCATTTAGGAGCAGTGTTCCCTCTAAGCTGAGTTAGTGTGAGCTAGCTCACAGCTTTTTAGCCTCCAACTTACACATTGTTGTCTTTGCTCAGGAAAAATGGCCCCAGAGCAAACTAATTTATGGAGTAACTCACAACTTTAATGCCAGTCGCTCACGAAGTAGAATTTTTGCTCACAAGAATTCACAGCTTAGAGGGAGCATTGTTTAGGAGTAGCAGAGAAACCCCCAAACAAAGGCAGGGTAGCTATCTAGAGATGCCAGTTGCCAGGTGGGACCTCAGAATCCCCTGGAATGGCACCTCATTTCTAGAGCTCAGTCTCCCTGGAGAAAATGGATGCTTTGGAGGGTGGACTCGTATGGCGTTGTACCCCACTGAGGGTCTTGTCCTCCCCAGGCTCCATCCCCAAATCTCCAGTTTTCCAACCTGGAGTTGGCAACCCTCCCCCAACAGTGGCTGGGGTGGGGGGGGGGGGGGCTGACAACTCTATAGCCATCTCTGGATGGAGCCCTGGAGTATTGCTCCAGCTAGGGCCAAGATGTAATGTTTGAAATATTTCTGAAACTAATGTTATCCTCTGGGGCGAAAGAACCCATCATCATGGTTGCGGTTGACTCTTCCCTTTCCCATATGCTTTGGCTTATTTGTTCTGTGGGGGTCCCAGCCCACCCCCTCCATGATTATGCCCAGCCCTGAGCTCTTCCTTCACTACCTTGGCAGCCACTTCACTGATTTGTTTCGGGGAATCTTCACCCTGCCTCTCCAGAATCCTGCTCCAGGCATCTTGCCAGTCAAAACAATAGCATGAAATCATCATCATTATCAGTACAAGAACAAAGGGAGCCACGCCCCACACTTCGAGATGCTGGGGTAGCTGCAAAAAAGCCCTTTGCACATGCTCAGGAGCCCTCTCACATTGTTGCTGCGTATGCTTAGGACTGAGGTTTGTCTCAAATGATAGAGAAAAGTGGTTGAATGGAGGTTTTTAGGAGGGGTGACAATTTCCTAGCCCTCCCCACAGAGCTGTAGCTGCACTGCCAGCCCCTGAACGAGCCCCTGTAATGTCACAGATCATGCTGAAGGGCAATTTAAGAGGGGCACATGGCCAGTGGTGCCTCCCTGGCATGGTCTACATCAGTCGCAAGGGTCCCATCGTCTGGGATCGCCCAGCCTTTTGTTTGCTTCAAACACTCCCCACTCCGAGCAAGGCTTGGGCTCTTCCGAGGAGGGCTGCAGGACTGCGAAACCTCTCCTTGCCTTTCACAGGAGGATCTGGATGCTGCTGTTGCCAAGGCGACCGGGCAGCCCATCAGCATGCTGGAGAACCTGGCTGGTCCTCCCGGCCAATGGGAGAGCCAGGCTGGCATCCAAGAGACAGCTGCTGCTTGTAACCAAGGGCTACCCACTGGCAAATGGGAAGTGCATCTCTCTCCGGGAAAAGGGTTTGGTTTCCTATTAGCCTACAGCGGGGAGCAACTGGAAACAACCAGGGAGCTGAGGAGACTCAATCTTCCCCCCCTCCCCCCAAATAGATATTTGAGCAGCCAGTTCAAGCCTCTCTCAAAAACCTCAGCATCCGCTGTCTCTGTCTGGGGGCTGCCGGTGGCAGGGAGCCAGTCCAACCCTCTCACTGCAAGAAAGTTGCCCTTGATGCGAGACTCGCAAGGAATTCGAGCCGGCTGGGTTCTTAAAACAAAAGAGAGAGGGAGAGTGCCTCTGAGAGTGTGCAGAGAGCATGGTGGCGGGGAGGGGGGTTGCTAGCAAGCCAACTTAGTTTGTTTCCTCTCAGGTACATTGGAGGTCAGGATGAGCTGGACCAGGGGTGACCAGGAGCCACATGTGGCTCTTTCACTCCTATTGTGTGGCTCCCAAAACCCTCACCACCCCGTTGGCTGGTTTGCGGGACATATTTGTCTTTTAAAACCACTTCTCCAAGTCAAGCCAGCTGGCAGCTTGGAGAATGCATTTAAGGTTAAAGTTCCTTCCTGCCTGCCTTGCCCTCAAACATCTGATCTTTATTCTATACATTAAGCAAGTTTGGCAGCCCCTGAGCTGGACCGTTTCAGGGGTGGTGACGTCACTCAGAAGCGGCAGTGCTGCAAAGAGCTGGCCAGACCCCTCCCCGTGTGCGCTGTCATTAATCCACTCTGGTGCCTTCCAGTGTGTGATGTACTTCCCTGCAACTCTGAAAGATATAACTTCAAGACGAAGAGCTGGAAGGGCCCCGGGTTCTAATCTCCCCTCTGCTATAAATTCAAGCCAGTCTTTGTCATTCCCGTCACCGCACAAAGGCAATACTATAGACCTGCCAAAGAAGAATCTTGGGAAAGTGCATGAGAAACATTCCGAAGCTGCCAAAATGTTACGTTAGCGGCAGTATCACTCCTGACACCAGTGCTCTAGAGAGATGGCACATCCGTTTTCTAAATAAAACCATGCCAATTTGTTGCTGTTGTGAGATACTTGGGCTTTTGATAAAGAGGAACGGGGAAAAGAAGAGAAGATCCAATGTGGTATACAGGTGGGGTTGCCAGTTTCCAGGTGGTGGCTGGAGAACTGGGATTGCACCTGGTCTCCAGCAGAACAAAGTTTGAGTCCACTGAAGACTAACAAAGTTTTATTCCGGGTATAAGCTTTTGTATCTTAAATGTGCCACTGGACTCCAACTTCGCTCTGCTGCTTCAGACCAACGGGGCTGCTCCCCTGAACTGGTCTCCAGGTTACAGAGCTCAGTCCCCCTGGAGAAAATGGCTGCTTTGGAAGGTGGGCTCTCTGACGTGCCCTGCTGAAATCTCTCCTCTCCCCCAGCTCTGGGGGATGGGATGCATGGGATGGAGAAAGTAGAGAAAGAAGTACTTTTCTCCCTTTCTCACAATACAAGAACTCGTGGGCATTCCATGAAATTGCTGAGCAGAAAGGTTAAAATGGATAAAAGGAAGTACTTCTTCACCCAAAGGGTGATTAACATGTGGAATTCACTGCCACAGGAGGTGGTGGCGGCCACAAGTATAGCCACCTTCAAGAGGGGTTTAGATAAAAATATGGAGCACAGGTCCATCAGTGGCTATTAGCCACAGTGTGTGTGTATATAAAATTTTTTGCCACTGTGTGACACAGAGTGTTGGACTTGATGGGCCATTGGCCTGATCCAACATGGCTTCTCTTATGTTCTCTGCCCTCCTCAAGCTCCGCCCCCAAAATCTCCAGGTATTTCTCAACCACCCTGAGCTGGCAACCCTATACACGGGGCATTTGACTAGGATTAGGGAGACCCAGTTTCTAATCTCTGCTCACCTGGTGACCCTTGGGGCACTTCAGCCTATCCTACCATGAGGATGCGAGACCCACAGAAGACCCCTGTGCTTCTTGGGCAAGACAAACACTTGTCAGTTTCAGATCTCAGGGTAGGCCAACAACTGGCCTCCTGTCCTGGGGGAACTTACATAAAAACAGAATCAATTGGCACATGGAACCAAAAGGAAGTCCCATAAACTCTCCAGTTAGCAGGGCAGGAGTCTGTGACTTGGGGCCCAAGACACATTGCATCACTCCATGCCATCTCTCTTCATGTCATTGCCAATCTACTTTATAAACTCCTTTGGGGGGGAGGGGAATTCCTTTTTTCCTTATATATATAAAAAAAGAAAAGGTAAAGGTAGTTCCCTGTGCAAGCACCAGTCGTTTCCGACTCTGGGGTGACGTTGCTTTCACATTTTCACGACACACTTTCTTACTGGGGAAGGCAATGGCAACCCCCCTCGTAAAAAGTCTGCCGTGAAAACGTTGTGAAAGCAACTTCAACTTCCCCCACCCCTGCAAGCTGGGTAACCATTTTACCGACCTTGGAAGGATGGAAGGCTGAGTCAACCTCGAGCCGGCTACCTGAACCCAGCTTCTGCTGCGATCGAATTCAGGTCGTGAGCAGAGCTTAGGACTGCAGTACTGCAGCTTTACCAGTCTGTGCCACGGGGTTCTTCTTTCCTTATAAGCCTCAGGTTAAAGGCCATGTATGTGTGGATGGGGACAGTTTGCCTAAAATCTGTGCTATAACACTGAATCTGCCTTCCAAAGCTGCTGTTTCCTCCAGGGGGACTGATCTCTCTAGACTGGAGATCAGTTGTATTTCCAGGAGGACTCCAGGGGAAGCCTGGAAGCTGGCAACCCTAGCTTGTAGTGCCTCCACTGCATCGAACAATCACAAGCAGGTTTTCACCCTGCTGGTCTCCCCCGGTCGGCACTGATGGCTGCAAAACCAGGATGGATTGTTGCAAGCCCAGGGAAGGCTCTGAGGTTGTGGTGGGAGAGAAGCGCCTGCCTTTGTCTTGGAACATGAAGTGTTTGAAGCAGTGCCATATGCTGCTAAACATTCATGTGTTATCGTGGAGAAAACAAGGGAAGCTCAAGGCCACCCACAAGGGAAGCCAAGCGCAAAACCGGATGGGTTGAGAATAGAAAAATCCAAGCCAATCAGTTCCTGAATGCAATCAGATTGCTCTGTGCAGGTTCATCTCAATGGCTGTCGGCAGCGGAGGCCCCTGCTCCAGTTGTTAATATCCCTCAGCCTTCTTCCCGAGTGCTGAAGAAGTCCAATTCAAGAAATACTGGGGACTTTGGGGGTGGAGCCAGGAGACTTTGGGGACGGAGCCAGGAGCAAGGTTGTGACAAGCATGACTGAACTCCAAAGGGCCATCACATGTAAGGTGACCACACACCTTTTAAATGCTTTCCCTCCTTTGGAAATAATGAAGGCTAGGGGCACCTTTTTCTGGAGCTCATAGAATTGGACCCCCTGGTCCAATCTTTTTGAAACTTAGAGGGTGTTTTGAGGAGAGGCACTGGATGCTATGCTGAAATGTTGGTGCCTCTATTTTTTTTTAAAAAAACCCCAACCCCTCAATACCCACAGATCAATTCTCCATTATACCCTATAGGAATTGGTCTCCATAGAGAATAATGGAGCACCCAGCAGACATCCCCCCCCCCCCCCGTTTTCTGATGACCCTGAAGTGGGGGAGGGCCTCCAAACCAGAGGATCCCCTGCCCCCACCTGGAGATTGGCAACCCTATGAACAATGCTTTGAGACACCCCCCCCCCCCAGTAAAGCACAACTTGGGTCTATTCAGCTTGGTCTGTCTCTCCGCTCCTACCATGCTAACTTTGTGGTACCCCCCCCCCCCAGTCCAAGAAAAAGGGGCCATCTCAGAGGGGTTCCATCAGAAAATGGCATTTCCAAAACATCCTGGGACTCCGCTCACACTCAGTGCCAGTTGCAGATGGGCTGCAGAGCAGCAACATCCATACAAATGATTATTTCCGGTTGCCCCAGGAGACAAAGAGCCCTGGCTGCTGTAAGGCTACCTGGGACACCAGGAGTACCAACATCCTGGGCACAGCTTGGACTGAGTCACAGAAGAGGCCCCAGTGATTAAAAGACAATTGCACAATGGTTCCCTGCTGTGCACAGAGGCTAAGCGAGGGCAGCAGGCCAGGCGTAGCAGCAGTGTTGTGGCTTCCCATTGCTGTCTTAGGCTCAGAGGCAAAGTGTACATTTCATTCACTGAATACAACCGGAGATAGTGGATGAGAAAAATCAGAGGCAAGCAATCTAACGGGACAGGAAGTAACTTTTGCACAGCAGTTTCTGAGCAAGCACAGTTAGAGATGAAGAATCTTGGAAATGCAGTGGCAGGATCCTTAAGGATTCACAACCATTCTGGATTTGCTCCTGGACCAGTTTGGTGAGGAGGAAGGATGCAGCATTCAGGAACTTGGCCCAAGACCAGTTACAGCACTGAAAACTGTCATTCAGTTTCCCAACCTGGGGCAGCATCCAGCAAGCTTGCTTTGTTCAGGCAAGGTAGTACCTTGCATGAGTGGATCTTCTCTGCATGTAGGGTTGCCACCTCTGGGTTGGGAAATACCTGGAGACTTGGGGTATGGCGCCTGGGGAGGGAATGGACTTCCACAGAGTGTAATTAATGCCACAGAGTCCACCCTCCAGGTTTGATTCCCCACACCTCCACTTGCAGCTGCTGAAATGGCCTTGGGTCAGCCATAGCTCTCACAAGAGTTGTCCTTAAAAGGGCAGTTGCTGTGGGAGCTCTCTCAGCCCCACCCACCTCACAGGGTGTCTGTTGTAGGGAAAGATGATAAGGGAGATTGTGAACCGCTCTGAGACTCTGATTCAGAGAGAAGGGTGGGGTATAAACCTGCGGTTTTCTTCAAAGCAGCCATTTTCTCCATGGGGTAATAACAACCAACAAACACTATAGCAAGCCACTAAATATCTTCAATAAATACATTTATGTTCAGTACTGTTGTTATTTTGTTCCTTATTATTTCTATAAATAATATAAAAGATATATACAATATACAAAATGCACATACACAAAAGAGATAATACAAATCGATTGCTATCAGTATGAACAGTTTCAAAAACAAGTTAAGTCCAATAAGATGAGAAAAACCCGCAAAGGGACAATTATTCAACATCAAATGGAAGAATCATCAAGGAGGAAGAAACATGAACATCAATAGGAAGAAGAAGAATCGTTATACGAGGATTCCGGATACAGACTCTCTTGTTTCGATCAGCTTCTTCAGTGAGACCAATTTCGCTTTAAGGCTATTTACATGATGTTCTCTCCCAGACTCGTATGGATTCCAATAGAAACGAGAGTGATATTCATTCCACAAATAATTCTACTGCCGAACTCTTCTATATGGGTCCCAGTCCAAACTTTAGGCTACGAATTAATAAATCTTTCTAAAGTTGGTATAGTCTCCTGTGTTAGCATTGTAAATATACTGTAATCTTATATTTTCTCCAGGGGAAATGATCTTGGTTGCCTGGAGATGGATCGGAATAGTGGGTGTCACCTGCAGGTTAATAATAAAATCTATGTGACCACGGTGAACTAGATTTTAGTTTGAGGCGTTTGGGATGTATCTTCAACTTAACTTTTAATGTTATATTGTAGTTCTGTTGTTGATTCCGTGGTCCTGATGAAGGCTGAAGAAACCCCCACCACTCTGAAATAGGGTGCTGACCATTTGGAATCCTGGAGAATCTCTCTCACAAGGGACTCAAGAGACCTTCATGAACCTATTGGGACATCTTTGCACCATGTGGAACTTGTTCATTCTATATCAGGAATGGCCAAAGTTGCTTAACATAAGAGCCACACAGAATAAACATCAGATGTTTTGAGAGTCACAAGACACGAACAGCAGAGAGCTACAAGACAGGAAGGAAGGGGGGAGGGAGTGAAGGAAGAAAGGGGTGAGAAGAAAGCAACTTTAAATGCCTTTTCCAAGATGCCAGCTGGCTCTGCTTGAAGTGATTTCTCTCTTTAAAATGCCTTCTCCATGTTGGCTGACAAGGCAGTCAGGGCTTCAATGTTTGGTGTAGTCATTAAGTTTGGTTAGTAAGGTTAAGAGAGCCAATTTGGTATAGTGGTTTAGTGTGCGGATTCTTTTCTGGGAGAACTGGGTTTGATTCCCCACTCCTCCACTTGCAGCTGCTGGAATGGCCTTGGGTCAGCCATAGCGCTTGCAAAAGTTGTCCTTGAAAGGACAGCTTCTGGGAGAGCTCTTCCAGCCCCACCCACCACACAGGGTGTCTGTTGTGGGGGAAGATGATAAAGGAGATTGTAAGCCGCTCTGAGACTATGATTCAGAGAGAAGGGCAGAGTATAAATCTACAGTCTTCTTTCTTCTTCTTCTTCTTGAGCCACACAATATGTGTGAAAGAGCCACATATGGCTCCTGAGCCACAGTTTGGCCGCCCCTGTTCCATATTGAGACAATATGACCTTTTTTGTAAGTGTATTGTCCTTTAAGAATGGACTTTAATACTGCATACTTGTATTACAGCTGAATTAAACTGACCTTGAATGTATATGATACTATTTCAACGTGTTTTTTCCATTCGCTACCTGGAGGTTGGCAACCCTCTCTGCACACGCAAGAGCGACTTGTCCTGCCATGCTTCCTTTCTCCGAGGAGCAGCCGCTGTTTGCTTGACTCAGAGCTGCAGCACCAACATTTGGTCGGCTGCCTCCCCCAAACAGCACGGGCGCCTGTGCCAAGGGAACCCTTTGCCAACTGCTCCAGTTCCATTTGCATGAACGATGGTTCCTCAAGGGAACCATACACTGCAACTGTGCAGTCCATAGACTGCAACAAAGGCCATTTGATTGGCTGGAGCTTTTAATAAGGTGTAGGCTGCAGGTAGGGTTGCCAGTCTCCAGGTGGCGGCTGGAGATCTCCCGCTATTACAACTGATCTCCAGCTGACAGAGACCAGCTCACCTGGAGAAAATGGCTGCTTTGGAAGTTGGACTCTATGGCACTGTACCCCAATGAAGTCTCTCCTCTTCCCCAAACCTGCCCTCTTCAGGCTCCATCCCCCAAATCTCCAGGTATTTCCCATCCTGGAGCTGGCAACCAACACTCCCTCTAACCTGTGAAGTCTTGTGAGCAAAAATTCTACTTTGCGAGCAAAAGTTGTGAGCTGCTGGATACGTTGATTTGCTCTGGGGCCATTTTTTCTGAGCTGAGACAAAAATGTGTGAGCTAGAGGCTAAAGAACTGTGAGCTATCTCACACTAATTCAGCTTAGAGGGAACACTGCTGGCAACCCTACCTGTAGTGTTTCAGAATGAAATGGCCCAGCTTTTCCCATTTAAAACTTGAGAGTGTTCTCATCCATCCACTGGTGATAGCTAGGTTTGCACCCAAGACTACTGGCCATTCCAACCCCTGGCATCATCTTCCTGACTTCTCATTCAAATCCCCCTGAAGTGTGTGGATACCAGACCACCACTCTCCAGCCCTGTTGACCCACTCCCCTCCCCCCTTGTGCTTACACCCAACTCCCATTTTCCTCAGAGGGATCTGAGAAGGAGACCTTCTGGTACACCATGCCCATTGCTTGGACCTTTCTCCAGATCAGCCGCCTTTAAAAGCACCCCAGACTTGCTGCTGGGGATGAAATCAGCTCAGCAGACCACAGTGACAGGGCCACAACCCAGAAACTGTCAAGGAAACGAGAGAAGGTTCCTCTGTAGTCTCTCGGAGTATCTTTTTCTATCGCAGAATTGCTCCAAAGAGCTTGTAAACGCACTCTGAGGTTTAATCCCTAGATCTGCCCACAGTTTCCAGCTCTTCTCTTCTTTTCAAGACTCTTTTAAGTATGTGGAAAGTCAACTAATGCCACCCACACATGAAGCTGCCCGATGCTGAATCAGACCCTTGGTCCATCAAAGTTAGTGCTGCAGTCTACTCAGACTGTTAGTGGCTCCCTGAGTTCTCAGGCAGAAATCTTTCAGATCACTTCCTAGTGGCCCTTTAAACTGGAGATGCTGGTGATTGAACCCATAACCTTCTGCAGGCCAAGCGCAGACTATCTGCCACTGAGTTACAGCCACTTCCTTCAAAACACACACACAAGCTTTTCTTTGAGATTAGCAAAGCCAGTCTCTTCAGCAGGCTCTGCACGGTGATACCGCCTTAGATCGAATGCACATAGGCCAAGAAAAACACGGTTTAGCCTCTCTTCTGTGGTTGATGTGCAGATGGGGAACAGCAGAACGGCAGTTTCAAATGCCCCTGCTATGACTGTACAGATTAGACCCTTAACCAGACATCTTGGCAGAGGCCTGTTTTCCAAAAGGCAGCCTCAGACTGAAAGGGGGAAGGAACAGTGGCAGAATATTGATGTGCGAGCAGATGTGAGCGCACACATAGGCAGGAAGGGGTACGCGCTCAATATTTTGTTTCTAGAAAGGGCTCTGGAATTCTCAAACTTAGAAAGAACATATTAAGAACACCCAAACTGCTCCACCAGACATGACCAAAGGCCCATCCAGTCCAATATACTGTTTCCCAACCGGATGCTTCCAAGAGGTGCCTCCTTCCCCATCCAGTTCTCCTCTGCCCCCCCATCCCACTACTAATATTCAGTGGCACCCTGCTTCTGAAGATGGAGGTTCTATTTTGCTTCCTGGGCCAAGAACCCTGTGGCGCTGACAAACAGACCTCTCCACCAGCGTTCTGACTGGAGACTCATTTCCTTCATAAGAACAGAAGAGAAGCCATGTTGGATCAGGCCAATGGCCTATCCAGTCCAACACTCTGTGTCATACAGTGGCCAAAAAACCCAAGTGCCATCAGGAGGTCCACCAGTGGGGCTAGAAGCCCTCCCACTGGGCCCCACCCCCAAGCACCAAGAATACAGAACATCACTACCCCAAACAGAGAGTTCCAACAATACGCTGCGGCTAATAGCCACTGATGGACCTTTGCTCCATATGTTTATCCAATCCCCTCTTGAAGCCGTCCATGCTTGTAGCTGCTACCACCTCCTCTGGCAGTAAATTCCTTGCGTTACTCACCCTTTGGGTGAAGAAGTACTTCCTTTTATCCGTTCTAATCCGACAGCTCAGCAATTTCATTGAGTGTCCATGAGTTCTCATATTGTGAGAAAGCAAGAAAAGTACTTCTTTCTCTACCTTCTCTGTCCCATACATAATCTTGTAAAGCTCTATCCTGTCACCCCGCAGTCAACGTTTCTCCAAGCTAAGGAGCCCCAAGTGTTTTAACCTTTTAACCTCCAAGCTAAAAAGCTCCAGTGTTTTAACCTTTCTTCATAGGGAAAGTGTTCCTTCCAACCCTTCACGTACAGGGACACAATTCTGTGGTGATGGACATTCCATCCCATGGCTCTTGAGGGATAGTTCAGTTTGTACTTACTTTATACAGTCCAGGGTTAAACGCTTAGATATTGGAAACCACTACAAGGGCTGAAGTCTGGAGTTCCGTTTGGGAAGGGCAGGGACACCTCTCCCCAGTTTTTCTCCCCGCCAAAGATACTTTTGTTTCTTAAGAGCTAGAGGGAATGCCCCCCCCCCCAACTTAGAAGCCTTCTATCCAAATACATCTCAGAACAATACAGTTGAGTCTAAACATTGGACAAGTGTACTCTACGTCGCCACAGCCCTATAAGGTGGGTTGTCTTCATATTACATGGGAGAAACTGGCTTCCTCAGGGCCACTTAAGAACATAAGAGAAGCCATGCTGGATCAGGCCAGTGGCCCATCCAGTCCAACACTCTGTATCACACAGTGGCAAAAAAAACCCCAGGTGCCTCTTGGGTTAGATTTCAACAGGGGACTTGCTGGAGTCTGGGCATTGCCAGCTTTTGTTTACTCACAAGGAAATCCCATTGAATTCAATGGAGCTTCCTCCGAAACAAGGAGCAAACACCAACTGAAGGTCCGCGATCCGCTGCCTTTTGGGCTACCTTCCTATTCCGCCTCAGAATGCACTCCAGTCGGCTTTCATCTTGCAGCAACGCCCCAAGTTACCAGGGGCCGAGCCTCCAGAAGTCCACATCCACTTCCTCCGCTTTCCTGCTTTGGGAGTAGTCCCGAATCCATGGCGCCTTTTTGTTGCAAGCGCGCCACACACACAACGCACCTGGCGCCGGCGGAACTCTCTCCACGAACTTCACCTGAGGCTGCAGCGCCAGTTCCGATCGCCAGAGGGCGCAGCGACCTGCGGCTCTTAAAGGGGCCGTGCTCCTCCTACCCGTGGCCCCGGGAGCAGATCCGAGGCAGAGACGAAACTCTTTCACTCTGAGTAGCCCCAAAGTTTGTTTTCAAAAATGTTGGCATTCGGGCTGATTATGAAGGGGGGAGGGTAACTTTTTTTTAAAAAGACGTAAAGTCAGACATTTTCTGAGCATGCGTGATATGTCTCCCCAAAAAACAGCTTCTAAAAAGAGGCGACAACACAAACCCAATTTTAATCCTTCCTGGCCTGCTCTTACGGAAGCTGGTCAAGGAACTGATATTTAATTCATAACAAAGCCAGCTCCCCGCCCTCCAGCTTCCACATACGGGGCTGCCACAGAGTGTACCTCCACCTTTCCTGCTCCTGCCTCCTGGTATAATGGTGGACTCTTAATCTGGACAACCGGGTTTTGATTCCCCATTCCTCCACAGGAAGCTTCCTGGGTGACCTTGAGTAAGTCACAGTTCTCTCAGAACTCTCTCAGCTCCGCTTACCTCACAGGCAATACTCCCTCTAAACTGTGGAGTCTCGTGAGCGAAAATTCTAGTTTGTGAGCCACTGGCATTAAAATTGTGAGCTGCTGCATACATTAGCTCTGGGGCCATTTTTCCCGAGTTAAGACAAAAATGTGTGAGCTGGAGGCTAAAAAACTGTGAGCTAGCTCACACTAACTCAGCTTAGAGGGAGCACTGCTCACAGAGTGTTTGTTGTGGGGAGAGGAAGGGAAGGTGATTGTAAGCCGCTTTGGAACTCCTTCGGTTAGAGAAAAGTGGAGTATAAAATCCAACTCTACTTCCTCTTCTATGGCATTATACACTGCCAAGATTCCTCTCCTCTCCAAACTCCACCCTTCCTAGGCTCCACCTCTCCCCCCCCCCCCCGCAAATATCCAGGAGTTTCTCCCTAGGGGTTGCCCACTGTCCTCCTAATTAAAGATGTGACTACAACCAAAACCTTGTACCTGTCTGACCTATCAGGACAGCCTCCTTTGCCCTTAGAGTACATAGGATTTATGAAGGAGGACTGTGGTTTAGACTGGAACCCCCCCCATCAATGCAGAGCTTTTTTTTGTAGCAGGAGCTCCTTTGCATATTAGGCCACACACCCCCAGGGCTTTTTTTGTAGAAAAAGCCCAGCAGGAACTCATTTGCCTATTAGGCCACACCTAGGGTTGCCAATCCCCAGGTGGGGGGCAGGGGATCCCCCGGTTTGGAGGCCCTCCCCCCGCTTCAGGGTCATCAGAAAGCAGGGGGGGATTTCTGCTGGGAACTTCCATTATTCTGTATGGAGACTTTTTCCCATGGGAAATTATGGAGAATTGATCCATGGATATCTGGGGCTCTGGGGCGGCTGTTCTTTGAGGTGGAGACACCAAATTTTCATCATAGCATCCAGTGCCTCTCCCCAAAATACCCAAGTTTCAAAATGATTGGACCAGGGGGTCCAATTCTATGAGCCCCCAAAGAAGGTGCCCCTATCCATTATTTCCTGTGGAAGGAAGGCATTTAAAAAGGTGTGCAGTCCCTTTAAAAGTGATGGCCAGAACTCCCTTGGAGTTCAATGATGCTCGTTACACCCTTGCATCTGGCTCCGCCCCCCATGTCTCCTGGCTCCATCCCCAAAGTCCCCAGATATTTCTTGAATTGGACTTGGCAACCCTAGCCACACCCCATGACATCACTGGATATGACATCACCCATTCAGTAGGTTTATTTCTGCATATTGACACAGAATAGCATAGTGCCATCAGCTGCATGTCATGGATGTGTGTTCTCACACAGGCCAATGAGAGACCTTGTTTTGTCCCCCTCCCCCAAACATGGCTGGAGAGAGACCCACATGCGGTGCAGCAGGCAGTGGCAGGCCCAGCTTCTCCCAGGTGGGGGCGCTCGTGGGCGGCTCCATCTCTCTTTGCAAGCCCATTGGAGGCTGGAGGTGGCAGAGAGGACAGAGCGCGGTCTGGGAGCTCATGGCTGCCTAGTGCCTTCCCTCTGCCGGAGATCTTTTTTCGAGCTGGAGCCCTGGCCAAGCCAGCCGGAACTGTGTTCCTGCTAAAAAAAAAAAAAAAAGCCCTGCACACCTCCAATGTAGCTGGAGCTTACAGTAGGCCCTGTCCTAAGAGCCCTGTAAGCTCTTGGAGGATTGGCTACATCAGGGGTGTGTGGCCTAATATGCAAAGGAGTTCCTGCTATAAAAAAAGGCCTGCATTGATGTAACAATAGCTTGTCAAAACTTCTCAACAGCTTCGCTTCTGTCAACTGGCAAGGCCCCAGCAAGTCTTTGTGACATCAGTCACAATGACTCTAGTCCCTGTCTCCTTCTCAGACCTATTTGCATGTCTAGCAACCCGAAACAGCTTGTGCCAAAGAAAGCAGCAAAGACTGTCAAAGAAGCCAAGGGCTGAGAGTACAGACAGATCCATCAAGATGAGTGAGTACCAGCTTGGCTACCTTTGGACAACATTAGCGGCAGAATTTGGGAAAGCAAAGGTACATTCTCTGAAGCCTGAGCATGCAAAATAAGAATGATAATATAACCTAGGGTGAGGGATCTGGCCTGTCTCAGCCACCGTTCTATGCACACCACAGCAGCAATAACCACAACATTGAGACCCGCTTTTGAAAATGCTGCATACAGAAATGTATTACTTAAATTTATTCCAAAGAATATATATATTATATATATACTGTTTCCACACTTATGTTTCCAAAAACATTACATGAAAAAAAGAAACGTTTACGAAGACAGCATGAGGTCTACCTTGAAGCTGCCGGAATCAGATTACCCTGGGAGAGAGTCCCACGAGTGGCGTTTTGTGGTGAGTCCCCAAAGAGAAAAGTTCTGGCTTGTGCATGAGATAACAAGGGGGTCCAGTCGATGGTTCAGAGGTAGGGAGACCGTCTGGAAATCCCCCCCTTTCAAGTCCCTTGAAACTCGCTGTAAAATTTACATTCCAAGTCTGAGGCCTCTGGGATTAGGAGGGATGTTGGCATATCAAGTGATGGGAGGGGGGAGTTGACTTCTGGATGTCTGGGGACCCCCCCGCCCAACTTTCATTCCCGAAGAATACCCTGATTGGGGTCACCTGGCCAAGTTTGAAACCAGGTTGTTTTTTTTTCATGGCTCATTTTAAAAATAAATCAATGTCAATGCCAGAAAATTAGCAACTTTAAATTTGCATGCATTTAAATGAACCAAGGTAACAACAGCAGCGAGAGCCTTCTCTCTTCCTTCAGAACTCTAGAGCGGAAACCAGGGCGAAAGCGTTTCAGGCAGAGGTTGCTAATTCTACCAATTTCATTGCAAACATTTGCAGTCTTGTACCTTCACACCACCAACCCCACGCTTCAAATCGAAAGCCGGCCTCTCTATACTTCTTAGCTGTGATAGCTAAATGGAACATCCATGTTCAGAGGCAGTTTACCTTAGAACAGGGGTGGCCAACAGTAGCTCTCCAAATGTTTTTTGCCTACAACTCCCATCAGCCCCAGCCATTGGCCATGCTGGCTGGGGCTGATGGGAGTTGTAGGCAAAAAAACCATCTGGAGAGCTACCGTTGGCCACCCCTGCCTTAGAAGGTCAGTTGTTTGGCGCTATAAAACCCATGCTTGTTGCTTTCATGTGGGCTTCCTGGAGGCATCGGTGAAAAACAGGATGCTGGACTAGGAGGATCAACCTGTGTCTGATCCAGCAGGGTACAAAACGTTCCAACTTGGCAAATGAATGCTTCATATATTAATTTTCTCTGTGTTTAAAGCAACATTTGTATTTTTTTAAAAGATGTCTTTTGACCACTTTTCTTTGACAAACTTAAATGTGAAGGTTCTGGGAAGTTCAGATTCAAACTGCGGGGACAAACGTTACTAAAATTGGGGAGGGGGTGCACAACACCCCACTATGACACTCTGCTCTGGGGACTATGCGGGAGCTGAATCCTTTGTCCTGCCCTACATTAGCTTCAGCATCTGGAGTGCCCAGCTGGGTCTTAATAAGAAAAAAAAAAGGGAAGGGGGGGGTCTTTACTGGGTCAATAAGCAGAGAATGCCAGAAAGCACATCAAAGTAACAAAAGTCCAGCAGATGACGACCCTTACATCGTTTAGGAGAGATGCAAGTTCACCCAGATCTCTACTCGTAGCGGAGAAATTCCGTGAGGCTGAACCTCAGAATCTGGACTCAGCCCTGGGACATGCATACAAACAGTGCTCCTGAGCACGTGCAAAGAGTATTCCTTTCACACAACGACCGCTCTGCTTGGCTTCTCCTCACCTGCTCGGATTCTACCATGGGCATGGCCAAAGGGTCTATCAAAACCATTTCACGGTCTGTGAGATGGCCGTAAACATGTCAGAACCTGGGCAGGAAAGTGGTTCTCAGAGGTAAGCGGAACACCCGTGGGAATATCCTGATGGATCTGGGAGTGCAGACCTCCTCTCAAAAATTTTTTAGAGCATTGCTTGGTGTTGAGGAAGTGGAGATTAAGCAACAAGGGGTTGTTTCAGGCCTCTAGAGTTCTCCTTGACTGAATGGTGTGACTTCTGCTTGTTGTTATTCCACCCCTATACCCAACACCCCCTTGCAAATGCATCTTGTCGAAAGCTTTTCTGCAGCCCTGGACTGTATCCTATCCAGTTATCTCCCACCACTGGCCAGAGGCCTTCAAGAGTCCATTCTTTCCTCCAGTGGGCTCGGTTGTTAGAATGTCATGACCCACTGCAAAAACCTTCCTTTCCTTGGGAACACCAGCTCAGGCCATCCTTTTTTCATATCCCCGACCCTCCCATCCTGCCCTACAGTTACAGGCTGCCTCTAAGGCCATATCAGGAACAATCTTGCAAGAAGTCAAGCAGACCTGCCTCTTTCCCTTTAGCCTTGCCAAAACCTATCTGGGCATTCACCAACACAGCCAAACAAAATGCCTATTGGAACAGAAGAGCAGATGAAATGGGGTGGGGTGAGGTGTGTGGAGAAAGGTTGATGCCAAATTTCAAGGTCTGAAATCTGGATTTTAAAATGAAACCTGCAGGGACCTCGTTAGATACTCTAAAAACACGCTGCCTTCAAAACTTTTATAAACTTACGAAAACACAATACAGGTACCTTGTTTGCCTTAAGCAGCCTTTCTCAAAACCCATCTCTTTTTTTCCTGAATTGAAATTTGAGGCTGTCTTGACTAGTACGCCACAAGATTAACTTTTCTAGGTTGCCAGCACAAGAGTTATGACTTTCAGAGGAGTATTTCCCCTATGCCTCTCTGTGAGTCACTGTTCAGGCTTTGTCCCCAGCTCATGCTTCTGCTTCAAAAGAGTTTTAATGACCCAATTCTGCCTCATACGGAGATGAAGCAGAATTATATACTGGACGTGGGCTGGAAAGAGGGAAAAACCATAGCGGTGAGTCATGCAGAGATAAGGTAGGCAGACTCCTCTCCTGGTGAGCTCACCAAAGCCTTCGTGTTTAGGATGGGTTTATTTCTCATGGGATGCTAGCTGGTCTACTGTGACCCAGCACACAGACTAGTTAAAGGCTTTGGAACACGATCCAACAAAAGTTAGGACCAGATCACATGTGACACTGGAAATCCGCGAGTGTTGCAGCTGCAAAAAAACAGCTGCAGGGAACAACTGTGTATCAGGCCAGAATTGCTGGGGAAAGGGTGCGTGTTTAACTTCTTCCCCATGTCTTTTTCCTACTGGAAAGGCATTTCCCTCCCCCAGGCAGTTTTAAATTCTAGAACGGAATGGGTATAAGTCAGGTCTTTTAAAAACCAATCTTGGCCTTCGGAAGCAGCCCCAAGAAGCGAGGAGGGGAGGGATTCCCAGATGAAGAAATGGCACAAAGGCAAGAGTTAAGCTTCCCTTTCCTCAGAGCCACGGCCCCACTCTGGAACAGTCCTCCTCCCATAACAGGTGACCCAGAGCCGGATTAACAATTAGGCCAAGTAGGCACTGGTCTATGAGCCTCCACACCTTTAGGGGCCCCGGGCTGGCGTTTCCCCCCTGCTTACAGCCTTCCCAACCTGCATACACAGCCAGCCTCTGAGCTGCTCGTTGCCTGACTTGCCTGGTGTGGTTGCTGCTGGCGTTGTCACCACGTTTGCCTCTCTGCCTCTCCCCTGCAGCTTAGTAAAAGGAGCTTTTAAGAAGGTGCCTGCAGGCTGCAGCGGGGGCTGTGGGACGGGTGCTCAGACCCTGAGATAATTTGCGAGGCTCCCCCCCCCCCAAGATTTCAACTGCCTAGGGGCCTCCACAGGGTTTAATCTGGCACTGAGGTGACCCCTGGATCAGACCAGTGGTCCATCCATTACAGCAGCTTGCTTCACCCACTGGCCAACCAGTTGCCATGACAGGCCAACAAAAACAAGCCATAGGCCAAGGCATTCCCTCGTTGCTGCCTCCTAGCTAGCACTGGTACCCAGAGGTCGACTGCTTCTGAACATGGAGATTCCCTTCAGTTACCATAGCTAGTAGCCATCGGTGGACCCCTCTCTTCCACAAACCTGTCGGATCCCACTTTAAACCAGGCTATGCGCTGTGGCCATCACTACGTCCACCACCAGCAAATCCCATTGTTCACTGACTAATTGAGTGAAGAGGTACCTCGCTCTTTCTGTCCTGAATCTACTGCCCACCAACTTCATCGGAGGCCCCTTAGTTCTAGAACTCTCACAGCTGTTCCCCACGCCCCCCCCCCCCAGCTCAAATGCACACCAGGGGAAATCTGATGATGGATTCTCAGAGTCAGATCTGATTTGGCCCTAAGTCACGACAACGAAGCCCCCCTCAGCTACCGTGCAGCTAACCCGCCTCATCGTACCCTCCGTATCAAATGAGAAATGTGGGAGGAAGCGTCACGACACCTCCCAGGATTGCTGGTGCACCAAGCGAGTTTCGGCAACTGCCCAGGGCAACTCCTGGGCACCTGCAGAAGACGAGGAGAAAGTAATCCTGCCATTCTGTTTGGAAAAGAAGTTCTCCTTTGAAGGGTTTCGTCGATCAAACGGCTGCATAAACATTCAAGTCGGAGGAAGGTTTGCTTGAGAACGCCCCCCCCACCGCCAAGTATAATAATAATAATAATAATAATAATTTTTTGCCTCTACCAGAAATGTGAACTCTCCCTCGTCCAATTGTTGCAGCTGCAGCATCGGCCCCTCTTCTGCATACCCTGTCAATACCTTGTGCCTGCTTCTGGTACAAATCTGGTCTCGAGCCTACGGTGCAACTTTGGGCCAAACGTTCCCATACCCTGTGCTTTACAACTCTGACCCCACCCCACCCCCTCCACTCCCCCCCGCCCCGTCGTCGTGGAAGTCCTCTTCCACTTCGACTGGTGAACCCAACAACGATGGAGGCGAAGGACAAGCCCACTCCAAAAATGTGCCCCTCCCTCTGCATCGCATCCTACCCGCCGGCCCTCCCTTCCCCTTCCCCCTCGCAATGTGCTACGTGGATTCCCGAATGCCCTTTGCCCCGTGGCTTCTCTGCTTGCGAACCAAACGGAACCGCTTGTGCTAAGGAAGGCTCGCCTGGCCTGCTGCAGCACGGCGATGTCCGAGGGTGTCGCCATCCTACAGCCGTGTGAAGATCAGAGATGAAAGTTGGCCAGCAGCCTGCATTGTTATCATTACTTTTTGTTCTCTACAGGAAATTGGATGGCTGCACGGTAGTTGCAGGCTCCCCTAAAGATGGGGTGGGTGGGGGGGATGAAGCTAAGTATACCTCCCTTAATTGTAAGACTGGAGGGGGTGGGGTGGGGAAATAAAACCTAGCCCTGTCTCTGCTGCCTATAATTATAATGTGTTAGAACCCCGGCCAGCCAGGCTGCCTAAGGGGATGGGGGACAGGAGGGGGATTAAAACCACATGACACTCAGCAGCCAGAGAGAAGAGGGAGCCAGCTCATTCCCCCCAGCCCAGCCCACCCGCAACCCCCAGCTCCTGGCAAGTCTGGGAGAACGGAGTCCTTGGTGGGCTGGCATCACACCTCGGACCCTGGCACATCGTAGCTCGTGTCAGAGGCTCCGGTAGAAATGTCCCGTCGGTGCCAGCGTCTACCGGTGGGGAGGCTCCTTTTTCTTCTGGTGAGGCAAATGGGCCTGCGGCAAGTGGATGTGTCCAATCAGACTCAAGGGGGAGCCCACAAAGGGCGCCTTGGGGTGCGAGGTGGCCAGGGTGGGCAGGCAGCACTTCTGGGGAGCTGCCGCCACAGGGATGGGGAGCACGGCTTCCGAAGGGAT
This sequence comes from Heteronotia binoei, assembly GCF_032191835.1. Classification (NCBI taxonomy): domain Eukaryota; kingdom Metazoa; phylum Chordata; class Lepidosauria; order Squamata; family Gekkonidae; genus Heteronotia; species Heteronotia binoei. Next base: position 24,295,950 of record NC_083240.1, read on the forward strand.
CAAGAAAGCTGGTGCCAAGCGGAGCTGGAAGACCTTGGGGGCTGGCCCGTTCTGCGCTGGCACGGCTTGGGCCACGGTCGGAGGAGCTGGAAGAGCTGGGGAGCTTGCAGGCTGTTGTTCTTCGCAGCTGGGGCTGGGCTGCTCCGGGGTCTTTTCCTTTTCCAGCTTCAAGATCTCCTGCAGTTTCTCCAGCTGGGTGCGACGGAGGTGGGAGAGCATGCGGCTGTGCTGGAATGACTCCACAAAGGTCTCGATGGGAAGGTCCCAGCATAGGAATTGTTCCATCTGCTCCTGTAGGGCACAAGGAAGAAATGTCAAGGCACCATTTGGGACCGCTAATGCGCCCGGCAAGTTTCAGCAATTGCCTCGGTCTGCTCTCAGCCATCTGCAAGGGGGAAAAAACCCTAACTCCTGCCTCTACTAGACCTCATGACTCACAAGCTAATGTATCAATGCCATTTAAGCTGTTACAGGGAACTCAGTGTGATCAGGTTCCCTACAGCACTCCTTGGGTCAATCAGCTCACAACTCAGACTTCTAGATCTATATGAAAGTTGCTAGAGATCAGGTAAGCCTCCATGCCGGTAGAGGTGGGCTTGGCCTGTCTGCTGTGACTGCACAGTGCCATGCATGTATGTGGCCTGTAGGTCTGTATGCAAGGGGCTGCGGCCTGGGGTGGAAGCCTCAACCTAAGATGGAATCAGAATTGGGACCAGAATGCAGAATCTCAGGGCTTATTACTTCTTTATTTAAATAACATTTTTCTTTTGGAAAAGTAGCCTCAGGGATTACTTTATTCAAGAAGAGAACATTTGGGGGGGGGGGGTGGAGACTGAGAGCCAGTTTGGTATAGTGGTTAAGTGCGCAGACTCTCATCTGTGAGAATCATTCCCCACTCCTCCACTTGCAACTGCTGGAACGACCTTGGGTCAGCCATAGCTCTCGCAGAACTGTCCTTGAAAGGGCAGTTTCTGGGAGTGTTCTCTCAGCCCCACTCACCTCACAGGGTGTGGGGGAAGAAGGTAAAGGAGTTTGTAAGCCACTCTGGGACTCAGATTCAGAGTGAAGGGTGGGGTATAAATCCAATATCATCTTCTTCTTTAACCCTTTCCTCACTCTTGTGATCTCTCCTTGAGGGGGGGAGCTGCTCCACAGTTAGCTTGAACAACAATTAAAGACAGTGAAAAATAATAATAATTGCCAAGTGCCCATCGAAAACAAACAATGAATGTAGCTGAGAGAATAACACAGCCCACAGGAGCAAAACTACTCCTCTGATAGACAAGGGAGAAGAATATAGAAACCCTGCCCCCTTCTCCTTCATTGGCCAGTGCAGTACGCTGCAGGGAAAGGAAGCAGGTTCCCACTGCTTCTATTACATGCAGTTCATGAGAGGGAGGGCAGGAAGGGTGGCATCAGTGCTTAGTTCTCCTGGCCCTTTCTTACACACCGAGGAAAATGCTGTTTGCCACTTTGGGGTCAGGCAACAATTTGTATCCAGGCCAGTTTTGCCAGGGATCCTGGAGGGGTTTTTTTTGTGGCCATCTTCTGGGGTTGAAGCAGGTGTCACTGATTGTGTGTGTGTGTGGGGGGAGGTATTTGTGAATTTCCTGCATTGTGCAGGGGGTTGGATTAGATTACCCTGGTGGCCCCTTTCAACTCTATGATTCTATGTCAGTTATACTGCTGGCTTTATATCCATTGTCTGGAACATAGGAAGGCAAGAGCAGTTTTACTACTCACTGTGGTACTGGATAAAATACAGCCTGCATCCACCAATGCTTATATTTCTATGAGCCTATGGGCTGGAAACTTACTGTGAAAAACTGAAAAGCGAAAATTCAAGGAAGGGGCCCGGGATATCCCTGAGAGAGCCAGGTCCCATGTTTAGGGCCCTGACTCACCTCAACTTTGGCCTCCACTCCATCCAGCTCAGACTGCAGCCTGCTTACAGCATTCTGTGGGGTCCACTTTTCCATACAGGCCCCTGCAAGGGAAAGAAGAACCTTAGCCTTTGCACAGTAGCTTCACACAAACACCCTTCCTCACAGGCAAGCGTGGTCTAGGGTGGGCATAGGTTAGGTTTTTCTGAACCAGCCACCCCCAATGCAGGCCAAACCTTTTGTTACTTTTGAATTTTAAAAGCATCTCAAGTGCCGTTTTTGGTGGTTTTCAGTTAAAGAGTGACCCTAACCCTCCCCTCAGGTTCCTGGGCTGAGCAAATAGCCAATATATATTACTAACTCGGTGGGATAGCCAAAGTTTCTTCAGGGCAGAAGAAAACGTATCACCAGGACTGCTCAGTCAGTAAAGGGACAGAAAACGGAGGGGAAATCTAGCCTCTGAGAGAGGGAAGTTGATGAGGATTGTCATATTTATTACCTTGCCGAACTTCCTTGCCAAAGTGTGTTTTAACTACCAGGAAGAGGGGCACATGAAAGCCTGTTGTCCAAAGCTAGACAAAGGAAAACAGCCTACTTCACCTAAGACTGTCAAAATAGTAAAAAAGGACAAAGAATCCCAGAACTCTCACCAGACCCTGTACCAGAAGAATCCCAAACAGAGAGACCTGCTAACGTTTTACAAGTATGGAACATGCAAGAGGATTTAGGCAGGGAATATTTGGCATCTGAAGACAGAAAAATGAGGAAATAATAGGCTGCAGGGATACAACCCTCCAGCCAATTAATAAAACCTAGCTTAGTAAAGAAAGAATACTTACCTGAAAGAATTAAGGGAATCACTGGCCCAGCATTTGAGATGAATTTGGCGGAGCTCCCCATTAAATACAAAGATTCCAGGGAAAATTGATAATAGCAGTGTGGGGTGATTTGGAGGTTCCAGTTTTGTTAGGGAGTGAACTGGCCTCAGAAGTCAAGGAAGTTAATGTAGTGAGCAGGAGTAGGCCTCAGAATCAGGCTTCAGAGCAGCAGACTAGGCTAGAAATGTTGCTACGGAAACAGGTTGTAGCCATTAGCAGAAGATTCACAAGCAGAGCCCAGAATGATAGATACAGGCAGCTTGTTTCAGGGAATTCATGCTGCAGAATTCCTCAATGAGCTAAGGCAAGATTTGTGACAGAGGGATGAAACTTCATAGGAAGTGACAATTGAACGTCCTTGGTTATTCAAGATCCTAGACCAGAGACTGTACAGAGTGTCTGTGAGGCATCAATGTGCTGCTGTGTGGGAGAAGTGCAAGCAGCTAGCGATTCCCAGAAAATATAGACTACAGATTTTACAGCTGGCCTGTGAGGCACCTCTGTCAGGACATCTAGGGATCAACAAGACCAGAGATAGGCTGCGAGCCAGATTCTATTGGCCCAGTATGGGAAAATACATCAGGGCATTTTGCAAGTCTTGTCAGGCATGTCAGCTAGTGAGCAAGGCAAAAGACAAAACAGAACGACTCTTGCAACTCATCTCGCTTGTGTCTGAAGCATTCTCTAAAATCAGAGTGGACATTGTAGGGCCCATCTCCAGAGCGATCAGGCAAGAGAATAAATATTTCTTGACCAAGGTGAACTATGCAGCAAAGTTCCCAGAAACTATACCTTTAAGGGACAATGAAGCAAAAACCATAGCAGAATCCCTACTCATAGTGTTCTCCAGGTTAGGTTTTCTGCAAGATATGGTCACCGAGTTGGGAACCACATTCATGTCTCGTGATGAAAAAAGTTGCAGGCTTGTGGAATCAAACGCCTCCCCCTCACTGTTTACCACCCATAAGCCAATGGTCTAAATGAAAAGTTCACTGGCATCTTGAACTACTTGCTGAAAACCTGTGCAGTGAAACATCCTAATGACTGGCATCAGCAACTTCAACATCTGCTGTTCAGATATCGTGAAGTGCCACAAGAAAGTTCTGGTTTCAGTCCCTTCGAGCTGCTTCAGGCAAGAGGGTCTTATGGACATCCTGGAAGAAGCGTGGACAGGATGAGAGACTATCAAAAGCAGAGATGTAGTCACCTCTCTTCAGGAGCTACAGGAGAACCTGCAAGAGCTGAGAATGACTGCTGCAAACAACGTCCAAAGAATCCAGCAGAAACAGAAGACCATGTACGACATCAAAGCCAGAGAGAGAGTCTTCAAGCCAGGAGACCTTGTGTTGAAGCCTCGGAGAAAGCACAAGCTGAAAGTAGCTTGAGAAGGACCTTTTAGAGTTGTAAACAAGGTTTCTGATGTAAACTATCTAAACATAAATTCTGAAAGAGGCAATGTAAAATGTTTCATGTTAATATGCTCAGGGCTTTTGTTGTAGAAAAAGCCCAGCAGGAACTCATTTGCTATTAGGCCACACCTCTTGACATCACCATTGTTTCACACAGGACTTGTTTTTGTAGAAAAAGCCCGGCAAGAACTTATTTGCATATTAGGCCACACCCTCTGACACCAAGCCAGCCGTAACCGCGTTCCTGTGTGTTTCTGATTTAAAAAAAAAGCCCTGAATATGCTAAAGATTTACCATGATAGAGATAATCTGGTCCTTAAGACCAGAGGTGGCAAAAAGATGAAATTGCATTAACAGGTTGGGGGAATATAACCAAAAGCAGCTAGGTAAATTTGGCACCAACCCTTGCCAATGACCAACAGTGGCATGTTAAGGCTGTCCTAAAAGAATATCAGTCCATTTTTTCAAAATTCCCAGGGATAATCCAGTTAGTTTGACACAAGATAAATACTGGAGATAGCCAGGCCTTTTGTCCCCCCACCTTACAGAGTAACTGGTCCAAATGCCATCAATATTGAGAGAGAGGTTAAAGAAATGTTGAACCTTCTACTTACTGTTTATTCAGAAAGTCTTTGGGCCTCACCAGTTATCTTGGTCCCAAAACCAGATAACACTGTGAGATTCTGTGTTGACTATCAGAGGTTAAATAAAGTTACAATCCCAGACGTGTACATAATGCCAAGGGTAGATGAACTGGTGGAAATAATTGGAGCAATCTTATCCAGATAAGGTGACCTGGGCATGAGAACGCCAGACTGCATTTGCCCACCTAAGGAAAAGGTACTGACCACAGAGCCAGCATCGAGGGTTCCGGACTTCATGAAACCCTTTACCCTCTACAGTGATGCATCTAATACTGGGATAACGGTCATGTTAAGTCATAGTGGGGAGGAGAGACAACTGCATCCCATACTTTGCCTTAACAGAAACTTGGTGGAAAGAGAGCAACACCTTTCTGCGACTGAGAGGGAAAGTTTGGCAATCGTGTGAGCCATAGATAACTTGCCATAGGCAGTGTGAGCCACAGGTAACTTAAAGCCATATCTATGGGGAAGGAAATTCACTTTGTTCACTGATCATTCACAGTTGCACTGGTTAAACGAGGTAAATAATACAAATGGGAAACTGATAAGATGGAGTCTTCGACTACAGGATTACCACTTTGGCACTCTGCATATCAAAGGGATGGAGAATGTCACAGGGGATGTACTCTCTAGAAACACCTAAGCATGTTGGTTGTCAAAAACATACAGGTGGTTGATGCATTTTAAATGTTGTATATATGTCGGTATATTTAACTTTTGGGATTAATGTGAACAATAAGGTAAAATGCCTCCACACGCTTCATACAGGAGAGGCTTGTGAGAACCTCCTCTTAAGAGCTGGATGTTGAGGAGATTCAGTCAGATTCCTGCCTTAATTGAGAAGAGATGTGTACTAAGAGTCTGGGTCAAGCCCTGACAGAATAGGGTTTAGTGCTGACAAAGTCAGATTTCAGCCATGACTGAATTCAACATTAACTGAGAGCAGTATGAACACAGAGAACTGGGGGAAAGTTTGGTGAAGAGGTTTGGGTAGTAGAAGAAGACACCCATTCAAATCAAAGGAAAGGGAATAGATCTTCTAGGGAGAGAAAAAGAATCCTTACCCAGTCAAACAGGGAGAGTTATCTCTGCAGAATACAGAGATCCCTGGTCTGGTGTGATTAGAAAATGCCTGTAGAGACCTTAGAAGTCAGTTAACTACTCAAGAAGAGTACTGCTGTTCCAAGAGAAGGGGTTTGAGCACAGGGCAGAGGGTGCCAGCCTTCTGAGAACCAAAAGAGTCAGTGATTATTCAAATAAAAGTGAACTGGAATGTTTGGGAACACACAGGAACAAAAGCTTCTCAGTTTTAAAAAGTCACTGGATAATTTAAGAACCTCTCATTAACCTGATATAAGAACAAAATTCTGTGTTTGTACTAGATTTACCTCAGTAATTCCAATCCCTGATTTCACCTGACCTTTCCCTTTGTTGTTAAATAAAACCTTTTGTTATTTTTGAATTTTAAAAGCATCTTGATTGCCATTTCCAATGGTTTTCAGTTAAAAGGTGACCCTACCTCTTCCCTCAGAATTCTGGGCTGAGCAAATAGCCAAAATATATCTTACTGACCCAGGGTGGGGCAGCCACAATTTCTTCAGGGGAGAAGAAAACACGGTACCAGGGCTGCTCAGTCAGTGAAGGAACAAACAGAAACAGAAGAAAAATCTTGCCTCTGAGGGAAGGAAGTCGAAGGAGTCTGTCATACCATCCCATTTCTAACTGCCATGCCTCTGCCACCTTTCCTCTTCAGCCAGCACTGAGAAAATTCTCCTTGCTTCCCCATCTCTGACCTGTCAACCAACACAAAAGCTAGCCTCTGAGGGAGGGAAGTGGACAGGGACTGTCATATCTATGTTCAGGGAGGAGTTTGTTGTAGGGGAAGATCCTGTCACATAAGCCACATGTTGTGTCTTGCATTTCAGTCCCGAAATTACAACACAGCGGATGCTACGGAGGTGACCAGTGGAAGTCCACTGGTCCCCGGATGTAGCTCCGCAAATACGCTTCGCCAATCAAGATCTGTGGCGGGAAGTTTAACTGCCCAGGATTGGACCTGGCCAGACTGAGGGTTGTTCCAGAGTATGTATATAATCGGGACCCGGCCCACGTTGTTTTGCCTTGTGATGTACTCGCTAATAAAGCATGTTGCCTTCAACACGGCTCGTCACTCAGTACATTACAGTGGCGACGAAGGTGGGATCCTAGCCAGGTAACTCCCCATGTGGGACTTCGCTCACCTGGCCAGAAACAAGGAAGGCACGCATTCGAGGGAGACGGAAGCGCCCACCGCCACCATCATGGCGAACCCAAGTGGGACGACGGGCTACATTGCAGAGTTCGACCCCACCAACCCCGATAGGTGGGAGACCTACACGGAGCGGGTCGACTCCTACCTACGAGCAAACATGATTACAGAAGACAGCTGTAAGAGAGACGTGCTCCTGAGTGTCTGCGGGGAGGCCACATTTGAGATCGCAAAGGGTCTCTTGGCCCTCGCGAAGATCACGGAGAAAGCGTATGAGGAGATAGTCAGACTCCTGACCGGGCACTTCTTGCCCCAGCCTTCCATCATCGCCCGCCGATTCCTCTTCCACAAGAGGGATCAAGGGGCGGGAGAGACAGCTGCCATCTACCTGGCCGCACTCCGCCAAATTGCGGGGAACTGCAGCTTCGACAAGCTGGAGGAAGCCCTGAGGGATCGCTTCGTCTGGGGCCTCCAAGACAAAAGACTGCAGCAAAAGCTCTTCGCAAAGGAAGAGCTCACCCTCCAACTCACCATCAACAAAGACACCACATTTGAGAGAGCAACCAAAGCTTACAACAACCCGCGAGCGGAAGCTGTCCACTAGGAGGAGATGGCACCGGGCAACCCAGAGGAGAAGGAGGCAAACCAGCTATGTCGCCAACCAGGAATGGGGCCGAAAGCGTCCATGTGGCCACGAGCGACAGAGAGACCAGCCAACACCAACTGCGCCAGCTGTGAGGATCCACACGAGCGCCGGGACTGCCCCTACCGCAACGGGGACTGCAGGAACTGCGGAAGAGTGGGCCACATAGCGTGGGCTTGCCGGACCAAGGCCACCCGCAAATGCCAGTCCACCAACCATGACTCGACCGATGCCTACTCGACCGCATCGACTAGCCTGCAGGTAATGAACTTGCCCCTCACCACCCCAGATAAGGTCAGGGTGTCAATCCTAATCGAGGGCGCTCCATGCCTAATGGAGCTGGACTTGGGCTCCTCCATCTCCAAAACTTTGTCCCCGTGGCCGGCCCCAGCTTCGACCGGCAGACTTCATACTGTGGGACTTCCAAAAACCCTGTACATATTTTGGGTTGGGCCACTGTAAGGGTAGAGTTTAGAAGAAGAAGAAGAAGATATTGGATTTATATCCCGCCCTCCACTCCGAAGAGTCTCAGAGCGGCTCACAATCTCCTTTACCTTCCTCCCCCACAACAGACACCCTGTGAGGTGGGTGGGGCTGGAGAGGGCTCTCACAGCAGCTGCCCTTTCAAGGACAACCTCTGCCAGAGCTATGGCTGACCCAAGGCCATGCTAGCAGGTGCAAGTGGAGGAGTGGGGAATCAAACCCGGTTCTCCCAGATAAGAGTCCGCACACTTAACCACTACACCAAACTGGCTCTCGAAGGAACTTTAAGGGCAAGCTGGACATTCTCGTGGTCAAACGCCAGCTCACCACATTACTGGGGCTGGCCTGGTTTCAACCGCTGAGTATTCAAATAGTTGGGGTGCAGCAGATGCGAATGAAAAATTTTGAGCACGTGTGCTGGGAATTCCTGGAGTGTTTGATGGGTCCCTGGGGTGCTACAAGGGGCCTCCCATCACCTTACCTCTCAATCCCCACGTGAGACCGATAAGGCTGAAGGCCAGGTGAATTCCGTTTGCTCTAAAACCAAAAATAGAAGCAGAGCTGGACCGCCTCACGGCCCAGGGAGTGCTAGAACCGGTATCCTATGCTGCATGGGAAACACCCATAGTCACTCCAGTAAAGCCGAATGGAGATGTGCGCATATGCGCTGATTACAAGTGCACAATAAATAAGGCACTTCAGGACAACCCATACCCCGTTCCGGTGGTCAGCCACGTACTGGCAGCCCTAGCAGGCTCTAAGGTTTTTGGGAAACTGGACTTGGCCCAGGCATACCAGCAACTCCTGGTGGACGCCAAGACAGCAGAAGCCCAGACAATTGTGACTCACAGGGGAGCTTTTCGGGTGCGGTGGTTGCAATTTGGGGTTAGTGTGGCTCCGGGGACTTTTCAGAGCATAATGGATGCCTCCTCGCCCCAGATCGCCAGACACCGCAAATTCTGTCACAGTGCATCCTGCGGTGGAACCAGTTCCTCAACTCATACACATATGCCCTGGTCCACCGCCCCGGCAAAGCTATAGGACACGCGGACGCCCTCAGCCGCCTGCCACTGCCCTCCATGGACCCAGATCCTGTCCCCGCCCACCATGTGATGCTTATAGAGACTCTACCAGAGAGGCCCCTCCATGCCGCCGAGGTAGCTAGGGCCACGGGTAGAGACCGCATCCTCGCACGAGTTTTAAACTGGGTGGGAAGGGGGTGGCCCACGGGCAAACTGGATGCAGAATTCAGGGCATTCGCATCACACAGAGAAGAACTGTCCATGCACAAGGGGTGCCTCCTCTGGGGTAGCAGGGTGGTGGTTCCATCCCCCCCATTGTGGAAGCAAGTGCTGGAAGCCCTACATGAAACACACCCGGGGATAGTGTGCATGAATGCCCTGGCACGTAGCTATGTATGGTGCCTGGGGATGGACGAGGAGATAGAAGGGTGGGTTCGAAGGTGCCAGTCCTGCCAAGAGTCCCGACCTGATCCGCCCAGTGCCCCTGTCCACCGCTGGGAGTCCAACAGGAGGCCGTGGTCCCGGTTACACCTAGACTTTGTGGGACCATACCAGGACCAAATATTCTTTATCTTAGTCGATGCATATACCAAGTGGTTGGAAGTGATTCCCGTAGCTTCAACCTCCTCCGCGGTGGCGGTCAGAGCCTTGCGAAGGGTCTTTTGCACTCATGGGATTCCCGAGACCCTCGTCACGGACAATGGGACCGCTTTCACCTCCCGGGAATTCCAGGAGTTCTTGAATCGGTACCTCATCCAGCACATTCGGTCTGCCCCTTTCCATCCAGCCACCAACAGCCAAGCAGAGCGCATGGTGCGCACCACTAAAGAGGCCCTGGGTCGCATTGTACAGGGAGATTGGGATCACCGCCTGGCAGCCTTCCTATTTGATAACAGAATCACCCCCAACCCCGTCACCGGGTTAAGTCCTGCCGAGTTACTAATGGGGAGGAAGTTGATAATGAGGCTAGACAGGTTGCATCCTGACCGGGCTATGGACCTCCGCAGTTCTTCCGAAACGAGGGAAGTCACTAGGGGATTCTTTCCAGGGGATCTGGTATACGCAAAGAATTTTGCAAGCGGGCCGGAGTGGTAAGCTGACCGGGTGCTGAGGGTCACCGGGTCCCGCTCCTAGAAGGTCTCGTCGGAGGGGGGCCAGATCCTAAGGAGGCATATTGACCAGCTGCGCCGTCGCAAATTGCTGGAAGAACCGACAGCAATCGGGGGAGCGGGAAGCAGTGGAGTACTAACAGCAACACCCCCGGAAGTTGCCCAGCCTATGCCGGCCGCAGCAACTATGTGGGCAGAAGAGCACGGCAGTGGAGGGAGCACCTTCCCAGAGAGGAGATTCCGGAACAGCAACAGGCGATGGACAGCCCTTTTCCGGCGTCACCCCACCATGAGGAACCAGCCGCCCCGCCAGCCACAGCGGCCGCTCCAACTCCCCAAATAACCCCGAGGAGGTCGACCCGGGAACGCAGGGCGCCAGCCTACTTGAAAGACTTCGTGTCTTGAACTAGGGGGGGGGAGGAGTGTTGTGTCTTGCATTTCAGTCCCGAAATTACAACACAGCGGACGCTACGGAGGTGACCAGTGGAAGTCCACTGGTCCCCGGATGTAGCTCCGCAAATACGCTCCGCCAATCAAGATCTGTGGTGGAAAGTTTAACTGGCCAGAATTGGACCTGGCCAGACTGAGGGTTGTTCCGGGGTATGTATATAATCGGGACCTGGCTCGCATTGTTTTGCCTTGTGATGTACTTGCTAATAAAGCATGTTGCCTTCAACACGGCTCGTCACTCAGTACATTACACCACATGTGCCCTGAAGTATACAATCCAGACACATGTTTACAGGCTTGGCCTGGAAAGGAATCTGTTTCTGGTCAGATCAAGAGCCCAGAGCAGCTTTAGGCTTAACAAAAGCACCCAATTTTCCTTCAAGGCCAGGAGGAAATCCAGACCCAAGGAACAGGGGGGAAAGCCATAATACATCGAGGTAGAAATTGAATACCAATGCTTAGGTCTGGAGCATATGAACAAGTGGTCCTGAGCATGTGCAGAGTGCCTTCTCCTTTCATTCTTGAGCTTCCACAGCTAAGTACATCTATGGGATCTGGAGGCAGGAATGTCCACATTGCAAGATCTGAGTAGGGGGCACAATCAGAGTTTACCAGGGCTTGGCTTAGCCCACAGATTATGTGCATGCTATATGCTCTTTTGTGGAGTGTGTATGTGTGTAAAGTGCTGTCAAGTAGCAGCTGCCATACAGCAACACCAGCAAAGGGCTTCCAAGGCAAGTGAGAAGCAGAGGTGGTTTGCCATTGCCTTCCTCTGCAGAGTCTCCATTGGTGGCCTCCTATCCAAGAACTTACCCTGCTTAGCTTCCGAGATATGGGCTGAGATGGGGCTATACCCTGCCACCTTCCCTCTTCCTTTGTGTTAAATGAAATGAAGAAATGCACAATTTGGAGAGGGGACATGGGCTGGGGAGCTGCAACTGGCCATGACTTCTTGGCATGTGTTCCGTATGTTCTGATAGACATACGTTATTCTTTCACCAGTCATGGGCTATACAGATGCACACTCATGACAAACTCATCTGCCAAATGAACCTCTAGAAATAAGAGGTGCTGATGCTTAGAAAGGCTGACACAGCTGGGAGGGTTTAGAGTCTCTGGGTGGGACTGGGTAAGAACATAAGAGAAGCCATGTTGGATCAGGCCGGTAGCCTATCCAGTCCAACACTCTGTGTCACACAGTGGCCAAAAAACCCTAGGTGCCATCAGGAGGTCCATCAGTGGGGCCAGGACACTAGAAGCCCTCCCACTGTCCCCCGCTCCAAACACCAAGAATACAGAGCATCACTGCCCCAGACACAGCGTTCCATAGATACACTGCTGCTAATAGCCACTGATGGCCCTCTGCTCCATATGTTTATCCAATCCCCTCTTGAAGCTGTCTATCCTTGTAGCTCCCGCCACCTCCTGTGGCAGTGAATCCTATGTGTTAATCACCCTTTGGGTGAAGAAGTTATTTGGGTGAAAAAGTATTGTGGCAATCACATCAGTGGCCTTGTGTCTGTCTTGTTCTACTGTCCCAACTTCTACACACCATGGGATAACACTGTGACCACACACCACGGGATAACACTGTGACCAGTTTCTCCCTAGGCCTCAGATCCCTTTTCCCCCTGACACTTCTGTCCGATTTTGCACAAGTTGCTGTGAGGCTGCGACTTGCCCTGCCTCTTTCCCGTGGCAAGTAGAAACTGGTTTTGAGAGGATCTTGCTTGCCGTGGGGAAGAGGCAGGGCAAGTTCCAGCCCTGCGGCAACTGGTGCGAAATTGGACAGAAGTGCCAAGAGGGAAAGGGCTCCAAGACCAGAACAAGTCTAGTGAGAAATCGGTCTGTGTCCTTTTCCCAGTTCCCTCTCATTGGATGCCAGTTGGGGGTGGGGTAGGGGGTAGGGAAATATGTAAGTGTTTTTAAATATTACATCACAGAGGAGAGAGAGATGCAGGGCTGCCATATTCAGCAGCAGCCCTGTGTTTGCTGCAGTGTTTGTTTCCAGCATCAGCACTGTTCCTTCATGCAGCAGTCTTTGTCCTACACAGCCACAACTTTGTTACATCCCACCTCCTACATACACACGATCAGTAGCTGCAGCCTAACTGGAACCCCTGACACACGTAAAAAGACACGTGTCTTCCATTCACACATTACAAGTTTCCTGCTGGAAAGAAGGGTGTACTCACAGTAAGCACAACAGCCAGGAAAAACCAGGGCTTTTTTTGTAGCAGGAACTCCTTTGCATATTAGGCCACATTCCCCTGATGTAGCCAATCCTCCAACAGCTTACAGGGCTCTTAGTAAAGGGCCCACTGCAAGCTCTTGGAAGATAGGCGACATCAGGGGTGTGTGGCCTAATATGCGAAGGAGTTCCTGCTACAAAAAAAGCCCTGGGAAAAACATTCATATTTCTGACATCCACTTTTCTGCACAATGGACAGGACGGGAGGGAGGCTCTGCCTGCAAAGGCTTGGTATTCTAGGTGTCAGGAAAAATCACAACATGGGATCCACTGGAAATGCTCCATGGCTTAAGCCTGGAATGGATTTGGATGCCCTAGAGCTCAGCTTCGGGGCATGTGCAATGTAAAACATAAGCTGCTGCATATGTGCTGAATTCCTTTTCCTTGCTGTCACCACAGCCAGCTGTATGCATCTGGAATCAGAGGACAGAGTTTCCAGGTTACAGGCCGTTGCTTTCCACAGGGATAGCATCCCAACAAAGCACATCTTAAATGAAACTACACTTGGCTGGTGGGGAATACAAGGGAGGCGTTGGGTTCGGAGGGGACCAGCCTCCTTTCCACTCACCCAGGCGCTGCTGCTTCTCCCGACACGTCTCTCGAAGTTCCCGCAGTTCCTGGTATTTGATGGCCAAGGAGGCCTTGCCATTCTCCAGGCGCGGCTGCAGAGCCAAGTTCTGCTTGGCCAGGGCATAGTTGGAAGCCAGGCGCATCTCCCGCTCCAGCTGCAGGTTCTGGAACTGCAAGGAGACCAATGAGATCCTTAGTTTGGTCGTACTTGGAGGTCTCAGCAGAGAGTCCTTGAAGTTACTGTCCTTCACTACAATCCTAAAGAGCTCTTGTGCAGGCAGGAGATGGCTCACACTTGGCAGGAGGATGCAGTTTGGAAACATTCCCACCGCCCGTCACCTGGATGAACAGAAAAGCCTCTTGCCCATTGAAAACCAACTTGTCTCTTTGGCCATGTGGTCAGTGGTAGAAAGATGGTGGAGGAAGGCCAATACACTTCGGTCTTTGCATTTGGTCTGCCTTTGCTCAGGGGCTAAGGATGTTTGAGAATACGCTGTAGGAAGTGGATTGGATCCCAAGCCCAAACTGCCTGCAAATCTGTCTTCGGGGTATGTGCAATGTAAAACAGGTCACATACTCTGCAATCAGTAGGATTGTTTTGGAAATGTTCTGGAAATGCATTTGGCTCCACAGAAACATAGAGCAGGAAAGGACCTCAAAGGTCATCTAGTCCAGCTGCCTGCACAACACAGAAATTCATAACTACCTCCCACCCACCCACCCCCTTTTCCACAGTGGCCCCTGTTCTATACTCAGAGGAAGGCAAAAAAAAAACCCCTCCAGGATCCCTGGCCAATCTGGCCTAGAGGAAAATTCCTTTCTGACCCCAAAGTGGCAATTGGCACTACCATGTAAAAAAAAAGGCCGCGAGAGCCAAACATCCCTTTCTGCCTTCCCTCTCATGATCTGCCCAAATTCACAGAATCAGCATTCAGTATTGCTGTCAGATGGCCATCTAGCCTCTGCTTGAAAACATCCAAAGAAGGACAGCCCTCCCCCCTCCTTCCCTGAGGAACTGCTCTAACTGTCAGGAAGTTCTTCCTAATGTTTAACAAAAACACTCTTCTGATTTAATGTCAATCCACAGTTTAGCTTGAACAACTGTCAAAGGCAGTCTGGGGCAGGGGTGGCCAAACTTGCTTAACGTAAGAGCCACACAGAATAAACGTCAGATGTTTGAGGGAGGGAGGGAGGGAGGGAGGGAGGGAGGGAGGAAGGAAGGAAGGAAGGAAGGAAGGAAGGAAGGAAGGAAGGAAGGAAGGAAGGAAGGAAGGAAGGAAGGAAGGAAGGAAGGAAGGAAGGAAGGAAGGAAGGAAGGAGGGAGGGAGGGAGATAGATGGGGGACAGAGGAGGGAGGAGAGGTGGAAGGAAAGCAACATTAACTTTAAATGCATTCTCCAAGCTGCTGGCCAGCTTGGCTTGGAGAACACATTTAAAGAAAGAAATGCCTTCTCCATGTTTGCTGATGGGGTGGTGGGGGCTTTGAGAGCCACACAATATGTGTGAAACAGCCACACGTGGCTCCTGAGCCACAGTTTGGCCACCCCTGGTCAGAGGAAACAGAAAACAACTCCACTCTCCCTCTATATGACAACCCTTCAAATATTTGAAGGTGGCTATCCTACCACCTCCCAGTTGTCTCCTCTCCAGGCTAAACATAACCAGCTCCTTCAGCCTTTCCTCCGGTCTGTCCCCTGCAAAAAGAACCTCTCCAGTGCATAACAACAAAATGTAATCTCTAATAAAAGGCAGTAATCCAAAACCTGGGAAAAACAGGAGTACCCTGTTACAGAAAGGGCTTGGTAGTTGACTCCAGAGAGGGAGAAGTTCCAGAGCTGTGGAACCACCACTAAGAAGGTCCTGTTTTTACAGAAACCTACAGGATTGTCTTAGCTTGTCTTGTGGGTAACATATTGGGGTGGGGATGAGTGGGAAGCCAGGAGGGTTAAGAAGATGCCCACTCAAGTCACTGCTAGGGTTTAGATTGGAAGCTCCTCTGGGCAGGGATCTGAGGTTTTCCATCAGTTGACTCTTCAAAACAGCATGTAGACGGATGGTTCTGTAAGAAACATGAATCATTTATAACATGTCTAATCTGCATGACAGCACCAGGGAAAGGCACACGAGCAGTCTGGCTGCAGAATGCTGTTGAACATGAAAGAATTTCAGTGTCCCAACTGTAAGTCCCCAGGATTTGGGGTGTGGCTTGGGGCCAAGAAATGCAAGCCCAAGAAAAGAAGTCCTGTTGAAACAACTGAGAACTGTGCAGGAGAATTTTCTGCCAGGTCATGCTACCCCAATGTGACCCCCCCCCAGGTAGGTTTTTGATCCCCTGTCCAACACGGTTTTCCCTTTCACTCTGAACCACTCACCAGCAAACAAAGATGAGTGGGGGAAACATCACCCTGGCACCCCAGTGAAACCTCCCCTTTTAAAAAAGAGAGTAAAAACCTCAAACACCACCTCCTCCAACTTTTATTTGGAGGTGGAGAGATCATAGGGAGGCCAGCCTCCAGGGGATCCCCTGGAATCACAACCCATCTCCAGACTGCAGAGATCAGTTCCCCTGGAGAAAATGGAGGCTTTTGAGGGTGGAATGTATGGCATTGGGCCCCACTGAGGTACCTGTCTTCCCCAGGCTCCACCCCCCACAAATCTCCAGGAGTTTCCCAGCCTGGAACTGGCAACCCCACTCCCATCCTCCACCGTTGGCCAGAGAGGACCTGACAAACCTATCTTGGGACCCCAGGCCCCATTCTGGACTGACCAGGGTATAAGGAGCTAATGGTTCTGAGGCCTACTCCTGAGCATAGGCCCTCCCCCTAGCAAGGAAACAATGGGAAGTTTGCAAGAGTTATTTTTGTACAAGAACATAGCAAGAGCCTTGCTGGATCAGACCAGTGGTCCTTCTCACACAGTGGCCAACCAGTTGCCCCTGGAAGGCTAACGAACAGGGCAGAGAGGCTGAGGCCTTTCTGCATTCAGAGGGTTACCCTTTCTGGGCATTTAAACTGCCATCTATCAGGAGCTCCTTTGCGTATTAGACCAGGGGTCCCCAACCCCTGGTCCATGGACCGGTCCTGGTATGTGGCCTGTTAGCAACTGGGTCATGAGCTGTATAATTATTTCAATATATATATGTAGTAGTAATAGTAATAATAATAAGAAGATGACGATGACATTGGATTTATATCCTGCCCTCCACTCCAAACCTCAGAGCAGCTCACAATCTCCTTTATCGTCTTCCCCCACAACAGACACCCTGTGAGGTAGGTGGGGCTGAGAGAGCTCTCCAAGAAGCTGCCCTTTCAAGAACAACTCTGCGAGAGCTATGGCTGACCCAAGACCATTCCAGCAGCTGCAAGTGGAGGACTGGGGAATCAGACCCAGTTCTCCCACATAAGAGTCCATGCACAACCACCACACCAAAATAAAGTGCACAATTGTATCATCCTGAAACCATCGCCCCCCCCGCCCCTGGCCCGTGGAAAAATTGCCTTCCACAAAACCAGTCCCTGGTGCCAAAAAGGTTGGGGACCACTGTACTAGGCCACACACCCCTGATGTAGCCAATCCTCCAAGAGCTTACAAAAAAGAGCCTTGTAAGCTCTTGGAGGATTGGCTGCATCAGGGGTGTGTGGCCTACTATGCAAAGGAGCTGCTGCAAGAATTCCACCCCTGGCATGGCTAATGGCTACTGCCAGCCTTCTCCTCTATGCATCTGTCAAATCCCCTTTTCAAGCCTTCAATGTAGTGGCCATCCCTAGGTCCGCTAGCAGGCAGCGAATGCCACCCTTTAATCGCTTGTTAAATAAAGAGAAAATATATCCCATTGTCTGTCCTGAATCTTTGCCCATTAACTTCCCTGGGTGATCCTGAGGCTAGAATTACGGAAGAAGGAAAAACGTTCCCTCTGTCTACATCCTCCAGCCCACAGCAACTATCACAAAGCCAAGCCGCCCCCTGCCTTAAGCACAGAAATTCTGTATGAATCACAGCTGAGTCAGACCTTGGCCCATCTAGCTCAGTATTGTCTGCTCTGACCAGCAGCAGCTCTTGGGCAAAAGCTCATTCCCAGCGCTTGCTAGAGGAGAGATTTTTATCTGGGCACGCTGGGGAAAGGATTTGAGACCTTTGGCATGCAAGGCCCATGTTTGCCCATCCCCACAAATCTGTGAGGATGCCACCTTCTACAAAGCCAACCCCCCCCCCCCCGCCCACATCGTTCAGAATTGTCTACTCAGGCTGGCAGCAGGCACCGAGAGAAGTCTTTCTCTGTCCTGCTGACCAGTAATTCTGCAACTGGAGGTGCAGGCAGGGGATCAAACCTGGATCCTTCAGCGCGCAAAACCGGTGCTCTACCACTCGTTCTCTCGGCAGGACTGCTTCATTCACAGCAACAAGAGGTATTTAGTGTTTGGAACCAGCAAGCTGGGAAATTACAGAGTCTCCAGAGGGTAATTCTAAATGGCCTGAAAGTTGTGGGAGGCGACCCCACTGCATCCTGGCCATTCAGTGGCATCCTTTCTGGTGTGGTGCCCTGACTGTGAACCCCCAAATCCTCCTTGAAATCTCAGAGCCACGGACACATTTGGTGGTCTTCAGCAAGCGATTGCTTCCAGCTTCAGCTCCCCTCCATCCTCAGGAAGGCCAGCCCCATGGCACAAGCCTAGGAGAGGGGACGTGGCTCAGTGGTAGAGAATCTGCTTAGCATGCAGAAGGTTGCAGGTTCGATCCCCAGCTTCCTCACTTAAAAGGACCAGACAGCAGGTGATTGGAAAGACTTCTGTCTGGAGCCCTGGCCAGCCAATGTCAGGGTAGACAGTGCTCCTTAATGGACCATTGGTCTGATTGACTGTAAGGCAAGCTTTAAGCTTTCAGGTGAGCTCAAGGCCGTAGAACTCTTTGCCAAGAGCTAATGGATGTGAAATATTTAGAATACTTGAAGCGCTCAGCCTCCATGCAAAGGATCATAGTAGTTGCCACAAAAAACGCTAGTTGTAGGTTGCCAGAGCCTACAATACAATCTTTGAGGCCAGGTTTAAATGCCAGGGTTCACAGGAAAACCAGTTCCTCTCCAATCTACATTAATTATCTTATTTTAGAAATTTATACCCCACTTTTCTCCCCAAGGGGCCAAAAGCAGCTTACAACATCATTATCTGGGCCTCTCTTTTATCTTCACAACATCAGCACAATGAGGAAGGTTAGATTAAGAGCACACGACTGGCCAAAGTTCACCCATTGAGCTTCTATGATAAGTCTGGGGACTGAAAACCTGAGTGACCAAAGCTCATTACAATGCTCTAACCACTAAGCCATGCTAGCTGTCAAATCATTCAGTGGCTGAATGTGTTTTACTCTATAAAGCTGGAGGCACAGGGCCAATGAGACACCGTGCTCTGCCCGGCCTGCTGCCCTGACTAAGCCTCCAAGCAAACCACTTTCCGACTTCTCCAGCTACCACCTTGATAAACCTGTCTCATTCGGTATTAAACGTGGCACAATATAACATTATTTTAATAATATTCAACGCTCTTTCTCTGGCCTCAAAAAGGGTTGCGTACCCAGTGGATTCGGGCACCTCTGCCCCCCTCCGAAGATATAAGAGGCCACACATAATAAAGGAAGACCACGGCAGGGAGGGTTCTAGCTGGAACTAGGCTGTGATTTGTCAAAGTGCTTTATCCCAATCTTCAGAATCCTAACCAGCATGTGTGAATGCCAGACTAGGAAGTAGCAGTTATCCCAATTTAGTTGACAATGAGTGAAAAGCAGCAGTCTGGTACACAGGCCTGGCCAACAGTGAGGTTTCAGGGACCCAGAGAAGGTGTCTTTCCAAGATAAACAGACTGGATGGATTGTGGTAAGACAGGGACTGGCATAGCAGAACAGAATCAAGTGGGCCTCCAAAGGTTTGGGGGCCAGGGAGGGGTCAGGGAATGCCTGGGGATGGCCAGCCCTTGCCGGAGGCCAAACCCTCTTTGCTTTGTTTCCCCGCCTGTGGCTTCGGCTGTCGAAAAGGCGAAAAGAAAAAAAAAATCATACGCCATTTATGAAGATGTATGAAGAGCCCAGCGAGGGAAACGGCAGCCGGGCAATTATGAGACAATTTCTACTCCCCCTCCCCGCACACAAAGCACAATAATACATTTTGCTCACCCGACCAGCCCCCCTTTGAAGGGGAATCAGTGGGCCTGTGTGGGACCTGGGGGTCTTTTGCAGCAAAACAGAAGAGGAAGGCCGGGGTTGGGTGGGGGGAGAGGTGATGGAGAAGGGGGGGGGGGGGAGGCGGAACGCCAGCGTTTCAGTGTTGACACGGTTTTACCCAAGGAAAAGGGAGCAGGGATAAGCCCCTGAGCCTTGTGTCAAGATAGGGTCCCTGCCAAGGCAACGCATCCAGGTCTGGACAATCCCCCACCGCTGCCAAAATCATCCCCCCCCCACCAGATCCCTCCCTCCTTCCTTCCTCCCCAGTGACTGGCGCTGTCTTTCTCCTATAGGGCCATGAAGGTGAAAAACAGGGCCCCTTAAAAAGGCTGTCGTGAGGGGGTGGGTTTTGGGGGGGGATACAATGGGAAATGGATGGCCCCCTCTTTGGATGGTTTAGGAACTGGGGAGCCAGGGGGAGGGCAAGAAGGGGGCACCCTGCTTCGGGGGGAAGTGAGCGGGCAGGTGGGTGGGGAACCCTGGCATTCTCCGTGCCAGGTCTGAGCCATGAGCAGGTGGGTTGGGCTGCCGGGCAGGAGGGTCCTACAGCCAAAAAGGGGGGGGGGAGGGGAGCGTTGCTTTGCCCACGGAATGCCCAGGGTGGCTGACAGCTTGTTTTGTTTTGCTTTGGTTTTTCGCCTCTGGCCATTGAAAGCCAAGCTGGGTTTCTGCAGAAAAAGGCCAGCCTCGGCTCCAGCACCCAGTGCAGGCCTCGCCGGATTGGCACAGCACCCCCCCCCCTTCCAATGCCATGTTCCCACCCAATGGGCACCGCAGCAACCACTGAGGCCCCCCGGGGGTGCCCCCAAGGCAGAGCCCCCAAGGTGGCTCTCAGGCGGGCCTGGCCAGCATCCGTGTCCCTTAGCTTTTCTGGGGTGGGTGTGCTTGGATGGGGAGAGGGGGGGGCTTGGATGCGGGGGGGGGCGCTTGGGGGGCGCCATCCGAAGCGAGCGTGCGGTGGAAGAGCCCTGCTTGGCAGACAATGCCCCTCGCGGGCTCGATCCCCTCTTCCCCCCCTCCCCGGGTCCCGATCCTGACGGCGATTACCTTCCTGCTCAGCTTGACGATGCGCTCCAGCCACGTCTCGTCCCGCATCAGGGCGCGGAGCTGCGCGGTGCTGAGCGCCCCGAAGCCCAGGTCCACGGCCGAGCTCCGCGGGCCCCGGTCGCGGTCCATGATGCGGACGGAGCAGACGGGCGGCCGCACCTGGACGGCGATCTCGCACCTGCACCTGCGCCGCCTCCTTGGGCCGCCAGAGGGCGCTGGCGCGGCTCTTAAAGGGGCCGCCGCGCTCTGTTGTCTTCCGTCGGGGAGGGGGGGAGAAAGTGGAGCGCCGTGGGGGGCGGGCGGAGAGAGCAAAAGGGGCGGGGTAGGCGGGACAATCGTGCGGGGGGGAGGGAGCAGGGTTTAGGACGGCGGGAGCCCCTTTTTCCAGGCAAGAAAAGGATCGATTCTCCTGCTTTGGAATTGTGAACGGAGTTTGGGTGCTCCCGGCCATGTGCAGAGGGCCTTCTCTCAAAGCGTCACAAGGGTGACCTTCAGGCAGGCTGGAATGTTGCAGGAAAGGGCAGACGATCAAGGTGCCTTGCAGCCTCTTCCCTAATGAGAAAGGTGGGGGCTGGGATTGACTTTAGACAAAAAGATGACTACACAGGGAGACAAAATGGAAGATTACGAAATGATGCAAGATGCGGAAAGGCGGGGTGAGTGGGGGGAACAACCTTCCCCTCTTTTTCTCAAATCGGTGCTCAGGGTCACCTAAGAAAGTTGATGGGCAGAAGACGCGAGACGGACAAAGAGGACAGACGCATAATTGGCATGTGGAACTCACTGTCATTAGTGATGGTCACTCCTTTGGATGGCTTGAAAAGAGGATTAGAAAGCTTCATGGAGGAGAGGCAACTCCATGGCTGTTTAAGCAGGATTGGCTAGATGAAACCTCTCTATTCAGAGGCAGTATATCTCTGAAGCCGTGTTGGGCCGGCACCGTTGGAGAGCATCTGTTTGGTCACTGGGGGGAACTGGATGGTGGGATAGACAGAGCTTTTTTTTATGAGCAGGAACGCACAGGAATGCAGTTCTGGCTGGTTTGGCATCAGGGGATGTGGCCTAATATGCAAATGAGTCTCTATTGGGCTTTCTCTAAAAAAAAAGCCCTTGGAATAATGGTGACATCAGGGGTGTGGCCTAATATGCAAATGAGTTCCTGCTGGGCTTTTCCTACAAAAATAGCTCTGGAGGGCTCTTTGGTCATTTCCAATTGGATACATTCAGACAGAGGGCTCTCTGTCAGAATGGTGCATGTTGCAAGGCAGTAGGTATATCTCTGTATACCAGCTGCTGAGAAATACCTGGCTGGCCATTATGGAAAATCAGAGGCTGGAAAAGATGTCCGACTGGTTTGAGCCAGCAAGGCTCTTTGGATGTTCTTATGAACCTGAGAGAAAGAAGGAATTTTCTCCTGTCTTTTCTGAGCAGTGCAATGGATTAGAGTTGTAACGTGGTAGCTTAGCAGCGTATGGGAAGCCTTTGTGACAGATGTGGGAATGTGAGATAGAGGAGAATGCTCCAGAGCATATGCAGAATGCCTCCTTCTACTTCCTTTGGGAGTACCCAGGTGGGAGCAGAATTATGGAAGGTAGTAGCAAAGAGAGTGTCAGTGGTTGAACCCCTGGTTCAAGACTTAACTGCAACTGTGAACTAATGTTGCCAACCTCAAGGTGCTGCCTGAAATGACTGCTGATCTCTATAGACTACCAGGATCAATGCCTATGCCCTTAGGAAATGGTGGCTTCTGTGGGAGGACTGTAGGTACCATAACATCTAGAAGAAATGGAAATCCTAGAGCAAGGGTCCTCAAACTTTTTAAATAGGGGGCCAGTTCACTGTCCCTCAGACTGTTGGAGGGCCAGACTGCCGTTACTGTACAAGGCCGCGGGCCGTTAGTTCTCCGTCTTCTGCATCTCTCTCCCTTCCCCACACCACACACCTCGGCCTGGGAACTCACCTCACCTCGGTATCACCTCACACTCTGTCTCCGCCGCCTCAGCCCAGCTAACGCGAGTTTAGGTCGAACGTCACTTCCGGCCTGATTTTGCCATAACCCGGCGGGCCGCATAAACGTCCTCAGCGGGCCGCATCTGGCCCGCGGGCCGTAGTTTGAGGACCCCTGTCCTAGAGAGTGATATCATATCTCCGCTAAACGCCAACCCCTCCCCAAATGTCAACCTTTTTAGCAAGTGCCCTCAGATCTCTGGGCATTTCTCAAGTCAGGATTGGCACCTGCACTGTGAATTTCCCAGGTATTTTAGGCGTGCTTCTGTCTGCTCTCAGTCTGCCTTCCAATAAGAGAAAACAGTTCTGGCCAGCCGACAGGGTGGTTGTTGTTGTTGTAAATGCTATTGATGCATTTGAAAATGTCATCTTTAAGAACAGCCAGCTTCTCATGTCCAGCTGTTGGTGATGGATGGGTTTGCGTCGTGCGAAATGATGAAGCAGAGCCAGTGTCGGTAGCAAACAAATCTTGGAGGCCTTGATTCAGAGCCTTACCACTGCTATGGACTCAGTCTGTGGCCCTGGCCCAGTTACCTTCTCTGCAGTTCAGGTGTGGTTCACATGAGTATGTTTGTCTCCTGTCTCCCTTGCTCCGTGGCTCTCAGCCAAGGTTAAGGGAGCCAGCATGCAGGGCCGGCCCTGCCACTAGACAAACTAGGTGATTGCCTGGGGTGCTGGCCTTCTGGGGGACCAAATTGGGCGCCCCCCATGTGACTAGGTGATGTTATCAGTGCGGGGGGGGGGGGCGCCAGAAGTTAACCTTGCCTAGGGTGCCAGACACAGTCTAGGGCCAGCCCTGCCAGCGTGGCACAGTGGTTAGAAACTCAAAGTAGCATGTGGGAGACTTTGGTTTGAATCCCCCCTCTTTTGTGGAGGTGTTGTAATGTATTCAAGCAGCCTCTAGGGGCAAGTTTCCGCTTTGCATGTCTTTTGGTTTTGTCCCCCCTATATGCCAGTCAGGGGCTGAGCAAGCTGATAGGATGACTGAAAGAAGGCCCTGCCCCCGCCAGAGAGAGAATGGGATAAAAACCAGGGCTTTTTTTGAGAAGGAACGCACAGGAACACAGTTCCAGCTGGCTTGATGTCAGGGGGTGTGGTCTAACATGCAAATGAGTTCCTGCAGGGCTTTTTCTACAAAAAAAGCCCTGCGCAAAACAATGGTGACATCAGGGAGTGTGGCCTAATATGCAAATGAGTTCCTGCTGGGCTTTTTCTTTTTTAAAAAAAGGCCTGATAATAACCATTCTTCAGTTGAAGCAAAGCAGACATGTTCTGTTGTTCATGATACTACAGGCAGCTTGCTGGGTGACCTGGGGCAGTCCCATACTTTCAGCCTTACCTACTTTGAGGTGTGACTTTGGAACTCTGAGCAGATTTTGCTGCTGTCTCATTGAGTGACCAAGGCACTTCCTTTAAAAAATGTACCCCTCAGCTGCTAGGTGTGCATTATGGTTTTAATTCTTTTTATTGGTTTTGTTTTTTTTTAAAAAGATTTTACCTCTTTCGAGTGGCATTCTATAAGCTTTCTCTGCTTTTTAAGTCTTGAAAACTTACAGATTCTTTGGAGTCCCTGAGGTGTTTAAATACAGAAATGTTTTGATGATGTCACAGTTTAATAGAGTGACATCATGGCTTTGTGATCAGGAGCTAGCTGACCTAGGCCAGTGCAAAGCAAAGAAAAGGCCTCTGCAATGAAGGGCAAACATCACCTTCTCTTAAAGCTGGTTGTTCGAACTCCAGTGAAATGTTCAGCTTGTGGGCTCTTATGAGAAAGGCTTTGCAGCAGAATGGGCCAACCAGCAAGTCAGCTGTCCCAGAGGCATCCATCCCAGCGAGGTTACTATGGAAGCTCTCCCCCTGGCACTCAGCACTATCGAAACAGCGTGCAGCGAACCTCACTCCCGGGAGCAGTCCCAAGAATCCCGGGAGCGGTCCCAACCCTGAGAGGAAACCACGGTAGCCAAGGAGCTCCAAGGGGAAATGACAGTACCCCAAGAGGCTATTCTGCGAGGGGAAATGATGGTTCTCGAAGAAGCAGTGGTCTTTCCCAAAGACACCCAACTCCGGCTGGCACTCAGCACCATCGAATGAGCATGCAGGCTCCCTTGCTCCCCAAAGTAAGTGAGATCCCAAGGACCACCTCACCCCCAAGAGGAAATGACAACAGCCGAGGAGGTTCACTTCCAAAAGGAAATGACGGTGCCCAAAGAGGCGGATCCCTGAGGGGAGATGATGGTGTTCGGTGTGCCTCACCCCTGAGAGGAAACGATGTCTGCCAAAGCACCTCTTCCCGAAGAGAAAGTGAGTACTCTCAATATGCTACTTCTCTGAGGCCAGCCAGCAATCTTTCCCAGAATACTTCTCAGAGAAGAAATTCTTCTCCACGAGGGGCTACCTTCCCTCAGGATGTCTTTTTGCGAAGAGGGAGTGACTTTCCCCAGACATCCCAAAGGCGACAGAGCAACCTTTCAAGGAATGTTTCTCCATCGAGAAGAAGCGACGCCCCTTCAAGTCCTTCATCCCGCCGAGAAAGTGGCCTCTCAAGGCAAGGGAGTGGACGCCTGGGTGATGCCCCTCAGCCATCTGCAAAACACTTTAAGAGACCCATTGCCAACACAAAGGATGAATCGACCCAAACAGCTGATCCGAGGAAAGAGTCCCTCAGCCACAAACATGCTCTGAAAGATGCGTGTGTTCAAACGGATCCTGTCTATGTGCTGTCCTTAGTGAAACGTGGACCTCCTCAGACAGAGTTGCTAACAACTGCCAAGGCACCTCTTCAGTCAGAAGCCAGGGGTCCTGCTAGGACTTCCCTCGTGCCTGCATTCCCCATCAAGATTTCTCCACAGCCAGAGGTCCAACAGAGATATAGACCTGCTTTCCACCCAGAAAGTGAGTCTGACTACAGGTGTGCACTCCACGAGGCTATGGAAACGGCCCATAAGAATTCACTTTCTCCGGCATCTGTGTTACCTCACAGAGAGTATCTGTCTATAGATTATGAGCCAAGAAGGAGTTCCCTCCAAAAAGGGCCTGATCCAGCTCACAGGGGCTCACTTCTCACAGAGCCTGAGTTGAGGAAGGGCTCCCTCCCAGCACGCTCTCCTCTTAACCAGAGAGGTTCTCCTCAGAAAGAGAACTGGTCAGCCTACAAGCCCAGTTTTCATCCAGAAAGTGACTCTGACTACAGATGCGCTCTCCATCTACAGATGCAGGACACCTCCCCTCACACCCACTCCTTAGGGTCTGGAATTCCCCATAGAGGCTCCGTCTCCAGGGGAACTGAAACATCTCGTGGGATTTCACCTGGGCTGAATCAGGAATACTTCCGCAGACCTAGCCCTTCATTAAAGAACACATCGACCCAAACGGAGCAGTTCTCCTCTGTGTCACCTTGCACAGAAGTCAAACCGGTTGTCAGGCACTCTCCTTATTCAGACACAGACGTAAGCCTCTGGGCCTCACGGTGCACTGAGGTAGCCTTGCCCCATCATCCCATGAGTCCTAGGGCACTGGCTAAGTTTGGGCCGCAGTCCCCTTGGTGGCCCTTACTACAGCCAGACACCCGTCATCCAGCTCCACAAGAGATGAACAGAAGGATCACTTGCCCTTTGGTTCTAGAGCCAAACACCAGCCCTCTACCCGCAGAACGGATCTGGCAAAAGCCCAGCAGCTCGAGAGCTCCAGAACGGATGCTCAGCCAATCGAGTAGCCTGCCACCTCAGGAAATTATGTGCCACAAGTCCAGCAGCTCATCCGTTCTGGACATGAGCATGTCTGCCAGCTCACTGCAGCCTTCAGGAGAGATAGGAGGAAGGCTGGGTTCTCCTGCAGAGTCCGAGAGGTCCTTGGATTCTCTGTGGATGGGCATTTCGTGTGAAGATTTGCTTCCAAAAGCACCTCCAGCACAGACGCCCACGGCCGCAGATCCAGGGCAATTTGGCCAGTGGCTAGATCGTTCTGGCCCCTCCCACGAGACAGAAGACCGGGTCAAGTCATGGCGAAAGACGTCAGTTCGGAGGTTTGCTGCTTCTTTCACGGGTATGTTATGAGAATCTGGGTTGTCTCCCCTGTCCGGGCATTCCCCTGAGGAGTGGCAAGGCTCCTTTGCGAGAAGGTGGACTGATAGTGCTCTTCAAACCCAATTCCTCCAGCACGGACTTTGTTGTCCTTCCTAATTCCTTATGTTTGTGACTGTCTGATTCCTGTTCATTGCAGAGCAAAGTGAGGTAAAAAAAGGGTACAAAGAGAGCATTTGTAGTAGGAGATTTGTTTCCAAAATAATGTAAATAGTGAACTGAAAGCCCCGTTCGTTAGGTCCATGAGGATGATGAAACTGAGTGGGAATAACATTGAATGAACAAGTCCCACTTCTTCTGTAGTGTTCAGCAGTCAGGTTAAAAATCCCAAAAGACTGTAGATAAGGGAAGAGAGTTAGGAGAAAGGAGCCTCCAGACGTCTTTTTATTAGATGTGCACTGTGGATTCCCTGCTGAAAACTCACTATCCCAGTGCGCTGGGTGGAGGCAGCTTGGATCCCAGTTTGGATTGGGACCATGGTGTGTAGGAGGAGGGAGCTTTCCCCCTGTGGGCTTTTTTTCCTTACCTGAAATGACCGTGGGGAGAAGCTCTGTGCCCCATTAAGAAACAGCACATAGATTTAAGCACTCTGACCTGGGTAGCCCAGCAAGCCCGATCTCATCAGATCTTGGAAGCTAAGCGGGGTTGATTCTGGCAAGTACTTGGATGGGAGACCTCCTTGAAATACCAGCAGTTGGGAGGACAGGGGCAGGCTTTATTCAGCCACCTCCCTGAATATCCTCCAGGCCACCAGTAGGGGTCAGTCACCAGAAGTCGCCATGAGTTCCAGGTGTTCGAGCATGCACACACTCACACAAAAATAAAAATAAATAAATAAGAAGGTTTAAGCATGGTGGTGGTCCTGATCAGAATCACCTTCTCAAGTGACTGATAATTGGGTTGCTAGTTGGCAGGGCTCATTTTGTAGCAGGAGCTCCTTTGCATATTAGGCTAACACCACCTTATGTAGCCAATCCTCTAAGAGCTTACAGGGCTCTTAATACAGGGCCTACTGTAAGCTCTTGAAGGATTGGCTACATCAGGGGTGTGTGGCCTAAAATGCAATGGAGCTCCTGCTACAAAATGAGCCCTGCGTAGTGGGGAACTTCAGGGACAGGTTTGATAGAAAGCCCTTGTATCAACCACCGGGAACTTATAACGTATGAATCAGCCCTCATAACCCTGAAGCTTTTCCGTCATACAAACAAGGCCTAGCAGCAGGAAATGTTTCTTACTCTCGTAGCCCCCTCTGTAAGCACCAGTCATTTCCGACTCTGGGGTGATGTCGCATCACAACATTTTCACAGCAGACTTTTTACGGGGTGGTTTGCCATTGCCTTCCCCAGTCATTGACACTTCCCCCCAGCAAGCTGCGTACTCATTTTACTGACCTCAGAAGGATGGAAGGCTGAGTCAACCTTGAGCCGGCTACCTGAACCCAGCTTCCGCCGAGTTTGAACTCAGGTTGTGAGCAGAGTTCGGACAGCAGTACTGCAGCTTTACCACTCCGCGGCACGGGGCTTGCTCTTAATGGCCTATGAAATGGGCCATTTCTCCCACACATCTGAAAGAAACTGGGAAGGGAAGGTTCCTTAGGAGAAGGCCACAGGGCTTTTTTTGTAGCAGGAACTCCTTTGCATATTAGGCCACACCCCCTGATGTAGCCAATCCTCTTGGAGCTTACAGTAGGCCCTGTACTAAGAGCCCTGTAAGCTCTTGGAGGATTGGCTACATCAGGAGTGTATGGCCTAATATGCAAAAAAAGCCCTGGCCATAATCCTTGCTTATGTCATCCAAGGTGGTGGTGGAAGTGTGCCAGCAAGTTGCAGCTGACTTACTGTGACCTGGTAGGGGTTTGAAGGCAAGAGACCAGCAGAGGTAGCTTTGCCCTTACCTAACTCTGCACAGTGACCCAGGACTTTCTTGGTGGTCTCCCATCCGAGTACTAACCAGGGTCAACCCTGCTTAACTTCCTAGGTTTGGTGAGGTTGAGCTACCTGGGTCTATCCAGGTCAGGGCTTTTCATCCCTTTTAGTTATAAATCAAAGAAGATAATGTTTTCCATTTGTATTGCTGAATTCAAGGCCAATTCACACGTTGCAAAATCCTCTTGTCCCAGAGTTGCATGTTTCCACTGCTCCTAACTTACCGTAATGAGGAAAACAGTGTCTCTTCAGGAGCATATCTGGGGAGAAAATGAAATTGGAACATAAGTAATGTCTCCTTGCACTCTGTGATTTGGTGTAGTGGTTAAATGCGCAAACACTTACCT